>NW_021318852.1:6746535-6754110 GCF_001605985.2 Dendrobium catenatum
TATATATATAATTATTTATTTATTGTTGGAAGATAATGCGGGTGAGTGAAGCAGATCTGAAATAAGAGTGATGGAGTGGTGGGGCCGGCCGGCGAGTTCTTAATGGAAGAGATAGCGATGCTTTGGCGAGCTGTATGGCCGGCCCGAGAGAGTCCAATTATGACCGGATATTATTTAGGTGAAAAAATAATAATAATAATAATTACATCACAATCTCCACGTTTTCATGCAATAATACATCAAATAGCGACGTATATCTAAGAATTAAAACATCGCAAAAATATTATAAAATTTGAATTTGAAAGACAGTGCAATTTGTGAATATTATATTAAGTATTTATTTATTTTATTTATATCAAACTAAATTTAAGAATTTTAAATTTTAAAGCCATTAAAGCTTTGCTACCTTTTGAATATCATGATGGGCTTATCTCTTTTGTCGTTGCAGTTAGGCCCATGAATTCCATCTAATGTACTAGGGCAGCCCATATGTGGCTAGCTAACGGCCCATTTAGTTGATATTATAATTTTTGCTGGCTTAACAAAGTTAGGGGATCCGGATACTTCCCTAATAACAAGGGAATGTGATTAAGAGGAACTAGGGTAGAAGAGGATAAATTATTATGTGCAGATATCGAATATCATTCGGAGGTCAATCAGAACATGCCACATCACTTTTTGCTCGGTACCGGTGCTGGTACCGGATAAAATGGCACGTTCTGGTTGATCTTCGAACCATCCAGTGTCAGCACAAAATAATTTCCCATAGAAGAAAAGGTGAATAGTAGAGCTATAAATCCTTCAAGAGAATGATATATATATAATACATTAAAATATATATTTTACTTAATAAATTCATCATATTTATGCAATTTAAACATTATATAAATATAAAAATATACATGTCTATAAAAATTTTATAATATGTACATAATTCCTTTTTTATTTATGCTTCTTATAATATGTATATTAAAAATTTTTAAATAATCTTCAAGAGAAGGTTATTACAATGCATTTGGAATGCCTAAATGCATAATAATTTTTTTTTTAATTCTAAGATTTTATTTGAAACAACTTTATTATCAGCACAAAAAAATTTTAAACTAAAAATTTTTATATTTAAAAAATAGTTTAGAAAGCAGCGAGATAGTTGTCTCAAACAAAGTCTAAGCCGGCTTTATTTGGGATGGCTTAAGCCACATTTAAACTAATTATAGAATTCTGTAAATTCTTATGTTTATTAAAAAATCAGAAGATTGCAGCTATAAAACTCTATGGTTCTGATTCTAAAAAATATTTTTTTTTTCCTAAACAGAAATTTGAAAAATAATAACAAACATATAATCAAACAAAAATATGACAAAAGCAACTGTGAAGAAATCGCCTGAAAAAGACAACTTGATCATATAATTTGATAATAATTATGCTGAGAGGAGGGAAGGAATTGAAATGTCTCAGCAGGATTCAAATGGAATTGAAATTCATCAGAGTCTGAGCAGTTCATCATTCCTTTTCCAGACCACTAAGTCCTCCCAGCTGACTAAGTAAGATGGCCATATCCATTCCCTGAGTCATTGTAGGGATGGCTAAATCATAGGGACAAAGCTTTGAGAATCCAACCTTCCCAGATTTCTTTACTTTCTTCATGCATTTATTGAGCTTCTCATGACACTTCACATTAGTCATCCCTGAAAAATCAAGAAGAGGTTGATAAAATTTATCAAAGACCAGAACAATCAAATTACTTTCAAAAAATATTTTTGTTATGCACATAACTTGTTCAGCTTCCTTAAACACCATAAGATGCATGAAAATGGTGATTTGAGAGGCATTGTGCTGAAGAGGAATTTTGGGATAGAGATGGCAGTGACCAGAAATGTCAATAAATGATCTAACGCGACAACCCAACATAGATCTGAATCGAAAAATTTGTGTTATGTTTGACACACAATATATAGATCCAATTAGGGTCTAAAATGTTGGTATATTTAATATTCTAGTTGGGTTCAGATTGACCTAAAATCCTAAAAAATAATCGACTTGATTTTGGGCTTAAAATGAATCCTCTCTTTGAGTAGTCAATAGGCCTCTTTAATGGAGAATATTTGGGTAAATTGGGTTGTGAGGACGCAAAAAAAAAGTTATATGAATCATATAATAAACAGATCAGATGCAAGGTTTGGGTTCAATCAAGTGTGTGTCGAGTCGGACTCAGGTCATATTTTGACTCGTATAATAGATGGGTCACTTTGTGCCGAGCAATTCCTAATTGGGTCAAATTTGGATCTAATCCAAAACCTACACATTAATCCAAATCAACACTCCTAGATATAGATCATGATAGCAACCAATCATGAAAAAAATAGAGGGTACTCCAATAAACTTTAGAAGAGAAGAAAGGAGGAAGACGTTACCCAAAAACAATTAAGAGTATGAGAACATGTGGCAATAATCAATTGAGGGGGAGGAGGATGGGGAGGAGAAGCCAATCACTCAAGAGGAATGGAGAGCAATCATAATTTAACTCATCTTTCATCAAACATCACCTTATTACAAGCATTAGCACCTTCATAAAAAGCCCACAAATTCCACATAAATGAAATAAAGCATAATGCAACATGAACATGGAAAATTAAAAATTGTTATTCCCTGTAAATATATCTGATTGGATAAGGATTGACTTAAATCAATATTTATGCCAAAGCCACCCCAAAGATCTTACTCTGGATTATCCTTAAAAGGTTTACTAGAGCTACTGATGAGGACATCGGAGATCAACGGCTACGATTTTTTAGTTATTTATTTATATGTTTTTGTACTAGTTTATTTTATATTGTTGCTTTTTTCTTTATACCCTTATGGGTGGTCATGTAGTATTGTAGCCTGAAGGGCATTTTAGTCTTTTATTTCTTTTCTCTTCTTGAGCCTATTTATAGGCTAGTTGTTTTGTATTATGGGATGATGATTATTGATAATGAAAAGTTTCATGTTTTGTTGATCTCTTAGTGAGTTCACGTTATCTCTTAGTGAGTTCATGAGAGGAGAAGCCCGAGGAGGGTAATTCGCAATCCCCGCCAATCTTTGGAAGAGTCCGAGGTTCACGGTTCTTACGATCTCTGTGTGAGTTCGTTTGTTATTTCTATCTTTCTCGTATTTTTCTTGTTCTTCTCTTTTCTCCCCTTTTCATCCACAAAGTATCCCCCTAGCTCCATTGCCGCCGCCCCTTGGAGTCCACCCGCCGGCCACCCTCACGGCTCCGGCCGGCCACTTTGCCGGCAACCTCCCCAACCGTCCACTTCTCCCTCCCGCATGCTCCAAATTTGAAATTTGAATTTCGAATTTCGAATTCTTTCCTAATTTGGAAATCCAATTTAGGAAAGTTTTATTTGATAAATTCCAATTTCAAATTAAATTAAGTTGGAGTTCTCATAACTTACCTCCACGTCATCACCCACCTTGTTCTTCAAATTTCGAAAATTCAAATTTGAATGAGCTCCAAAATTTCCATAATTGCCAAAGTCCAAATAAGGAAAGAATTGGATTGAATCCAATTCAAATTTCATGGTATGAGGAGTTACTAATTCTCATCCTAGGTGGCATCCTTCTAATCAGAAATTGATTTGTTCACACTAATATCCCTCCTCTCCTCTCTACATGCCGCCGGCCTCATCAAGGGGGAAACCCATTTAATGCTAGTTTAATGCCATCAATGCCTTGATCCAAAAATTCAAATTTCAAAATAACCCCCTTAATTTCATTCATAATCTGAAATTAATTTCAGATTATGAAATGAAACTCTCATTCCCCTCTCTTGAAACCGCCGGCCTCCCCCAATTGAGCTCTCCATTAATTCCCCCATTCAAGGCATTAATGCCTATGACTTGAAATTCAAAATTCAAGTCTTTTCCCTCCCAATTTAATCAAAACTGAAATTAAATGTCAGTTTTTGATTAATCTTCCCCAACCTTTTAATTCCTTCCCAAATCCACTACTCCTAAGTAAGGAATTAATTCAAACGCTTCCCCTCCTTGCTGGCCGAAATTCCCCACTGCTGTTAGTTGATTTTTCCTTCCCAAATCCCTTCCAAAACTCCCGGAAAACTGCTGCCCAACATCTCAATTTGCTGTTTGGAAATTCCTGCAGCAGCCCACCGACGTCCAGCCATCCCGGGAGCGATAATTGCTGTCCAGATCTCAGGGACAGCCCTTCTTCCTGTCTAGAAGTTTCCCTGAGCACAATAGGTTGCTATCTTGTTGACCACAGCAAACTAGGGTGCTGTCCAGCCGTCCAGAACCAGTCCTAGCTGCTGTCCTGAGGAGATCTAGTGTCGTCCAGCTGCCCGAAGAGACACCCATTGCTGCTGAGTGGTTCCAGAAGTTTGAAGGCTGCTGCCCCTTCATTCCCGCCATCGTCATAGCTTCATAACTCCTTTGTTTTGGGTAAACTCTTCACTCACTCTCTATCTTCTGAGTTTACTCTACTCGTGGTTATAATTTGATTCACAAAGAGCATGTTTTATCGCCTCCGCTAAACCTAGTATTTGAATGAGTTATGAGAGGCCCTCCATAATACTAACTTATTGTTAGCATTGAAATTTCTCGTTGAAACCACTAATGTATGCAAAGTAAGACTTAGTTGACTATTTAATGATCTCAACCTCTTGCATGTGTTTAACCTAAGCTAAGTACCACTTAATATTTATCTTATCGTTCAATTCAGCATAAGATCTTACTTATTATTGACTCTAGATCTAAGCGTGCAAATTTCATTAAGAAAATCATTTTCGCATGAATTTTGTCTCAAATCAGCTACAATTTGAGTGAATTGGGTTATTACACATTTAGTTCAAACATTGAATGAAGCTCTTTCCAATGAAATTTGATCTCTTTCTATGCAGATAATAATAGTAATATTGATGATAAAATGAAAAATATTCGATCAATTCATAAGAAATGATTTCTAGAAAATAATATCCAAATCAAACAAACATTCTGAGATTAACACTAAATGGTTTTTTTAAAAAGAAGCATGTTGCTGGCTAGAATATTCACGACGGTAAAGTAGGAAAATCTTTCGTCTTAACTTTGCAAGGATACCCAGCAGACAGACAAAGAAATTAGAAACACCAAGATTTTTATGTGGAAAACTTTAGAGAAGGGGAAAAACCACGTGGCCACGCCAAGTTGAAATGATACCACTAATATTTGAATGGATTACAAAGATCATCCCTAAACTTAAGGATGATCAGATTACAAAAGTCCAGGAAGTGGGTTGAAATTTGTGTGGACGATGACGGTCGAACATAGGTCCGATGGTGGTAGATTGGAAGTTTGACGTTTGTCGATCAAAAGTTTAGCGAAGTCAATGGACGGGTGGAAGTCCAGCAACGATCAATGGCTGAGCGGAAGTCCAACGGTGATTGTTGGCTGGGCAGTGTTTGAGGAGGAGAAATTGGTGACAAGAGAGTTCCAAATTTCTCTTCCTCTCTTCACTTTTTTTTCTTTTGTTTTCCTCCCTCCTTCAATGAACAATGAGAAGTCTATTTATAGTTTTCAAGGAGTTGCAGGGCCAGTGAATAAAAAGAAGATCAAGAGCATGTTGGGAGTGTTTCGAATGGACGGCCGATATCGACTCCCTTGATCATGGTCCGTTTATCAAATATTCAAGTGTCTTAATGATGTCAGAATTCGACGATTTTGGGCTTGTTGGATTTGTTTCGTCGAGCGTCTCGATTCGACTATAAGCATGTCACATTTAGATATCATTTAGTCATCCAATTTATGATTTGAACCTTTTAAATATGTTTAAGACCCTTGATTTGGACCAATTTGGGCTCGGATTGGATCAAATTTGGTGTTGTTGGGTTCGTCTTTTTGAGACGTTCAGTTTAACTATAAGTTACGTGAAATTGGAGTTCGGATGACCCCATGTTTAATTTCAGAAGTTTCCAATTTGAATTTGCCACGAGATTCATGCTCGATCAAGATAAGTTTTTTGATGATATATCAAACCTTAACAACTACAACATGATTGTTATAAATAAAGCTGATGAGGACATCAGAAGATCAACGGCTACGACCTCAAGTTTATTTTATTTTTGATGTGTCTTATGTACAAGTTTATTTTATATTTCTGTTTTTTCCATTTCACCTCTAGAGGTGGTCATGTGGTGTTGTAGCCCGAAGGGCGTTTTAGTATTTGTTTCTTTTCTTTTCATGAGGCCTATTTATAGGCTAGCTCTCTTGTTTTTTAGAGGAGGGATGATTATTGAAATGAAATTCAGTTTTTGTCATTATCTCTTTGTGAGTTCTAGAGAGTGGTGGTGAAGCCTAGGAGAGGCTAACAGAGTACCCAACAGCTCACTGGCGAGTGAACTCTTGGTTTTGTCTTCTCTTTATTCTTTTCGTTCTTTCTTTTCCTCTCTTTTTCTTCCCCAAATAGCCGACCACATCCCCTCTCTCTATAGAAAACGGCAGCCCCCTTCCCATTTTCCCCTTTCCAAACCGCCACTCCTCCCCATTCTGTCGGCCACCTTTCCAGCCCAACCCAGCCGTCGGACCACTGGTGGTTTTCCCCCACCCGTCGCCTCCTCCAAATCCCCAACCCACCGGCCTCCCTTGCTCCCTTTGGGTCCCTTCAACTAGCCTTCATTAGTTTCCTATTTGGGATTAATACTAAGTTTGAAAGGATTTGAAATCAAATTCAAGTTAATTTGACTTTCGAATTCCTTCCAATTAAGGTGATTCATTCTTAGGAAACTTCCCTATTAATCCTCCAATTTGAAATTAATTTTAGATTTTAGAAAATAAGCCACTAATTGCTTGGGCCCACCTCTTTAATACCCAATCTCTCCCTCTCCCTCTCTCCTTGGTCGGCTAACCAAGCTCCACCCCTTTAATTAATTAGATTCCTTAAATTAAGGATCTAATTAATTCCTTTCCCTCCTAATTCTCCACCTAATTCAAATTCAAATTCCAAATAAATTACTCCCCAATTACTCTCTAAATCTGAAATTAATTTTAAATTTCACCCTCTCTCTCCCCTTTTCTCTCCCCAATCCAGCCATTAACTCTTAATTAAACTTTCCCTAAATCCTTCCCTCTTGCCTTGGATCCGCCGCCCCCTTTCCCCCATCTTTTCCCTTCCTCTACTTAACACTCGTTTATCAAAGTTCAGTTTTGTCACGACCCGACCCAACGGGGACGGATCCCGCCCGAGCCGGATCGCGACAGAACCTTTTTATCCAGGATCTGGCTTTGGAATTTGGTTATGAACTGAATCTTCCAAAATAATTAACTCAACAGACACACAAACACAGAACAACAGAGCTACTATAAGTCACCAAATGCAGCGGAACAAAACATCTATTTTCTTTCTTTTCCTCAAAACAATCATCTACAAATACGGTACATGGCTAGCAGAAAAACACAGAAGAAAAGCCATGACCGTACAAAAATCAAAAGTAAAAACAATACCTACGGATCAGACTCTGAACTCTAGTCCTGGACTTCCTTCCCTTTCCCAGAACCTGAAAACCACCAGAAAACAAGGGTGAGCTCAACAGCTCAGCAAAGC
>NW_021318852.1:6756360-6814302 GCF_001605985.2 Dendrobium catenatum
GCGTTGTCGCCACTGACGAACCCGCTGTCGAACGGCCCGAACCCGCGTGCCGCACTTGCTGTCGAACCCTTGCACGTCGCCCACTGCCGGGTCACGGGTCAGGTCGAGCGTCTCGATTCGACTATAAGCATGACACATTTAGATATCATTTAATCATCCAATTTATGATTTGAACCTTTTAAATATGTTTAAGACCCTTGATTTGGACCAATTTGGGCTCGGCTTGGATCGAATTTGATGTTGTTGGGTTCATTTTTTCAAGACGTTCAGTTTGACTATAAGTTACGTGAAATCGGAGTTCGGATGACCCCATGTTTAATTTCAGAAGTTTCCAATTTGAATTTGCCACAAGATTCATGCTCGATCAAGATAAGTTTTTTGATGATATATCAAACCTTAATAGCTCCAACATGATTGTTAGAAATAAAGCTGATGAGGACATCAGAAGATCAACGACTACGATCTCGACTTTATTTTATTTTTGATGTGTCTTATGTACTAGTTTATTTTATATTTTTGTTTTTCCCATTTCACCCAATAGGTGGTCATGTGGTGTTGTAGCCCGAAGGGTATTTTATATTTGTTTCTTTTCTTTTCATGAGGCCTATTTATATGCTAGCTCTCTTATTTTTTAGAGGGATGATTATTGAAATGAAATTCAGCTTTTGTCATGATCTCTTTGTGAGTTCTAGAGAGTGGTGGTGAAGCCTAGAAGAGGCTAACAGAGTACCCAACAGCTCACCGGCGGGTGAGCTCTTGGTTTTGTCTTCTCTTTATTCTTTTCGTTCTTTCTTTTCCTCTCTTTTTCTTCCCCAAATAGCTGGCCACATCCCCTCTCTCCATAGCCGACGGCAGCCCCCTTCCCGTTTTCCCCTTCCCAAACCGCCACCCCTCCCCATTCCGCCGGCCACCTTTCCAGCCCAACCCAGCCGCCGGACCACTGGTGGTTTTCCCCCACCAGTCGCCTCCTCAAAATCCCCAACCCACCGGCCTCCCTTGCTCCCTTTGGGTCCCTTCAACTAGCCTTCATTAGTTTCCTATTTGGGATTAATACTAAGTTGGAAAGGATTTGAAATCAAATTCAAATTAATTTGAATTTCAAATTCCCTCCAATTAAGGTGATTCATTCTTAGGAAACTTCCCTATTAATCCTCCAAATTGATATTAATTTCATATTTTAGAAAATAAGCCACTAATTGCTTGGGCCCACCTCGTTAATACCCAATCTCTCCCTCTCCCTCTCTCCTTGGCCGGCCAACCAAGCTCCACCCCTTTAATTAATTAGATTCGTTAAATTAAGGATCTAATTAATTCCTTTCCCTCCTAATTCTCCACCTAATTCAAATTAAAATTCCAAATCAATTACTCCCCAAACCCCAATTACTCCCTAAATCTAAAATTAATTTTAAATTTCACCTCCCCCCTTTCTCTCCCCAATCCAGCCATTAACTCCTAATTAAACTTTCCCTAAATCCTTCCCTCTTGCCTTGGATCTGCCGCCCCCTTTTCCCCCATCTTTTCCCTTCCTCTACTTAACACCCATTTATCAAAGTTCAGTTTTCCCTGCTGTCCCAAAATTCCAGCCAAGGGAAATCTGGATTCCTGCCGCCTAAAACCTTCAAACTATTGTCTGCTCTCCTACAACCTGCTGTCCGTTGATTCTACAAATCTCCCAGCACGATACCTTCATCCGAAAGGTTCCAATTGATGTCCAGAATCTGTCCAGATCAAAAAACTACTGCTGTCTTGAAGATCCGCACCTCGTCTTGGCTATTCTGTGGTGCGAGGAAGCTCATGGTGGCTGTCTTAGTCATCCCCAACACTCAAACGATCTTGCAGGAGTGCAAATCTCTCTTGTCTTTGGGTAAACTCAACATCCAATTCTCTATCTTCATAGTTACATCATTGATTGTGGTTATTACTATAGTCATGAAGATAATGTTAACACTTCTCCGCTAATGCCTAAAAATTGGAAAAGTTGAGTGAGGGATCTTCTTATAGATACTAATCTTATTGTTAGCAATTTAGCATTGAGATTTATTGTTGAAACCATTCACGTATGCAATATTAGATTAAATTGACTGTTTTACGATCTTAACTTATATGCATGTGATTTAGCATAAGCTTGTCTTACCGCTCTTTGTGTTTTCTTTTGTCGTTCAAAATGAATATAAAGATATAATTATTGTGGTTTCTAAAATTAAGCGTGCAAACTCTCTTAGTTAATCATCTTTGCATGTATGTTTTACATCAAAAGCTGTAATTTGCAATCAATTCAGCTTAAATAAGTGCTTTAAGATTCATGACTTGCGCAAGATATAAAATTGTGATCCCGACAAATCTGTAACTTAAATAATCATCACAGATATTGCAATTTATAACACGTGAAACTCCATAGAACAAAATAATTCTACATTCCAGCAATTCAATTTCATGAAAAATAAATTACCTCCTTTCTCAACACATTCATCATGAGCCATGCAACAAGCATCAAGATCATCGCAGGGCTTCTCCCCAGGGCAACCACTCCACCCCACACCACAGAACTTCCCATATCGAATTCCAAAAGCTGTTGGATCAAAGGAAATTGAAGAAGGTAAAAACGATAAATATAGATCATTATCAGTCTTCTGGACTGTTTGGCATCCTGTTTTAGGGAGAACTTAAACAAGATTTAACTTAAATCCAATAAAACTAGAACTTTGTCAACTTTAAATCAAATTGTTTTGATAAATCCAATCATCTTATTTCAATCTCGCTACTGATTAAATCCCAACATTCCCAGAATCTAACAAATTTAAGGATTTCTCCTCTCACAAATTTTAAATCCGGAAACAAATAGTTCAAACAATTTTCAGGTTTTAATCCGCGGGGATTTACTAAATCTTACTTAAGTTAAAACCTGTCTATAGCCAAACAGCCCTTCAGAAAAAGCGAAATTAAAACACAAATAAGGAAGAAAATAAATACGCACTTTCACAACTCTCCGCGACGCAAGATCTGCTGCATGTTTCCTGTAGCATAGCATTGAGCAAATATTACAGTGAACTGAACATAAAAGTGATAAAACTTAAGTTCGCGAATCTTAATGAGGAAACCCTAATGGTGCAAAAAACAATCTAGGTTTAAGAAAATCTGTGAATAAGGAAAGACCTTGACTTTAGGAATGGCCTCATCATTCCAGGCGTTGACGGAGCTCAGTAGGAGCATAACGCAGGCAAGCGACGACAAAGCGCGCGACCTCGCCATCCCGCCCGCCATTGTTCGCTTCTCCCCCTTACTCCCCCAGCCCGAGCAAACGAAGGCCGCCTTCGATCTGATTCGTTAGAAAGTTCCCATTGTCACGCAACTGAAACGGGCTGTTATTTGTTTGATCTGTATGACTCATTAAAATTTATTCAACTATTAATGGAAGACATTTGCTTAGTCTTGCTCACATTTTGTTGATATAAAACTATGCAATGCCAAACTAAAATATTATATTAAAAAATAATTTTAATAGGAGAGATCATTTTGATAGGTCATCATAGAATAGTCAATATAATAAAGAGAGTGATAAGAATTTGTATCAACAAAAAAAAAAAATTTATATCATGATGGTCACAAATCACAATACAAATAATTATTGAATTTTGAAAGCCTTTCAAAAGAAAATAATTAGGTATATGAGAAATTATTCTGCACATAATTGGGACGGGAAGATTCATTTGGACTTGTGAGTGTACACATATTTAAAACACATTGTCTGTATACTCACATTCCAGACTATTCTTCCAGTCCAGACTCCGCACAAAATAATTTCATCCAGTCTTCAGATATGAGCCTTGAGGAGTTCTTTATAGGTTGTAGACAAAAGAAGAAGTCTATCAAAGAATCATGGCGAGCAAGTTAGAATAATGTAAAAAATATTGGAAAGCAATAGATTATTGAGGAAGGAATTAGCATCAAATTTGTATGTCATATAGTTTAAATAATCTAACTGACTACAAAAAAAGTTTTATTTAAATAATCCTTTTTTATGTGATATAACCGTTGCATTGAACTATGTTGTATTTTAATTGTTTGTTTATGTCATATTTGAATAATGTTCGATTAATATTAAAATATTAATTTAACAATATTTGATTCATATTCGAACCTAATTAACATTACATAAATTTTGTTCGAACAAAGTTTCATTTTTTGTTAGAATATGATCCGAGAATTTTTAGCCTTATATAATTTGAGATGAATTTCACATAAATAGTATTTGATAAATCAATGAGTTATTTTGAAAAAAATGAATAAAAAAAAATACATATTTCTTCAAACTTTTTATTTCATATAAAGCATTATATGATTTAAATAGATTAATAGTAAATAGTAAATAAAATAAATGTCTGATATATTTATCTAAATATAATTTTGGTCCGCATTCCGCCTTCGTACCCTACGCGCTCAGTTGCGATCCATCCACTGTATTCCGGCGCGAGTGCAGCGCAATAGTGCTTCGGCCCGGATGGCCGATTTTGCAGTTTCCTCCGAACCTAATGGCGGCACTGGGAGTTCTTTCACCGCTGCCCCGGCTACCCAGGATTCGTTCAAACATCGGCTCCCCGACGGTGAGACACAACGGCCATGGAGCGGAAGATACGGTATTGACAGCGGTGATCGGAGGTTTTCCTTCTCTCGCAACCAGTCTTTCAAGCCTCAGCTCCTGCGGAACGATTCCTGCATCGGTATAAATCACTCGGAGGAGGAAGAGTTATGGGAAGGACATGGGAAGACAGAGTTTGGAGGAACGGGGAATAGTGTGCGGAATCGTTCTGTTCTGTATCAGATGGCGTCCGTGTTATTGGCAGTAAGATCTGGGAATCGGCAGGTCAGGCGGCTTGCACTGTTGATTTCGCTTAACGTTGCCTACTCTACCGTCGAGTTGATGATTGGACTGCTTACTGGGCGCGTAGGTCAGGATTTCGATCTAGTTCTTTGTGTTTGCTTTTATGCTGAAAGCTCAAATTTGATGATTGGATTGAGTTTCAAACAAGGCTTTCGATTGCTAGCCATGTTAGTTAGCCCATACCTTTTTGTATGAAATCGATATTATAGCCATTAATCCTTTCACATCTTCTCCAGTTCCAGACTTGTAAAAGTTCCAATGCTCAATGCGGAGGATCACAAAATCTCTTAGTTAGGCTTTTAATGAAGTGGTGCGTAGCCATTTAAAAAAATAAAGGCTACTTAAAATTAGGGTGCTACAAAATTGGCTTGAAGATCAAACATCGTTTGATGGTCAGATTATTTTTTTTTCACGGATTTACATCAGCAAGTTGACCAATGAGCCAATTAGGCTTGGATCAAATTTGAGTTGAGTCCATGCTAGATTAGATGATGCGATGCACCACTTTGCGAGGGATACCTAATACGGTGCACCACTCTGCGAGGGAGTAACTTAACTATTACTTATTTACTTATATTTCTGTTTCTTCTGTTGCAGCCTCCATTACCCACGTTACTCTTTTAGTTATAATAGTACTATACCACTTTTCCTGTTATAATTCTCTTTTTAGCAAACACCAACTTTAGTTAGAGATCTTAAAAATATACATGTATTGAAGAAAGAAGAAGGATGATAGACTCAATATAAAAAAACCTAAATCTTTGCCCATGTTTGTTTGCTCTTTGCTCTGTTATTGTATTCAGCTGCTTAGCTTAGTTCTGTGTTTACTATGTCAAGTTGATATCAAAGCTTGAAGGTCGCGGCGAATGGGGGATTGCAGCAAAGGGGGACTGGCGAAGACAATCGCAATCTCGATGTTTTGTGTAATGTACAATCGGGGTTGGTTCGACAGGTTGAAGAACTCGCTTCCAAGTTTTATCGTTTCTCTATGGAGGTGCGTCGAGAACTTCGAGTTCTCAAAACAGGCAATTGAATATCAGACTATCATTACAAGCAACTACACCCGTTGTTAGAAGAGATTGTGGTGGAACTCGTGACTGGTGGCGTGCAACTGTTATGCACTTATACCTGAACATTCAGGTTCAAAGGATGAAGCATGTCATATAAGTCTTGATGTTTTATTTTTGACTTAGATGGGGTCTATGGGGATAACATACCCATCAATAATATGTGTAGGAGAAATATTGAAAGGAATGATCGAAATCACAGTGAATTTAGTGTAAAACTTGATATTCCTTTTTTTTTTATGGCCGATTACATATAGAGGATTATTTGGATTGGGAAAGGGTGGTTGAGACGTTTTCCGAATACATAAAAATTGAAATAACAAACAAGTGAAATATGTGGCTTACATGCTTAAGGGAGGTGCTAATACTTGGTGAATGTAAGTATTACAGACACGACACCGTGAAGGACGAGAGTCTATTTGTAGTTGGTATAGTATGAAACAACTCCTTCGTGGTCATTTCTTGCATACAGATTTTGAGCAAATGCTCTATCTCAAATATCAGCATTGTATTTAGGGTAACAAAAGTGTGAGTAATTACACCGAGAAATTTTATTGTCTTAGCGTAAGAAACAACCTTCACTTGAGTAGATCTAAAACTGAATATATGGAGTGTAATTTTAGTAGCAATAGACCTAGTGATGAGATTGTGACTTTGGACGATCAAGTCATTAATAAGAGTACTTGTTTTAGATATCTTGTATATATTGTTCAGAATGATGGTGAAATTGATGGGGATATTATCAGCAGAATTCAAGTTGGATGGTTAAAGTGGAGGAATGCATCAGTATTATTGTGCGATAGAAAAGTCCCCCTCAAACTTAAGAGAAGATTCTATTAGATGGTGGTGAGACCTGCAATGCTTTATGGTGCCGAATGTTGGCCATTAAAAGAGAAGCATAATACTAAGTTAAGTATTGCAGAGATGAGGATGCTTAGGTGGATGAGTGGCTTGACCCTTAGAGATAGGATAAATGAGCATATATGTGAAAAGGTTGGAGTAGCTCCAGTGGAAGATAAGATTTGAAAGAGTCGCCTTAGATGGTTTGGTGACATTAAACGGAGGCCTTTCGATGACCCGATTAGGAAAGTTGAGGTATTAGATTTGAATTATGTTAAGAAAGGTAGATGTAGACCTAAAAAGACTTAGTTAGAAAATATTAGAAATGATATTTCTTTATTAGATTTAAATGAGAATTTGACTTTTAACCGAACAAAATGGCGAAAAAGGATTCATGTAGCCAACCCCACGTAGTGGGACAAAGGCTTGATGTCACGACCCAGCTCGGTGAGCTCGTATAGACGAGGTAGGAACGGATGTCAGACGTAAATGATATAACAAAAAATGAAATTATCTTAAAACATGAATTGAAGAAGAATCTGAAACACTTAAAGAGAAAAATATAAGCGCCTCTAAACAACTTCCAATTTAAACTAAACATTTCATATCATTTCATATAAAGTTGCATATGTACAGAGGTGACTAAAATATTTCTTTCATTCATGCCAAACCACCCAAAATTAACTACAACTAAAAGAAAAATACAAGAGGAACCTGTCATCCAGTACTTTATGACTCTATGTGTACTAAGGTCAATTAGCCATTCCTAGCAGCGGGGTCTCTTGAAAAATATTCCAAAACAAGGAAATGAGCCAAAGCTTAGCAGGTAACAACTAACTCCAACAAATTCTTATACCAATAAATGAAATTCAACATGTATGCTTAATGTAATTTAACCCATCTATAAGATTATGAAATGTCATGATTTTCCTAAGTGTCACATGCTATAGTTCATATGCATATCCTTGAGGTCATTTCAACTATTTCATATGTCCTTTATATCATAAATGTACTGATATGCTTTCTTATTCTTTAACATATACAACCGTACAAGAGTACCAGAAATGTACTGATCACAAACATATTTTTGGCCATATCATCTTTCTTTACTCTTTTGCCCCGAAGAGTCATATTGCTCCTAAGAGCCGTATTGTGCTAATGCACCATATTTGGTAGACCTGTCAATATTGGACCCGACCCGAAAACCCGACCCGAACCCGACCCGGAATTTTCGGGTTTGGGTTGACCCGAACCCGAAGCGGGTCGGGTTCGGGTCGGTTCGGGTCCAGAAAATTGACCCGTTTGCAAAAACGGGTCAGGTCGACCCGAACCCGAATAGTGCCGGGTCAGTTTCGGGTTCGACCCGAACCCGACCCGTAACCCGAAATTGACAGGTCTAATATTTGGTACTCCGCCTTCTACATGCACATTCATTCATATATTATTTTCATAGGATTGTAGTGTAGGAATATCATATCAATCTTATGCATCAATTATTTGTATTGTTAGACAAATTTACATGAAGGGTTGTATTTCATTTCAAAGAACATCTAACATGCATAGCTATCAAAGAAAAATAACTTCTAACATGCATTTATATCAAATAAAGAGAACATCTAAAATAAAAAAAAGTGTGTTAGACATTTCAAAATCTAACATAAAGGAATATGAATTGTAGAGTTAAGTGTTCCTACCTCAAATGTCACTTCTTGACACCGTCATCTCGCCTCACAATACTATCTCCTTATGATTTCCTCTTTTTAAGACCTAAGGAAAAGAGGTTACAACATAACAACATAAGCTTTTTCATATCATTCAATATCATTTATTCCTCATCATTCCTACACATTTCATAATTTAAATCAATTATTTTTGGATTAAAATTATAAAGAAATTAGGAAAAAAAATATTCTTTACAAATCCTCATTTTTTCTTCATTAGAGACTTCACAAGTCTCTTAGGAATAAAATTGCTTAACTCTAAGCTTAAAATTTGAAATTTTGGAAAAGCCCTAATGTGGAAACTTCAAAATTTTTAGGGAAAATTTTTAATTTCATGCTAATCATGCTTCTAAATTCTTTCTAACCTCATTCATAAAACAAATTAAATTTTTCATCAAACCCTAATATTGAAAATTAAAATTTTTATTCATAAAAATTCATTTTTCTTGCTTGGAAGTATGCACACATACAAGCCCTAACACTTTCCTATGAAAGCCCCATCAAATAAGCAAAACCCTAAATTTGAAACCTAAGGAAATTTAGGGAAATAAAAAAAATTCTTTGCACAAGAACCTTCCCTCATCTTCCTACACACTTTTCCTTAACAAACTTTAATAATTTCAAAAATCCTAAAATTTTCAATTCATGAAAATCTTGAAAAAGAAACAATGTTTCTAGGCTTTTAGCTTACCTTCTTTCTCCCTTAGACTTCCTCTGTATTTCCTCCAAGAAAGTTGCTGGAAACCGGCTTTTGTGAGCTACGCCGCCCTCCCTCTCGTTTCCGCCCGCCTTCTCCTTCTCTCGGCCGAAAGAAATGAACAAGGGATTGAATGAATCGGCCCTTAGGCGGATGAGGGGAGTTAAGGAAAAATTATAAAGTCAATTACGCATGTGCCCTTCCTCTAATAAATTTCTTAAGGCTCATGAGTGATAGTTTGGGCAAGAGACTAAAATTTTACTTAAAAGAATTTATACGATTTTTAATTTTCAAATCGTGCGAAATTAGGTACACGTTCTTTATACCGTTTCGATCGAAATTTCATGTAGAATTTTATAAAATTTATTGCGTCTAATTTCGACGACTTTGAAATTTCTCCTAATTTCGTCGCGGCGCATACGATTGACATTTTCGAGTTGTACACTTGATGTTGTTGTTGAGTGTAAGAAACAACCTCAATGAGAATACAAATTAGATAGTTGCGCGATATATAGGGGGCCTAAAGGATGTAATTCAGGATAAGTTGCAACTTCAGTCGGTTTGGTCTCTATCTTAAACTGTTAATTATGCACTTCAAGCTTAAATTCAGTTGGGCCGTGGCTATTGGCAATACACAGCTTGTAGAAAATTTGTTGAACATCCTTCTGAAGCCAAAAAATCGACCTTCACTCATGGCAAACTGAATTCCACACCTATGGGAGCAATACACCCCAACAACCCTACTTTAAGCTTTGGTGATCCGAAATTATAGCTGAAATTAAAAGCTCCTTCGAAAGAGAATCCTTATGCTATAGCAAGTACCATCAAGCGCTTTCGTTGTTTTCAATAAGGACATAAGTCTAATGAGTGTCATAACCAACAACAATTACATTTAGTATAAATAGAGGAGGTCAATGAACAAAATGCTGTGAAAGTGAACAAGGTCCCTGAATGTGAAGAGTTGATTGGTGATGAAGGAGAGCCGCTTATCCGTGTTTTGGAAAAATTGCTGTTAGCACCTCACCAACAAACTAATTCACAGTGTAATGCCATTTTTAGAACTTGGTACACTGTCAACGAAAGGTGTATGATCTACTCATTGATAGTGGGTGTGCGAAGACTGTGATTTTTTTATCTATGGTCCAAGCATTACAACATAAAACCACAACTAACCGAAATCCATATAAAATTAGTTGGGTTAAGAAAGGTATGCAAAATTTTGGTTTCATATATGTGTAGGGTTACATTCTCGATTGACAAGAATTATGTATATGAATTCTTTTGTGACTTTGTATATATGTATGTTGGTCACATTATTTTGGGGAGGATGTGGCAATTCGGTGTTGGAGTTATATGTGACAAACGATCCAATGCATATTCTTTTGATTGGAAAGGAAGATGACCCAGTTTATTATCTCAGTCCTCCACGTCAGCCCACATCGTAGCTAAGGCCAAACCTATATTGCAAGTGGTCTTTGGTTCGTCTATACTCAGTTCATGACAGAATCTTCAATATTGTTGGCTTTGTTGCCTAAAGCTGGTCCTACTTACAATTTGTCCACAATGCTAGCAAAACTATAAAATCTCTTACCCCAATTTGCTGATATCTATCTAGATTGCTTGCCAAATTATTTGCCCCTCTTACGTGCCTTACAACATCAAATATATTTCATCCCTGGAGCTGCTCTTCCAAATGTTATGCATTATTGCATGAGTCTAAATGATCTTAGTATTTTACAAAAGCTCATCGATGAATTATTGGCCAAATAGTTCATACAATCTAGCTTGAGTCCTTGTGCTGTTCCGCGCTCCTCATTCCCGGTGGATGTTTGTAGATAGTCGAGCTATCAACAAGATTATCATCAAATTTAAATTGCTGGTGCCTCAAATTGATGAGTTATTGGAAAAATTATCTGGATATGTTATTTTCTCAATCCTGGACTTACGCAACGATTATCATCAAATTCGTATTCGGCCAATAGATGAGTGGAAAACAGTCTTTAAAACACGTGAAAGACTTTATGAGTGGAAGCCTGGAAGGTGATGCCATTCAGACTTTGCAATGCCCCTTCTTGATTCATGATTAATGAATGAGATGTTTAAACCCTTCTTGAACAAATTGTGTCATTTACTTTGACGACATATTAGTGTAGTTCCAATTTAATGGACCGTTTACAACACTTGACATTGATTTTCGACATGCTGCGACAAATAAACTGTACTTAAATTTATCCAAAATTTTCTAGGATTTATTATTACCGGTGACGGAGTTCACGTGGATCCGCGCAAAGTTGCGGACATTGTAGACTGGTCGACACCTAAGTCCTTTAATGTTTGAAACTTTCATGGATTAGCTAATTTTTATCATCGTTTCATTCATGATTTTAGTATTTTGATGGCCCTTATAACTGATTGCTTAAATTGTAAATAATTCCAATGGACACTTGAACAACAACATAGTTTTGAATCCATTAAGGCAACTTTATTGTCAGCCTCTATCCTTGCTATCCCAAATTTTGGAAAACCATTTAAAGTAGAAACTTATGCATCTGCTACAGGCATTGGGGTTGTTTTGATTCAAGAAAATAAACTGATAGAATTTTTTAGTGAGAAGTTGTGCTCAACTTGACATAAATGGACTTATGGATCATGCATGAACATGAATTGTATGTGGTGGTTTATGCTTTGAAACAATGGGAGCATTACTTGTTGAATCTGGATTTTTTCTTTTGTAGTGATCACAATGCCCTACAATACATTAACAACCATAAAATTTTAAAAAGAATGCGTGCTAGGTGGGTGCTATACTTGCAACGATTTACTTTTGTGTTAAAGCACAAGTCAAGTTCAGAAAATAGGGTAGCTGATGCATTAAGATGCAGGTCAGCCCTATTAATTCAATTGCAAATGAGATTACTGGTCTAGAGTGTTTAAAGGAGTTGTATGAGACTGATAAAAGCTTCAGCATAATTTGGTATGATTGCCATTCCATTAGTTGCACTTCTGATTTCACTATCAGGCATGGTTTTCTTTTTAAATGCAATTTGCATTCCCAAGTCTTCTTGGCAACAACAATTAATCAAAGCAATACACAGTGGTCGGCTATCTGCCCATGTAGGGCGTGAAAAACCATAGAACAGCTCATACTTCATTTTTACTGACCACACTTGCGCAAGGATGTGACTTGTTTCGTTGAAAGCTGTTTTATTTGTCAAACATACAAGGGAGGCAATCAAAATACTGGTTTATACATACAATTTCCTGTGCCCACAACCATTTGGGAAGATCTAAGCATCGACTTCATTTTGGGTTTACTAAGAACTAGGCGAAATAATGATTCTATCATGGTAGTTTTGGACATGTTTTAAAAAATGGCCCACTTTGTTGCCTATAAAAAGATATTTGATTCTCCAAACATTGCCTGCCTCTTCTTGACCGAGATAATTTGCTTACACGGAGTACCTATAAGTCTCACTTTTGATAGGGATGTTAAATTCATCATTCATTTTTGGTGAGATTTATAGAGAAATTTGTGCACTGACATTAATTTAAGTCCGGCTTATCACCCTAAATATGATGGGCAAACTGAAGTGGTGAATCGCACATTGGGAAACATGTTAAGATGCTTGGTTTAAGAACATTCGAATTTATGGGATGAATTATTCGTGCAAGCTGAATTTGTGCATACAATATTATGCCTAATCGCTCAGTTGGCCGATACCCTTTCAACATTGTTTATACTTAAGACTCCTAACCATACATTGATATTGTAGTTTTGCCCAAATGTAACACTATTGCCGCTCAATTAATTGATAATATTACCAATTTAATCACAATTATTGCATCAAATAATAGTTATAAGCTTGCAGATTCCCACTATCGTCACAAGGTATTTAATCCGGTTGATCTAGTCATGGCCCGTAGGCAATGTGAACGTTTTGCGTCAGGCACATATTCAAAATTATCACGCTGAAAAAGTGGGTCATTTCCATATTGTACAGAAAATTAATGAGAACGCTTACATTGTTGACTTGCCTTTTGAGTACAAAACTTATTCCACTTTTCAACATTACTAATCTCTATATTTACTTTCCTTATGATGATGCTCCGACAACTACAACCTTAGTGTCTAAGGTTTCTTCTTCGATAGGGGCACGTGATGCGGTGCACCACTTTGCGAGGGAGACCTAATGTGGTGCACCACTCTGCGAGAGAGTAACTTATCTATTACTTATTCACTTACCTTTCTATTTCTTCTGTTACAGTATCCACTATCCACACTACTCTTTTAGTTATAATAATACTATATCACTTTTTCTGTTATAATTCTCTTTTTAGCAAACACCAGCTTTAGCTCGAGAGCTTAAAAATATATGTACTGAAGGAAGAAGAAGGATGATATACTCAATATTAAAAACCTGAATTTCTGCTGCTGTTTTTCTGCTCTTTGCTCTGTTCCTATTCAGCTGCTTAGCTTAGTTCTACGTTTACTGCATCATTAGATCTAGATTGTTTGAAATAGGATTGAAAATTATATTCAGTTATGAATACATATTCAGATATATCTATGTATTTAAATTTGAATGAATAAATATATTCATCCATTCATTTATATACACGAACCTATATATGCTTGAGTTTATGCATTCATGTTGGACTAAGAATTTGCATTTGGAGATTGAAAATTAATTGAAATTGAATCAATTTTTGACTCAAATCTATCTCAAATCAAAGTTAATAAGCCATTTTTGGCTTAAATCAAAATTTAAGTAAGTCATCTTATAACCAAACTTGGCTCAGCTCGATATTGTTTTATTATTATGTTTTTAGTTGATTAATTTGCAATGTATTATCTTAATAGTACCCTGAATTGATTTTGCTTATTTAAAATACATGTATATATACATAAATTGGCTCGATATAAGGAAGTAGAAAATGAGGTTTATAGAATAAGTAACTTAAAAGATGAGAGATTTAGGTATTTTGATTAAATTAGATGTATTAAAAGTGAAGATAATAGGATATTTATTAAAGATAAAGATATGAAGGAAAGATGAAAATATTATTTTGTGAAATTGAATGAGAGAGAAAAAAATTGTTTTGGAAGTGGTTGAAAAGCATAGAGATCAATATAATGAAGTCTATTATAAAATGATACAAAGTGGAGTAAACTTGAAAAAGATTCATAAAGCCATAAAGGTAAAGCTTTAGGTGTGGATACCTAGAAAAATTTGGAAAATTACTTGGGCTATTGCAATGATTTGGTTAACAAATTTTTTAATAGAATTATGAAGTTTAAGAGGGCGCCAAATGATTGGAAAAGAAGCTTTTTTGTACTAATATTTAATAGCAAAGGTGATTTTTAAGATTTTCCTAGCTACATATGAGTTATATAATAAAGCATGGATAAGTGTAATGGAATATGGGCTTAGAAAAATTACATCAATTTCAAAGAACAATTTGATTTCATGCTAGGAAGAGCTACTATGGAAGTAATTTTTGTGTTAAGGTAATTAACGAAGAAGTATTGAAAATGAAGGATGTCTCTTCATATGATTTTCATTGATATTAAGAAAGTATACGATTGAATAACGTGATAATTAATTTGATATGTTTTAAGATAGAATAGTGTTTTGAAGATATGTTGACATTATTTAAGATACACATGATAGAGCACTAAGTAATATTTAGAATAGCTATGGAGTGATGTAAGAGTTTTTAATTACTTCAGGATTATATCAAGGATCAACATTGAGTTTATATATTTTTTGTATTGGTTATGAAGATTCTTATAAAGTGTATTCAAAGTCAGGCACATTCGCGTATACTTTTTACTGATGAAATAATTTTAGAAAAAATAAGTAAAATTAAGAATAATTGAGGAATTGTTCAGAAGACAGAGACATGAGAATTAATAGAATAATGGTTGAGTTTATGATATTAATTTAAGTATGTATGATATCAAGAATCATCATTCAATATCATTGAAAGTTAAGGTGATACCTAGGTGTGATGAACTTAAATATCTTTGATGCATTATACTGAAGAGAGAAAAAAAAAATGTTGGACAGAACTTCTAGAGCTAAATATTAGATTATTAAAATGAAAATGCGCTGCAGGTTTTGTGTGATAAGAGGATATTATGGAGGTTTAAAAGATAAATTTTATAAATCACAATTAGTCCAATGATGTTGCATGAATCTGAATGTTGTATTATTAAAAAATTATTGATATCTAAGTTGAGTTTGATAAAAATAATAGATAGATGTGTGGCAAAACTAGGAAGAATAAATGAAGGATTGATCATATTAGAGAAAATATTATAGTGGCCATAGACTTACTTAGATGGTTTTGACATATACTAGGAAAGGTAGAAAATGTGTTCGGTAGAGTGTTTGATAAAAGTATTATGAGAGAATTTAAAAAAAAAAAAGGGGTAGACCTATGATTATATGAATAGAAGTTGTTCAAAATGATTTACTAGAATAGGTTTAATAGCGTAAAAGCACTCAACAAGAACAAATGAAAAGTGAGGATTCTTTAAACCAACCTCAAACAGTTGGGATAAGGCCAGTGATTATTATGATTTATATATACATGAATACACAAATACTAACATATTAATATAATTACATGTACACACATACCTTACACAGTATTCATATATGCGTATTCTTTATATCTGTAATGTATGTATCAGGTATATAGTAGTTTAAGAGCTTCTGCAAATTCTTTTTTCAAATAAAAAGCATAAATAAGTTTTTTTTTCATATCAATCTAGATTTCAATAAAAGTGATAAAAAGATATTCATGCTAATAGCAGCAACAGGTAAAAACATTTAAAGCTCTGATCTTTTGTCTAATTTTCTAATTATGATTTGGAGTTTATAGTGAGGCCTTCTAATTTGAATTTGAATATAAACTTTTTTATGCATGCTCTTATTGAATTGCAGATCTGTTGACTGAGATATCAAACTATCATATATGTAAAGTGACAGTCCTTGTATTTAAAATATATTCGGTTTATTTTTGAAGTACTTTCTTTACTATTAAGAGATTAGTTGCTGTTATGATACGTGTTCTTGATTTTTCAGAGTTCTGTCAATGTCATTTATACAATCACTATGCATTAAAGCTGATAGGCACTACAATAATTTTCTTATTCTTATTCGTGATTCTTTATGTGAATTAGTTGGGTTACTCATGGTTGTTTTTTTTTTCCTTTGTTAACATGTCAGGTCTTGTTTCTGATTCCTTCCATTTGACATTTGGTTGTGGCCTCCTAACCTTTTCTTTGTTTGCAATGACTGCTGCTCAGAAAAAGCCTGATGGAATATACACCTATGGGTGAGCTTTTCTTTTAGATGTACTCCACTGCCACAAAAACTGAAGGCTTGCTAAAGATTATTTTTGAGTAGTTTTTCGATGCAATCTAAATTTTAATGGACTCTTTGCTTCTGATATTATTTAGGTACAAGAGGCTGGAAGTTTTAGCTGCTTTTACAAATGCTGTGAGTTCTTATAACTTGGATTATCTGTTTCATTTCTTGATGAAATCAATACGTACTTAAAGTTGAGTAACCAGTTTGTCTTTCAGTGTTATCTGGTGATCATGTTTTAGTATATGACTTTGTTCCAATTATGATAATGTCATGAATTGGAATTAGTTGTAGCAATTGTAAGTTTACATGGAAAAGCTCTGTATATTGGTAGTTGTTTTATCTTCAATCGTTTGTATTCAGCAAGTTTAAAGAAACGGAGAGAGAAACTTGCAGGCTAAATGTAACGAAATAATATAGGGCAGTGGTGCAGCATGAAAAAATTAATTAGAGCAGGAATCTTTCCTCTATTGCATTAGAGAAACAGAAAGATCTAAATGAGCCTCACTCTACTGCTTACTGAAGGCCTTCTAGAAGGTCTAAATTTAATGTTAACTACTACATAGTTAATCTTGAAGCTGATCTGATTTTGGAAATCATTTATGCATATTGCATCCTAATATACTATTTAGCCAACTTGAAACTTCCACCGAAATTAGTGCTTTTAACAGTTCGTATGACTCATGAATTATGATGGAACCATCTTTAGTGAGAAGATAATCTTATTAGGATGTCCATGCTTGTGAATAGTGATGCATCTTAAATGAACTCAATTTTACTGATAAACATACAAGGATTGGCTAGGATTTTATGTAGAAGCAACATGCCAAATTTTAATGTGGATATACTGAGAGGTGGAGAAATGGTGGTTGAGCTCAAAAAAGAAAAGTAGAAACAGTAAAAAATTTGACTGGTTACGTTAAAAAAAAAATCAAAGAACAGAATCAAAAGCAACAGATTCAAAGTTTCCCGACCTTTGAAGAGACTTGATCGCTTGTTGCAGTTGATCTTGTTGCTGGATCCTAATCAAATCCACCTAAGTGAAATCTAAATTCAAAGTTCAGGTAGATTTTTCTATTTTATGGTTTTAGGTGATCGCCTTTGGCTTCAAAACATGATAAAACCATTTCTCATAGATAATTCGATCAACTTTACTCAATTTAGAATTCCCTCAATAGAATTCCCAACCTAATGTATAGGCAAGTATTTTCTGTTCATATTCTTATATTTCCTTGCTCTTCTTTACACAATTCCAAACGTCTCATCTAGTTGAGCTTGATAATATGACAAAAATTGTAAATGCACAATCTATTTCTATATATACTCTGAAGGTTATGGATGCAACCATATTATTCAATTTTGTGTTTTTCCCGAGCATGATCATTTATAGCACACCAATATTTAATCTGAATGCTTATTCTTTTGCGATGTACTAAGAAAATGACCAAGAAATCATAGTACTACCTTCTGGGATATATTATGAATGCAGCTTACCATGAAATCATAGATCTTCAACAGCCCAATTGCGGCTGTTCTTGCTAAAGACTGAATCCATTTTTTTATTGCTATATATTATGATAGTTATAACTATATTTTGATTGGATAGGGTTCAATCCATGCCATAATGTACTGTTTCTCTCTCGTCTCCTTGCTGTTTTTTGAATTTTCCAGTTGCTTAACATTATACAGATGCAACTGTATTAGCCATGTTAGATTCCTGTGAATGTTTCCTTCAATAGTAAATTTTTTCATGATGATCATGTGATACTGTTTCACTTATGTAGACAGCTGTTTCTTCTGTTCATGTCCTTCTCCTTGG
Source organism: Dendrobium catenatum (assembly GCF_001605985.2). Taxonomy (NCBI): domain Eukaryota; kingdom Viridiplantae; phylum Streptophyta; class Magnoliopsida; order Asparagales; family Orchidaceae; genus Dendrobium; species Dendrobium catenatum. The sequence goes on from NW_021318852.1 coordinate 6,774,763, forward strand.
CAGTGGAAGCGTTGCACGCATTTATTCAGGATGAATCAGAGCACAAGTAAGTCTTTTGAACTTGATGCACTATTTATAATAACAGTAATGACATCAATTGGCAATGTTAACTTGATTGTGAATCAATCACTAGCTGGTGTATCAACTTGTACACTAACTTAACAATAGTGAGTTGAATATGAAATGCAAGATATTTTTGATTGTCCATGCTGCCATGATATCATTTTTTACACATGATAATTTGCCACAGCTGTAGGCTTTAGTGATTCAGTGTTCTATTATTGAAGATGCATGAGTGTAGAGACGTTATTCTTTAGCTAAAAATTATTTGTACCCTTTTGATTTCATTGATTTTATCTGTAGGTAAGTTTTGAAGTTTTTCTTTTGTTCAAGAAAAACATTTTAAACTAATAACAAGTATTACTGCAATTTCAACATAGTGGATGTTACTTGGGAGTTGGGAGAAACTAGTGTGATAACACTTTTAACAACTTGTATCAACACTATATGAAACTCAGCTGTTTCCGGCGGAAGTTTCCGCCGGAAACTTGGCAAAATCCGCCGGAAAGTTAACAACTTGGTAAATAGGCTTACCGGCGGAATTTCAGTGGAATCTAATCCGTCGAAAAAAGCAGAGTCGGAAAGCTATTTTCAGCAGAAATAAATCTGACAAAAATATTTCCGGCGAGCTCCCAGCGGCTGTTCGACGGATTTTCAACATCGAAAAATGTCCCTGTTTGTTGAGTTTTCCGCCGGCAGGAATTTTCATTGTAAAGTGGTGTATTTGAGGCAGCAAATTTTGTTGCAAATTATGGTGGAAATTTCTGCCGCAAATCCAACGTAATTTATGACAAAAAATTTCCATCGCAAATGCTATTAAAATTTGTCATATCGTTATTTCTGGCAAAAAATCCACCAGAAACCAGTATCATTAAAAAAAAAAACAATAGCTCATTTCATATATTCAACTTTTACAACATTCATAGTACAAACAAATTTTAAGTACTAGTTAAATATGCTAATATTTCAACATTGCACATACATATTGATAAAAAATATTTAAATAAATTGCACAAATTGTTTACAACTGTTCTAGAATAATAAAACATACAATTCTTATACATAAAAAAATCAACATGCATGAAAAAGCAAAGAATGATTTTCATTAATTAGAATTTGTTTCCTCACTCTCCTGCTCGGTCGATACAAGCGCAGGCTGATTTTCACTAATATGTTATCTCATTCTTTGAAGCTATTCCAGTATCTGCATGTGCATGTCCACTTATGATTTTTGGACATTTTCTTTAGTTATATTGTCAGGTTAGCCACCTGTTGGCTATACAAATTCTCCTAGTTGCTTGCAGAGAAGCTGGAGGCACCAGAGGATTGTCTCTCATACTCGTAGGCCTGTGAACCTAATCCATAATTTCGTCCCTTCTGCATTCTGCTAACTACTTGCGACTAAATGTGGTAGTCAGAATAATCTGTTGAACCCCCAAAGGATCCCTCACGAGCTCCAACCTAGCTTTCTTAAAGCCATGTATACTTATCCTACAAAAGATAACATAAAATTAATCATCATATAATTATCAATTAAAATATGATTCATCCACCGACATTGAACAATACTCCTTGTTGATTGTAACTTTGAGTAAAAGTAGTATAATTGGGTTGTCTCATACATCAGGTATGCTTCATATATCGATTCTTCGGGACATGATTTGTTCTTAACAGTCTTCTTAAGTTTATTTAAATTCATGCACGATGTATGATTATGAAATCATAACTTGTTAATAATATTAGAGATGTTATGTATGCGGGAAGTTACCTTTCAAAAGGATAAGTCCACCAATATTGAACAGGTCCACCAACTCTAGCCTTACATGATAAATGTACGGGCAGATGCTCCATAGAGCCAAAAAATCCTGGAGGAAAATCTTATCAAGTTTTGAAAGAATGAAAGGAATGTTATGCTCACTAAGGACTAGCTTCAGTTACAATGATGACATGTAATCTCTGACAAATTATCCCTGTAGTACAACAACAACATCAAGCCTTTGTCCCACTACGTGGGGTCGGCTACATGAATCCTTTTTCTCTCCATTGTGTTTTTTTAAAAGTCAAATTTTCTTTTAAATCTAATAAAAAAAATCATTTCTAATACTTTCTAACCAAGTCTTTTTAGGTCTACCTCTATCTTTCTTAACATAAGTCAAATCTAATACGTCTACTTTCCTAACCGGGTCATTGGAAGGCCGCCATTTTATGTTACCAAACCATCTAAGGCGACTCTCTTTACCAATTAAAGTGAGGTTTTGGAGAGATGACAATGAAGAAGGTAGATGCGTTGGAATGCAAAGTGGAGCAAATCAAATCCTGGACAGAGGAAAAGTTCTCAACCATGGAAGAAATGTTACAACCATGGAGAGCTGATTGGGAGGGATGGAGGAAAGATGAGGAAGCTTATTGAGATGCAATCCAAAAATTTATTGGTGATTCCGCTTACTAACCCTAACAAAGATTTGACCATAATTCACTTGGCCAAATCTGAGGGAAAGGAGATCGGACGAGAGAAGTTGGATGAGGAGAGTTTCACCTCTTAGGGCTCTAATAAGGTGCGAATCAAGGTTTCTGGATGGGGGACAACAATGAGGGAATTTTGTGGTGAAGCTAGTAAGGTGACCAAGCACTATTGAAGATATTTCGGGCAAGGGGAGTGGGCGACCAGAGATGGAAGCGGTCGAACCAAGCTAGGGGGTTCGGGTCATGCAAGGAGGATGAAAGAGATGTGGGATTCCCACTCTCAATACACGGGGAAACATGATGATCCTATGGTGAGAAAGTTAAAGATGCAAATGATTGATGAGAAGAAGGGTGAGAGTTCAATAAGTGATGCACAAGCTCATTCCGAAGATAAATTGATCGATAAGGAGTGAATGAAGAGGACAAAGTTGACATCGAATTGATTAAGCTGAAAGATTCAAAGGATGAAATTCAGATATGGAAGGCAAGGGAATGTCTCAGTCTCTCTCCAAATAGCTAAGTTGTTTAGTCGGAGGTTATTGAAGCACTTACTAGTTACTACTCTTGGTGTGATTCTTCTACCGGTGCAGTTTAGGCAGATAAGGCCAATGGAGGTTATCAACGTGGAAATTTCAAGTCAAACTGGAGCTTATCTTAATATTGAGGAACTCATTGCGGTTGCAAAATTGCTTGGGCTTGGATCTCCAAATGACATAGTTGCAGTTGAAGAGGCAATAGCCCGAGAAGCTGCAGTAGCTGGCGATTTGCAACTGGCTTCTTATCTCTGCCTTGTGTTAGCAAATAAGGGCCATGGTCCTATCTGGGATTTATGCGCTACAATTGCAAGGAGTCCCCAGATGGACACTTTGGATACCAGCTTCCGGAAACAGCTGCTAGGCTTTGCATTGAGCCACTGTGATGGGGAATCCACTGGGGAATTATTGCATACTTGGAAAGATGTTGACATGCACATGGACTATGAACACCTAATGATTTCAACTGAAACTTGTCCTCCAAAATTTTCATTTTTCAACAGTAGTACCACTTCCTATAAATAGACTTCATATAGGCCGTTTTTTAAGGTCATATGGACCAAGCCCCTCACCAACCAGTTCTGTAGCTTGTAGTTCCTTCAGTGAACTTGCCAACCAATTCAAACCTTCATATAGGCCATCACCTTTAAGAGCCATGTTCCTTGAATATGATATATTCGATTCTTAAGGTCATATAGATCAAGCCCCTTGTAGACCTCCATTGGAGTTATTGCTCTTTTCATGTACTACTTGTTTGAAAAAACTACTATGACACTATTGAGCGTGAAGGGATCATTGATAATTTCTTGAAGCTCAGCTTTAGCTTTTCCAATTCTTTCTCTGCCCAAAGAATTAACAACATAGATCAATCCATCAGTATTGTCAAAATAATGCCTCCATAAAGGCCTTAGCTTATCTTGCCCACCTGCATCCCAGATTGTGAAGATCACATTTTATATTGAACTTTCTCTACATTGAAATCAATTGTTTTGGAACCGTTGATAGAACTTCTCCAATGTGCAGCTTATACAATATGGTTGTCTCACACGCTGCATCCAGTTCAAGCATTACAACCCTCATTTCTTTTGGAAGGCTTGACTCATGGCCAATCTCTCGCTTATCCGCTCTTCCTAGCTCTGCAAGCTATAATTTAAGATAGAGATATCATGGTGGTTTTTTGTGGATGTAACCAAGGAATCAAAGAAGAGGAAGACGGATATCTCGATCCGCGATCCTCAATTTTATATCTAAATAATAGTTATATGCTCTTATGACATGTTTGAGCATGATATTGAACATCTTTAAAAATATATTTTAAGTGATCATCGAATTCATAAGCATCAAATACTATGGATGAGAATAACAATACAAATGAAGAGGAAAATAAAAAACACATTCGAGTGGATGTAGATTTAGAAAAAAAATGGAATTAGATGTGCAAATCTTGCATCATCAAAATTTATTTGATTTTTTTTTTTAAATTGCCTATGTCGGTCTCAAAGCTAGATGAAAAAGTCAAGCGAAAATTAAAAAAAAAAAATAAATTTAGCCCCCCCCCACCCCCAATAAATTTCTAGCTTCGCTATTGCCGACCCGGTTTTTAAAACGGGTTGATTTCTTGAACCCGAACCCGACCCGTTTTGGGTCCGGGTTGACCCTAATCTGGATTTTTCCGGATCGGGTTTTGGGTCGTGTCAAAAATTGATACCCCTACAAAAAAGCATCCTTTAGTGAGTTTTTGAGTGTTCAACTGAAGGTGGCCTATCCTGGTATTCTCTGCTAAAGGAAAATAGGAAAGTATTATCATTTTCTTCTTTAGAACTCCCATGGCTTCTTGAATTGAGCCGTAAGGGAGAATATGTCAGAAAAGTAGTTCCTGGTACAAAAGCTCTTCCTGGTAAACACTCGATTTCTATTAGATTTCAAGCTTTTTGATCGTACAAAAGCTTTTCATGGAGTTGAAGTAATAGAGGAGCAACTAAAGCAAAGAGAAGGATATCAGGAAATACACAGCATCATGAATATTGGAATGTAATACAGCTCAATACAAAAGTTGTATAAAGAAGCCTCAAGTCCTGATCAGAGAAGGAAGCTGTTGCTTCAGAAATTTTTAGAGAAATATGCATCATTTGGTTCAGATGAAGTGGAACGATTTGACAAACTGCATCCTACATTTTGGAGAGAGTTGAGAATGAAATTAGAAGATCAGAAACGTCTAGCTGATCAAACATGGGCGCTGGAGGAAACAATTCCTGGTGTAGATACGAATCGCTTCTTGCCAAGAGACATTGAATACATCCGAGGTGGTTATTTAAATTACTTGGATATGATCGCTCAGGACTAGACAGTTTTCATCCTTCCACCATGAGGATGAAGTGCGTTTGTGTGTGTGTGTGGGAGGGTGGGGGTGGGGGGCGGGGTATTGATACGGGGCCCACCTTGTTAGGCTCAGGGGAGTTAACATTCACCATAAGGTGTAGAAATAATTAGGAAAGTTTATTTAGGGAAAGTTGACTGATTCGAATTTAGATTGGGAGTAAATTATGAAAGGTTTATTAAAGGAAAGAGGACAGATTTGAATTCAAATTTGGGTGGGAAATATGATGGTTTATTTAAGGTTAATGAGGTTGTTTTATTTTCATTATGTGATTTATGTGTTTGTTGTAGTTTTTTTTGGAGTTATTCCTAGCGGCGCATAGGGTTTGTGGGAGAGTCGATATACCTCTGGAATAGTAGATCACTTGTATCGTTCATTATTTGTTGAAGATATTATAAAAAATCAGCCCTAATCTTTGGCTATTGTATTTTTCTTCTTAACTACTTGCGATTTTTACTTCAAAGACGCATCAATTTCCCTACTCAAAATACATTGCTTACTTTGTTCATCAGTTATAACTCAAAGAGAAAGTAGTTGCAGACTATAATATGGAGAGAAATAGAGGAGAAGAGGCTCAAAACAGTTGCAATGTCGTTTTATGTGAGGTTGTTTTATTTTCATTATGTGATTTATGTGTTTGTTGTAGTTTTTTTTGGAGTTATTCCTAGCGGCGCATAGGGTTTGTGGGAGAGTCGATATACCTATGGAATAGTAGATCACTTGTATCGTTCATTATTTGTTGAAGATATTATAAAAAATCAGCCCTAATATTTGGCCCTTGTATTTTTCTTCTTATCTACTTGCGATTTTTACTTCAAAGACGCATCAATTTGCCTACACAAAATGCATTGCTTACTTTGTTCATCAGTTATAACTCAAAGAGAAAGTAGTTGCCGACTATAATATGGAGAGAAATAGAGGAGAAGAGGCTCAAAACAGTTGCAATGTCGTTGTTGGGGTCGGAACTTGTGATGGCTTGCAGTGGAAAGGGATGAAGAAGTTATGCTAGAGGGGGACAACAATGACCAGAACGAAGTATCAAGGGGCTTGTGATGGCTTTTCTTCCAATGGAGAAAGCTTGCACTAACAATAATTGGGAAGAAGAGAGCTTGCAATGGCTTTTCTTGTGGTGAGAAAAAAAAAAAGGAATGCGATTGAAATCCTAACCTATTCTCCCCTAAAATGCATTTGAAGGCAGTGACTTGCAAAGTTGCCTGTTGAAAGACAGGGTGGTTGAGTTGATTTATTGGTTTTGGTTAAACATATTCGTTTTCTATTTGTTACACAAATTGCACTTATTTCAATCTACATTTATATGCATATCAATAATAGTAATAAAATGATGTTTGTTTATTGGTTTTTATGTATTTATTTAAAGAGTATGTACCACGTGTATATAGTTCTCACCAATATTGGGTCATGTAGGTTAGCTGTTGGTCAATGATTCACTAATGTAACTTATGATGAGATGCCCATTGAAAATACTCAGAAGCCACAATCCATGATTACTCTTAAATTTAGTAAATATCAAAAACCTTTAATGCAAAAACAATAACACACCTATTTCATTCGAAACAATAATGTAATAGTCACCAAACTATCAAAATGTCATAAGAAAAAACTAGGAATGATTATAAAATTTCTATAAAATTCAATATTTACGTACAAAAAAGAATCTGACACACATTAACCATAAAACTTAAATCACTTATATGCACTAATTATTAAATAAGTAGATAAAAATAATCAGGATAGAAATAACTTAACAAAAGATTTAAGCCTTACACCGATTTAAGGACACTTGCTCTTGTAAGTAGTCTTCAAGATTTAGAGTAGGGGTGTCAATTTTGGGTCACGGGTCAGGTTCGGATCGAACCCGAAACTGACCCGGCACTATTCGGATCAACCCGAACCCGACCCGCTTCGGGTCCGGGTCAACCCGACACGACCCGAATGACCCGTTTCCAACAAAAAATGGCTAATTTTCGGGTCAAAAACAGGTCAATCTCCTCTTTTCGGGTCAATAACGGGTCAATCTCGGGTTGCCGGGTCAAAATCGGGTTTTCAGGTCAAAATCAGGTCACTTTCGGGTCAAAGGGTTAACCCGATCCGATTTTTGAAACGGGTTGAAATGCTGAACCCGAACCCGACCCTTTTCGGGTTCGGGTTGACCCTAACCCGAAATTTTCGGCTTCGGGTTCGGGTCGGGTTTTCGGGTCGTGTCAAATATTGACACCCCTAATTTAGAGAGTGCTTTAAGCGTCCACATTCAATAACATACACAATTATTGGGGGAAATTGAAATTTTATTTCATTATTAAATATTCAATGAATTTTACATGTAGTTAGAGGCTGATTTATAGCCCAAAAAAGGCCTAAATATTAGGGGTGTCAATATTGGACCCGATCTGAACCTGGCCCAAAAATTTCGGGTTTGGGTTGACCCGAACCCGTAACGGGTTGGGTTCGGGTTCAATAATTTGACCCGTTTCAAAAATCGGGTCGGGTTCGGGTTGACCCGTCAACCCGAAATTGACCCGTTTTTTACCCGATAACCCGTTTTGACCCGGGAACCCGTTTTTGACCCGTTCTTGACCCAAAAAAAGGAGTTTGACCCTTTTTTGGACCCGAAAACTAGCAGTTTTTTGTTCGAATCGGGTCATTATGGTCGGGTCGGGTTGACCCGGACCCGAAGCAGGTCGGTTTCGGGTCTGGAAAACTGACCCATTTTCAGAAACGAGTCGGGTTGGGGTTGACCCGAATAGTACCGGGTCAGCCCGTGACCCGAAATTGACACCCCTACTAAATACAATAAATTTTAGGATCCATCAAGAACTGATCAAATACATCATTTTTTAACACATCTTACATGAATTACTCTGAGTTTCCAAAAAATTTCAAGTAAAATGCCCTTTTTTTCAAAGCAGTTAAAAATGGCATGTGCCATAGTGCCATACCGAAGGAACCAAAGAAGGAAATTTGTAGTAGAAAGGGTCGCTCGTTTGCTATAGTCTTGGGAAAATAGAGGTAGTTGAAGGAAACTTGGAAAAAATGTTGATGCTACCTTCCCAAAATAGAAAGGCTGCTGATAGCTAGCTATAATCCCAAGAATTAGAGAACCGTGGAAGGCAAAGAAATGGATAATAGTAGAGTTCTGGGAAAGGGAATCCATAATGTCTTAGTTTGCTTTTTTTTGCCATGCTTAAAAATTTTGGCTCCGAGAAATTAAATATTTGATATTTGTCATATGAATCTAAGCAAAACTATTGTCCTTCCTAGAAGCTTATCCATAACTCTACATAAATAAATGTCATCTCTAGGTATGTGAAAGGATATCTACTATTTGTACTATAACAACAACAACAACATGCCTTTATCCCATATATGGGGTTGGCTACATGAATCCTTTTTCTCTATTGTGCCCTATTAAGAGTCTAATTGTTATTTAAATCTAATGAAAAAAGGTCATTTCTAATACTTTCTAATCAAATCTTTTTAGTTCCATGACAATTTGATAGGAAATACTTGTAGATCGCAAGTATTTCCTATCAATCTTCTAAAAATAGCGAGAATTCTTCATAAAAATCCGCACAAAATCACAAAAATAGTAGATAATTTGTATTACTTTTTGAAAGCGAAACGAAAAATAGCAAGATACATGATCCTCTATTCGAGAGGAGGATCGATCTCTCCCAAATCTCTAGACGCCACTAGAGCCCAAAGGAAACATAAATCTAAGAGAGATCAAATTTCAACCAAATTCAAGATGACCTAATCCTAGGACAACTAACTATTTAATGTATACAAATCAAAAGGAAATCCCTAAACAGTGCCTACATTCAAATTTCCCTCTCAAACCTTCAAAAATCCTTCCTAAATGGCTCCGCTTGGGTGTTCGAACCGCCCGATCTCCATAGGAGGAAGAGATCCCGCCTCAGTTGCGATGGGCCGGTCCCGTGCGGACTGGCTGGACTGGACCGGTCTAACAATACTCCCCTTTAAAAAATCCACGTTGTCCGCATTGTGGAAAGACGACACCCTCCATTCCTTCTTCATCACAAACGGTAAGAACCTGAAGAGTTTGGTCCTTACACATTTGCCCCGGCATATACCTCTCGACACATCTAAAAGAAAGCCCCTTCGCCCTCTTCTCCTGTAATTCTGTCTCTTTGAGCTTCTTGAAGTTGTTCCCAGGTTTTCCTCATGCAGTATTTTCCTTCTAAGTCCCACGAAGAGTATCCGGTGTTGGCTCCTTAGATTTCAATAAGGTGGTGGTCATCCTGTACGAGCCTCCTGAGCTGCCGCCTCCCGTCTCTCCCTCCAGGTGGATCTGATCTTCTACCAATTGAGCTAGCTACATAGCCTCTCCCAAGTCACGAGGCCTCATTACTCTAACCGCTGCTCGGATCTCTAGTGTTAATCTCTTCATGAAGTTTCCCTCTAGCACTATCTCAAAAAAGCGATCCAATCGGCTAGTAAGGTACTCAAATCTCTCTCGGTACTCTGTCAATGAACCCTCCTGTGTCAAGGCTAAGAACTCCTCGTAGAAGTCTTCTCCCCTACCAGCTTGAAAACGTTCTACCAAAAAATCCTTGAACTCTCTCCAACCTCGTATGGGTCGTTGCATGTCCCTCCACTGATACCAAGACAAAGCCTTCCCTTCTAAACATAGGCCCGCCGCCGTCAGTCTTTCCTCCTCAGTCAGCTCACTGACGACGAAATATATTTTTAGCTTGTAGATCCACTCGTGTGCATCCTCCCCCTAAAGATTGGCATCTTATGTTTCCTCACCCTTGGGTCACACCCATTTCCCCTAAATCCTCCATAACCTTCCATTCCTCGAAGCGGAGGTGCTCCCCAATTGTCACGATATTCCCTTCGACGATCATACCCGAACCATTCATCAAAATCCCCTGTTCTTCTTCCAAAATCAGCACACCGGCGATTGAAATCATCCCCGCTCCTTACAAATTCACCACCCCTTCTTGCTTAGCCAATGCTCATCTACTTCATAGAAAGTGGTTCTAGAGGAGGCATTCTGTCTTGTCCTTCCAGAATGTCCACTTCTGGCTTTTCCCTTCCTCTAGACATGTTAGGGTTCCCATCTCTTCCGTGGCCGCTGGTAGTTTTCTTTGCTTCTGATGTCACCGGTTTGGTTTTGGCTTCAAGTAATTTTTTTCAACATGTCTTCCACCACGACAAACTTTTCCTCCATCTTTTCATTGATGGATGCAGTATGACTTTGAAAATCAGCCATCTTTTCCTCAAAATTTGCTTTGAGTTGCCCAAGTTCTCCCTGACTCCCTCCAAAACTTCCACTTTCCTTCCAGCCATTGGTTCCCTTTCGATCGACGTGCTCTGATACCAATTTGATAGGAAACACTTGTAGATCGTAAGTATTTCCTATCAATCTTCTAAAAACAGCGAGAATTCTTCACAAAAATCCGCACAAAATTACAAAAACAGTAGATAATTTGTATTACTTGATGAAAGCGAAACGAAACATAGCAAGATACACTTGATCCTCTATTCGAGTGGAGGATCGATCTCTCCCAAATCTCTAGACACCGCTAGAACCCAAAGGAAACTTAAATCTAAGAGCTCTCAAATTTCAGCCAAATTCAAGATGACTTATCCCTAGGAAAACAAGCTATTTAATGTATACGAATCAAAAGGAAATCCCTAAACAGTCCCTACATTCAAATTTCCCTCTCAAAACCCCCAAAAATCCTTCCTAAATGGCTCCGCTTGGGCGTTCGGACTGCCCAATCTCCGCAGGAGGCGGAGATCCCGCCTCTGTTGCGATGGGCCGGTCCCGTGCGGACTGGATGGACCGATCCAGTGGACCGGTCTTACATTCCACCTCTACTTTTCTTAACAAAAGCCGAATCTAATACATCTACTCCCTAATGGGAACAAGAGCAGACAAGATCCCTACTTATAAGTTAACTCTGGAACAAAAGCAAATATGTTAGGTAAAAAAAAAAAACAGAGCAAATATGTTAGGTAAGGTGTTGTATCGGAGTTTGCAAGAGAAGGAAATAGAGAAGAATCTATGGTATTGGTGATAAGTTCATAAATTTAAGTCAAATTAGATACGTTAAAGTTAGAAATACTATTAGAAACTTCATGAAATTTTCATGTAGAATGGCCTTCCTGGCTGTATCAAGTTGCTATCTTCATGAGCTTGGATGTGTGGCTGGCTTTATGTGGTGCCGATTGTTTCCAAATTATTCCTCTTGCAATACATACACTTGCTGTTGACTTTGCCATATGCTGTGGACTGATTGTTGTGTTATCTTTTCCCCAGTTAAATTCCTTTTTGTTGCAAATATAAACAAAATTTGCTACTTTGCAATATTTAGTTAAAGCTTAATGTTCTTTCCTTCAATCCCTCAATTCCTGTGTCAACTTTGCTTGTTTCTCAAACTATAACCTTCTTATTCATAAGTAGAACTTTTGAAGGATAAATAGCACTCTGTTAAAGTTTCGGTTGTCAAGAAAATTGGAACATGCATATCTGATTCAAATTGGATGAATAGAGCCTTTCCTTTTTTTTAATGGAAACATAAAAAATTGTTAGGATTACTAATCTTTGCTTCTCTTTTGGCATCCCCAGTGAGTGGTGACTTAAATCTGCTCCAATAAAATAGCCAAACCTTTAGCACTGCCTTGGAATATATATTACCTTTTTTATAATGATTTTGCCACCTCTTTTATAAGTTTAATTCTGCTCTATATGTTGCTGATCATATATTCCTTTTCTGTTGAAGCATTTTCTTGCTAATTAATATTTTCTATTTTTTAGGCATTATCTGATTGTTTCGGCTGTTACCAATCTTTTGGTGAATTTACTTGGCGTTTGGTTCTTTCGGAACTATGCACGTGTTAATATTGGTAAAATGCTCTGTTTCAAATGTAGAAACGTATCTTTCAAATTTCATATTATTTTATAATTTTGTTGTCATCTCCGATTTCTTCGTTTCTGTATTTATACTATGACTATATTTTTTTCCTGTCAGGTATATTTAAAAAAATGTATCGATATCTTTATCGATTTTTAATCATATTTTGGCTTTAGATCGCTGGATAGCACATTTACTTCTTTTGATACCTTTTTTTAACGGAAAGTCAGAAAGAGTCTCCAATGACGGCTTTCTTGTCCATCACTTTGATTTTTCTGTGCAGCTTATAGGAAGGCTGAAGATATGAATTGCCACTCTATCTGCCTGCATGTTCTTGCTGATTCTATCAGGAGGTATAATGCCCAATAATTGAGTAAAAAATTAAAGTTGCAACGTTATCTACTTTATCCTTTTTTACTTGCTTTTCCTTCTCTTTAAAATTCTGCAGAAGGCAAAGTTCCTTTCTAAGCCTGATCTGTGAATTCTGTCTCAGTGCAGGTTTGGTTCTTGCGTCGTGGTTACTTAGTTTAGGGTGAGTACTGCATTTCTTCATAGTCATCGCTTTCACATTCAAAAATTTATTTGCTCCAAGAGTGCTTGCAAGTTATTTTATTTTCTATTTTTTCCAGTGTTGAGAATGCAGAAGTTTTGTGCTTAGGACTGGTCTCAGCTGCAGTATTTGTGGTCATCCTTCCACTTTTTCGAGCTACAGGTGGTGTCTTGCTCCAACAGGTTCCTGCAAATGTACCTACTTCTGCCTTCAACAAATGCTTGAGACAGGTGTAGTTCCTGAGCACCTGTTTAGCTTTTAAATTTAGAGTCTCTTTTGTACATCACATTTATTTTATGCTGACTTGTCCATGTTTTTTCTACATGCTAATTTCTCTAGGTAACCGCCCTTGAAGAAGTTTCGGAAGTTACTCGGTCCAGGTTTTGGGAATTGGTTCCTGGTCGTGCTGTTGGTTCACTCTCTATACTGGTATGCGTTCGCTGCACTAAGTTATTGTTGCTTTCTTCTGCTTATTTGTTAATGAGGCTAATGAATGAAGCACTATTTTTTAATTGTGTTGTATCTGGACGCTATACGTCTTGAATACTTGGGTATTTCATTGATACCATGTTACATATGTCACATGCTCTGTGGCTCATTTTGTTTTATTTCAGAGAAATAGTTGAACATTGTACCCGGTAAGTTTTCCTATTGTTAGAGAAACAAGATCATAGAAATGGGCTTCAAATGGAGACAAATTCAATGCACTCTTGATTTATTAGTTGATGTTATAGAAGTTGAACTTTTTTTCCCGGTTTCTGTGTGTTCTGTCCAATGATTTTGCCAATTGAATGCAAGTAGGGTTATGTTTTTGTTTTGCGAGTTTAGCATAGATGTAAGCATATCTATACCTATATCTATTTAGTTGTGGATTATAATTTCAAGCATCTCTTAACACTTTTAAAACTATTTTAAAACTAAGGGCATGCGCACTTTCATGCTTTTTAAAGAATATTCAATCAACCATTAGATAAATCAAAAGTTTATTGATCTTGCAAAGACTTGTGACGTGCGCTAAGAGAAAATGTTATGTGTCAAATTTATGTTGAAGTTTATTAAATATATGCGACATGGTATCGACTAATGTTAGAATTAGTTGGAAACAACCAGATAGTTCTCAATTACAAATGACTTACATCCAGGGATAACACTATTATCAGTGATTATGATGATGTATTACATCCAGGGAAGCTAGTATGTAAATGTTTCTCTTAAATACTTTAATCATATTGTGTAGAATTATTTTACGAAATTTCTATTGGCTTTCAGCTATAAAATATTAAAATAGAGTGAAGTAATAATATTGTGTACATCAAAAGTTGCCGTACTTTACCACAAATTTCACATAGATGAGTTAATTTTCAAAATTAAGAGGCTTGATAGTATTCCCTAAATGTTAGATTTTATGACAGGCTTGATTGAAGATGATAACTAGTTGCTCTATTCAGGGAAATCCTTTCAAGAAAAAATCAACTGGAACTTGTAGGCTTCAAGTTTCTTGATTTCTAGGAAAAATGCAGAAAAAAACAAAACAAAGTTTGGGAAAGAGAAAAAAGTAGATTGGAAATTAGAAGTCAATGTCTTATAGAGTCTTCTCCTCACTATAGCTTACATTTAAATCCATTTAATCCCTGTTCTGATTTTCTGTCAAGAGGCCAATCTATGTTTAGTTTTTCTTTCTACGTCTCACAAAGAACTTTCTCCTGGAAGCACTTAAAAATCTTTGTAAAGAGAGTTAACTGTGGACGTAAAAAGAGAGAGTTTCGAGGCAAAGTATGAAGTCTATTCAGAAATGAAGTTAATCTAGCACATGTTTTATTCATAGCAAGAGGGCTCTAATCCATTATTACTAAAAATGATGGAAGTTATAGGGAAAATGTTTTGCTTAAATATTAAATCATCTTAATCCTCCTTAGTCATTGCATTTGGCACCCCAGTAAGATACTATATATTCTAATTGGTTGTCCAAACCTCTTTTTGATTGTGCTTGAGTTTCTTGAGTCCTTTGTAGCTCTCCTATAGGCTCTTCTGGAAATTCTTGCGACATCTTCAATTTTTTTCATTCTTGTGATATCTCCTATAGCCTCTTCTGGAAACCCCATGTCTCCCCGAGTCAAGGTAGTTGATGTAGCCTTTTTGAGTCCCAAGAGCGAAGTTGCAAAAGCCATATTGTAAGTATTTATCCTTACTTAAGTCACATCAAAATATCCATGTCTTGATTGGGTATTGTACTGTCGCCAAACTCCACTTGTTGGGTCCGCAACTGAGTCAAATTAGCTCGGGCTCACTTCCATAAATGACTTATGATTCAAAACTCAATGAGCTAAGTTTGGTTTAGCTCCAATTCAACTCATTAGCTGACGATTTTTCTTATTTAAAAGCTATTAATATAAAATATTCTTGAAAAATATTTTAGTTAAAAGTACTTAGAGTATAAAATTATTAAAAAATTTCTCATCCTCATCAAAACTTTCTTATTATTTCTCTTTTAACTCTTCATTATTTTTATCATTTTGTTACAAGATTGCTTGAATTATAATGTTCTCCTTTTCATAGTAAACGAGAGCTTGCAAGCGGGTTATACTCTTAGAATTGAGTTGTATTCTCATGCTCAAATTAGACATGTCTTAAACTTAACTCGACTCGTTTACAACCCTAACCTCTTAGATCAAAATTTCACAAAGATGAAAACATTGTATTAAACCTAAATATTTTAGTAAGGCTGCAATGATGCTCTACGTTTTGATAATGCTTTTTTTATTATTATTATTTTAGACTTCGTTTGGGATAGCTTTGTTATTTCTTCTTAAAACAACAGCTTTCTAGAAAGCCGTCCCAAATGAAGCCTTAATTTCTGCTTCAAAGTGAGTTAAAAAAAGAAATTTGATGCTAATCGTACACGACGATAATTCGTTCTTATCTAAAACAGGTCAAAGGTGGAGAAAATGGTCATTCAGTTCTCCATTATGTCCATGAATTGTACCATGATTTGGGGATACAAGATCTAACAGTGCAGACTGATCATGTATAGTTCTTTGCGGTTTGTTCTACCTGCAAGGATTGGAGTATATAAATTTCATCATAATTTGTTCTGCTCTCTTCTTCTCTTTAATCTCCCAATGCTTGCTGCCATTATTTGTTTTTCAGAAACCTTCATCTCATTACTATGTGTTGATCCCAAAAAGGTTAAAGTTGTCTCTTTTTTCTATTTTCTTTTGTTTTTGAAGTTCATTTCGCTGAGGGTCCTCAGCCATGCCATAACTTTTTTTAAATGAAGCTTATAACTCACAAGTCTAATAATGGTTTAGTCTTCCTTTGGGACGGCTTTCTTACTGCTTTTTAAAGCAAATTTTTAGTACAACAAATTTTTGTACTAAAAAGTTGTTTTAAAAATTAGTGAGAAAGTTGTTCTAAATGAAGCGTTAAATAACTTGTAATAAAATTTAATTTATAGTTAATTTTAGTCATTTTCATTTTGTTGATCAAAATAGTACATAATTTTTTTAATATTTTTTTCTTAGAGAATAATCATCTAATATTATAATTCTTTCAGCATGATTTAGAATATATTAAAATTTATTATGTAGCTTCTTATTTCCTGAACAATCACAAAGGTAAAATTGTGTAATATTATTTGCCATTGGAGTTATTTCAACCTTTTAAAACTCAATATAATTTTAAATTTCACTTATTTTGATCTCCTTTCATATAATCTCATAATATTTAGTTACATAGGTTAGTGCGCAATAATTTATTTTCTCAATTCAAAGATTTTATTTTTAAATTTTATTAGTTTATGTTGCATAATACATACTAAATTATTCCCTTGTCTGGATCTTAAAAAACCCATTAAAAAAGCATAATGATTTTCACTTGCATACATTCAAGTATAGGGAGAGATGGTAACAAATCAATTGGCCTTTCATGTCCTTTCAAAATTTTATTTACTTTTAGGATATATATTATGCTACTTATTCTTCCTCCTAAGCTAAAGCCTTAAGTCATAATATTTGATTAACTAAAACTATCTTCTTATCTTTGGTTTAATTTTTATTTTGGATGAAATAAATTTAAAATTTTGATAATTAATGAGTACATTATATCTCACTTCATATAATGTAAGTGACTTCAAATCTTCATGGAAAAAAAAACTCAGCAATAAACTCTGGAGTGATATTTTTTGCGACTCTTAGACTTCATTTTCTATGACTTTTTATTAAAGCAAATTTTTACTATAAAAATTAAATTTTTTATAACTAAAAATTATTTTAAGAAATAATAAGAAAGCCATCCCAAATGAAAACTGCAAATATCCTATAATGATTAGCCAACCCAAAGAAAGGCTTAGTCTTGGATATATTGATATGATTTGACCACTAAGTCATATCCTAGTGTGAATATTTGGCCAACCCCAAAGAAGTATGAACCTCGAATGTATTTGCTGGTCTTATTTAGAATCATGGTACTTGGAGAAGATGACATTGATAAGAATTTGTAGGTTTGAAAGTTGTTTGCATTAAGCATGCAAGTGAGCTTAGTTGACTCGAATTTGACTCACAGAGGTTGCAAGTCAATTTTAATGAGACACTAGCTCAAGCTCGAGCTCATATTAAAACTTATAAAATAGTAATATACAAGCTTGAGTTCCAGCTTGGTTAAATCATGTTTCTCATCTTATTCTCGTTGATTCTTATGTACCAGGCTCTTGTTGTGAATCACAATGCCTTGTTCAATTGCATTCTAGTTCCTCATCTCCACATAGCTCTTATGATGACTTTCTATTATTATTTTTCTTTAAATCCTACTGGCCCCAAACTCTTGTCACACCTTCCTCTTCTTTTACATCAAGCTTCCATCATGACTTCCTTGCTATTCTTTGATGACCTCGATCTCTCGACAAGCTCAAACTTAGCAATAGGCAGATGAGCCAAGTTTTGAGCTCAAGGTTGAGCCAAATTTTTTTATCCAATGCTGATCTCAAATTAACTATGACTAAAATTTGACTCGACTCGTTTATATACACCCCTTTTGCATGACTCCAAAATAAAACTTGTTCAATTAGAACTCAAAATGGGCAATTGAAATATGAATCATTGAATATTAATCCAAAATCTTTAAGCTTATCGATTAGTAAGTTATCTGTCAAATCTCAAATAGACTTCAAGAATTTGATCAAACAATTTGATCTAATTAGGGGTTTTCTTTTATCCAAATTCATGTGACTCAAAATTGTCATATCTTTTTGTTCATAAAGATGAGATGGTCAATAAAACATAATGTATAAAGTCAAACTTCAAGTGGATTAATTTATAATATTTGGTCATCTTGAAGGAGAGATGACCAAAACTCTCATTTCCAAAACAATCAGTGAATCTTGAACCAATAATCCAACCTCTTGCTTTAAATTTTCAGCAAAGTAAGGTGAGAGATGACAATGAGAAGCCTTGATTACATCTATAACAAAATCCTAAATATTATGTTGCATTAATTCCATGACTTCACAATCATGCACATTGTTATTGTGCCCCAACTCATTCTTTTTCATTGCTATAAAAATATGATTTTATTTCACAAAATACAACATAGCTATAGCATAACACTTACGCCTTAGATTTCTCTTAGAACATTTTTGTTATTGTTTTCTAAAAAAATATTTTAGTATAAATTTTTTTTTGAAAGCAACGAAAAATCTATGACCAGAAGTTATCCTAAACAAAGAAGTAGTCATCCTTCTCTTATATTTAATGATATAATATTATAAAATTTTATTATTTCTATAACTAATTGTTTTTCCAACATGGAAGAATATTGATTTCCTTAAGAAAAGTACCAAAGAATGATATTTCAATGTGATATATTGGATAGATCAATTATTCGAAGGAAAAAATTGAAGTCAAGATATATGGGTGACTTGGGTACTTTCTCCATTATTTTATTATTATACTTTATGCTCTCATCATCTATGATTATGGTACTTTTAATATTTTTGGTTAGGAAAATAAGTCTCCTCATGGACTTGTAGACTCTTGCATAAAAAAAAAATACTTCAAAGATACACTTAGGAGACATATTTGAGACAACAAGTTGATTGGGGATTGAATGAAGCTGCCTAAGATTGATTGTAATCCAACTATAGCTTTGCAAAATTAAGTTTGAATGGAGACACTTGTGGTCAAATTTGGCTGCCAATATTAATCAACCTAAGCTTGAGTTTATCTATTATTGATTAAAATTCAAATGATTTACGCTTCGTTTGGAATAACTTTCTTATTGCTTCTTAAATAAGTTTTCTATTACAAAAAAAAATTACTTTTTGTACTAAAAAGCTGCTTTGAGAAACAATAAAAAAGTTGTCTGATCCCAAATGAAACCTTAACCTGCTTTGATTGAACTAAGTTTTGGTTAAGTAGTCACCTACTTGGTTATAATGGACTAATTAGCTTTGATTGACTTGAATTAGCTCTCTACATGAAGGCATGCAAAGCTATCTAAGCTAAGCAAAGGGGGTGTAGCCATTTATTAAGCATGCAATGCTCTAATTCTCATATAAAACCCCAAAAACTTAGACATTTTATTTGTTTTTGTGCAGTAGTAGCATAAATATTTAGTGAAAATATTCATTAAAATGATTCATAATTAGATTTTTTTATAATTTTATGTATAAAGTTTCCTACTTTTGCATGCAATCAATGAAAATCATGTTAGTTCAAGGACCTTGACTTTGTTGCGCATCACCTGATGTATTAAATTGCAACAATACCTTTCAACTTTTTTTTATTTTAATTTTTATCTTTTTCCTTTTGCAATTTAAACCCACTTGATTGTCGGCGCCATCAAACTAGTGGATGAAGGTGGTCCATGTAAATAAAAATTGTGTGGCAGACAAAATTAGACAAATATATAAGAAACATTATACATGAATATGAATATGAAATATATGCATGAGGGATGCTACAATAAACTAATTATTTGGTCGAGTTAGACTTTGAAATTAATAAAATTACACATTTGTCATTTTTTTTTACATTTATTTTTTGGTAAAAACGTAACAATTCAACTTTTTCTTTTGATAATTTTGATAATTACATTACAACTCATCTTGATTTGTTAGTTGGAAGCTGTGGCTACCAACTAAGAGGTCTTGGATTTTAAGTTTACATATATGATGTGTGTATGAGCTTGCTTTAATTAGCCTAAATATCCAAAAATAATAATAACAATAATTATGATAATTTTAATGGGCCACCGCGAAAAATATTGTTTGATTATGACAAGATTTGCGATTGATGACAGATTTGGGGTCAGAAAAGTCATGTATTTTTGTAGTGTTTGATCAACTTCTTTCGTCTCAGATAAGCATCAATATATAATAATAATTTTTTATAAATTTTTATTAATTACTATGAAGTTTTATAATAAATTAAGGCTTCGTTTTTTCTACATAAGTTTTTTAATATAATTTTTTTTTAAAGAAACAAAAAAATAGTGGCAAAAAAGTAAAAAAATCATCCCAAACGAAGCCTAAATAGCACATTGTTCAACAATTTCTTTAACATCTTAATTTTTTATCTTATTAGCTATCAATAAACAATATTTTGTTGCCAAATTAGTTCCTTTCTTTCTTTGAAGTGAGACTTTCATCCAGCTGAAACTAACAAAAGGATTCCATAAGGATATGCACAAACTTTAATAGTGCAAATCTTCCTAACAATATTTATTAATTAGTTTGAAAACCATATCACCATCAATATGACATGCCATATATCAATCATATAATTTAAATATGAATTTTAATTGATAAATGCTATTTAATTAGAGTTTTGTAATAAGACATATGACATTCAAACATCTCTCTCTCTCTCTCTCTCTCTCTCTCTCTCTATCTCTCTCTCTCTCTCTTTATATATATAATAAAAATACAAATGGGTGAATCTTAATCCCAAAAGAAAAGAAATGAACAAAAAAATATTATAAAAGAATCTAAAAAAACACCAGCTAGCTAAAGACAAACCCACAAAATAATACTGACTAGAATCGAGATTATTATTATCCAAAAAATAAAAACACCAATTATAGAGGAGGATACTAAATAGAAACAAAGAAGGAGAAGACACAAAATCAGAACATTTGTAGGAACCATTAGTGGATTAGGATTAGTATGTGCCAAAGAGGTGCTAGTTTTTCCAATGATAGCTCAAATAATTTATCATGGTTGTAGAATTTAAGACGTACTTTTCTCTAGCTACCGTCTTTTTTTTATTGTAATCACACTCCTTTGAACCAATGAAGTTGGAGTTAGAAAATTGTTTAGTCACATCAACTCAATCAATACTCCTATAATGTATGGCCTATATTGACACACGTTTACTAATAGTATGATTTAACACAACTTATTATCTATAACTGTAACACATTACTAGCAAATAAGTCGTCATCAACTCGCTCATCTGACTCATCTACTTAGGCTTCGTTTAGGATGACTTTCTTACTGCTTCTTAAAGAAGCTTTAATTTTTGCACTAAAAAGCCGCCTTAAAAAGCATAAAGAAAGTTATCCCAAAAAAAACCTTAGTCCATATAATTGAGTAACGTGACATACGTACAGGAGAACTGAATCATCCAAAGTTGACATTTTCAATGCCTTCCAAATCATTTCTTGTTGTTAACTTTGACATAATATTTTCTCAATATCATCCCTAGAACCACACTCCATCTCCTATTGTCAAATCTTCTATCCTCAACCTACATCATTTGATTCATTAAGTCAAGTTAACATATCTCTAAAAAGGAGCCACAATCTATGTGGGACAAATGCAATAAATATTTTATCCATTTATTTGACTAATTTTAATTAATTCAGATTTTTCTTAAGCAAAATAAAAAAATAATGTATACATTTATCTATAAAGCATAATATATATATATATTTACATAACTAACCACATGATAAGAACGAACTACTTTCCAAAGGGTTTTCTCCAAACTATGAGCGCGCGCGGGCGCACACAGTTGATGCTTCCATATGTTGTATGGGAAAGTGAGCATAGAAAATAAATATTAGGAGAGAAGAAGAAAAGGTAAGAGGGAAAGCGGTCCCATCGCTTGTGGCTACCCTCCTTTAATATGGCTCTTAATTAGAATTGGTTGGAATCGAAGGACCACTTCCACACCTTCTTCTTCTTCTTCTTTATTTTCTCTCTCTCTCTCTCTCTTGTTGAAGAAGGAAGACGGTGAGAAATCTCGTAAGCTACTTCACTTAGGGATCAGAGGCAGAAGAAAAAAGGAAGGGAGGAACTGCCACTTTGAAGAGATAGGGATTAGTACCAATCCCGGATTTGGCCACTCCTTGCAGTGTAAAGAAAAGCCATATCTTACCTAAAGTGTTGAGTAGCCATTAAAGAAGCTTGAAGAAAGAGAAACTAAATGAACTAAGAGGAGTTAAGGTTCCAAGAGAAAAAAGATTAGAGCTTAGAAGGTGTTCATGGGACCACCATGCGGCGGCTGGTATTAGCTTAGTACTCCTCTCTCTCTCTCTCTTCTAGCTAGAAAGCCATACGGATAGATAATTACTTCATCTCTCTCTCTTCCCTTCCCTTCCCTTCCCTTAGTTTGTTTAGAGAAATATATGCGCTTTCTCTCCTTTAATAGCTTAGAAGCACTCCTTCTCTATTGATCAATTAGTCTTACTGTAAACTACACAAGTCCTTCTCTCTTTCTCTCACAACACCTTTCAATATCTCTTCATAACTAATTCATGATGTCTCATGAATCCCATCATCTTCATCACCAACACCCCTTCAACGAGTTCTCGGCCATGGTCGGAAACTCGTCGGCGATGAACAACTTCGAGACCGGCGTCGGTCATGATCTCTTCCACATGAATATGTCATCATCAAATCATAACTGGAGGGGATTCTCACAAGATAGCGACGCTACCGTTTCGGTTGCGGCAGCAAGTGCTTGGCCCTTAGAATCTGATCTTCATGCAAACCAAGTTCAAAGTCTCTCCTTATCACTCTACAACCCTCCTCCTCAGCCCCCCTCCTTCCAGCTATCTTCACACCATCCTTTCCATATAAAAAGTTGCAAATATCTTCTTCCCACGCAAGAGCTTATCAATGAGTTTTGTAGCCTTGGAGGAGGAAATAGTTTCAAGAGGAATAATTTTGCTAAGCCAATGGATGATTCCAGTTCTTCTTGGAGCCAGCAATCTTTGTACTCCATGGAACCTATAGAATTGCAGAAGAGGAAGGCCAAGCTTCTCTCCATGCTAGAAGAGGTGATTTTTTTTCTTTTGTTTATAATTATTTTTTAATTATGTATAGTTTTAATCGTTCAATTATGTGGTGCTGAGAAAAGATATCTAGCTAACCATAGGCAGATGCTGCTCCTGAGTGGGGACAGAATGACAGTTTGATGCTTCCCTACTTAATTTTGGAAACCTCTATTCTCTACTTTACATAGTTATCTGACTCTATCTTTTTTTTTTTTCCATCCCCTCCATCATTATTGTTGATATTAAATGGAATCCACTAAAGTACTGAAACTTTAGATTATTGCTTCAGCTATGGTAATCAAAAGTTTACTACTTAATTCCACATGCCAATTGGAGGGAGTTTGGTGCAATGGAAATAATTTCATGGCTAATATTACAATATTAATCCATGAAAAAAGTTTAGATCGATCATGTATTATTTGAGATAATCAAGCAAAAGGTAACTAAGAAGAATATGTCCACTTCAAATTTAGCTGGCAATTCTTGTTTTTTTTTTGTTTGTTTTACATGATTAAAGGACTTGGGAGCACGTGCCCCCACTAATCTGGGCCTGCCACACTATATTATTCGATTGGATGACTTAATTTGTTGTGTAACTCTCTGTATTTTATGACTTACGATCAAAATATTTATAAAAATAAAAATAGGAAATGCTAATTAATAGCATTTTCTTTGATGACAAGTGATCTAAAAATCATTAATTTCTCTTTTAGAATGGTAGTAGAAGAAACTCAATTAGTTGATCATATTAATTAACAAGCATTTATTCTTCATCAATTAATATTAATTTTCCTTTCTATTTATTCTATATTTTAGTCTTTATTTTATTTTGTCAATAATATTGAGCACACAACAGGTCTCTGGTGGACAACTTCAGTTCTTTTTCATAAATTCACTTGGTAATATATATGTAGGAAGAGATCACACTCCTTATAACTAGAATTTACATGAGTACAAGATAAATAATCAAATAAGCATGCTAATGGGAGTCTTTTTATAGTAAGATAATTATCTTATATTTATTATGCAAATACTAACATTCAATTTTATTTGATATACATTTTCATTCTCATTTCATTAGGTGGATAGGAGGTATAAGAGATACTGTGAGCAAATGAAGGCTGTGGTGTCATCATTCGAAGACATCGCCGGCGAAGGAGCTGCGAGAACATACTCGCAGCTAGCTTCGAAGGCGATGTCTAGACATTTTCGATGTCTAAGAGATGGGATCAATGGGCAAATCAAGGCGACAAGGAGAGCCATGGGAGAGAATGAAGCCGCGGCGACGGCAACCGGCTTGACAAGGGGTGAGACACCAAGGTTAAAGTTGCTTGATCAATGCCTTAGACAACAGAAGGCATTTCAGCAGGCTGGAATGATGGAGAGTCATCCATGGAGGCCACAACGTGGCTTACCTGACCGTTCAGTCTCCATTCTTCGTGCTTGGCTTTTTGAACACTTTCTCCACCCGTAATTTTCTTCATCTCTATATATCTCCTTTGATTTAAATTTCCTATTCTACAGTCTGATACATCAATGGTAGTTAAAAGTTAATTAAGATCTCTAATTTTAAGAAAAACTTTATATAATTACGTACAAAATTGAAATTTTATCCTTAAAAGTAATTAACTTCTTCTGCAACTATATATATTATATTTTTTTTTTTTGCTCCGAAAGTTAATTTGCATAATTAAGATAAAACTCAAAGCCTGATCATATATATAATATATCTTAGCATAGAGATTAATTAGCTCGACAGTATTAGTACAGTAGTTTTGCTTGACAAGTTTGTAGTATAAGCTGCTTTGATAATTAATGCTTAAAATAAAGACATCTTAAGAAAAATGCATCAGAATAGACTGATTAAGCCACACTTAAGGAAAGATTATGTGATAGAATTAGTTTTCATGTATATTAATTTTTCATAAATAGAATAAAAAAGCATAGAAAAGAGGTTTATTTTAATTTCCTAATTATTTTTGGTGTTCCTCCACTTGAACATTATTATATAAACAATAATACATTAAAAAAATACTCATATTCATGATTTAATTAATTTTACAAGTTCTTTACATGCATGAGAGCTTCAACTTGTGTATTTTTCCACGTAATTTTTCTATCAATGGGCCCCATGAAAATTTATATAAGGTTTTTTGCATTAGTTATTTAGTATTCTTGATATGCTGATGATTGATTTTTTTTTCTTTAATTATTTGTTTTTCCATGATTGTATCTTGGTTTGACTCGTGTCTTCAATTCATCCTCTCACTCAGTATGTCCTTAACTGTCAGTGATTCCAAATGGTTGACCATGTTCAAATTATATGCCTTTTTGTATTATTTGTATATATATATATAAACATTAATGTTTAATTTAATAATAATTATTTTTTAATATATAACATGCAAGCTGTCTCCCTTTATAAGAAATTAATTAGAAGAAATTTGGCTCATTATTTGGTCAATGGTTAAGTCATTTAACTCTAGCACAGACAGTTTCAGCATTGTTTAATTCCACAGGCTTTCTTGTTCTTTATCAATGTACAAATGGACTGAAAACCTTCATTCAGCAGATCTTTGTCCTGTTGATTGTTTTTTTCTTCAACTACTTCGCAATGTTTGTTAATGAGTTCTAAACAATAATAGAACATATATGTTTTGGAATACAGAAAATTTGATCAGGATGAATGTAATTTTGATTGTGCACCTATAGATGTCCATGTTTCAGAGAAAAAATCTATAGAAAAAGAAGGATTTGGACAAACTGATGATAAGAAAATAATCACACATGTAGGGAAAAAAATGAAAAAAAGTGCAAGATGTTTAATTTGTATAATCTGTAATTAACTGATCAGTTTCCCTCACTCTCAAATGATTGATTATTTGATCAGTAAGTTTAATATTAATTTAAGTTTCGTTTGGAACGATTTTCTTACTGCTTTCTAAAGCTATTTTTTAGTAAAAAACTTTTATATTGAGAAAGCTGTCCCAAACGATGTATGTATGCAGAGTGTGTTTCATCAAATTATTATTTGTGTTGATAGGTATCCAAGCGATGTTGACAAGCATATTTTGGCTCGGCAAACTGGGCTATCTAGGAGCCAGGTAAGTCTTGTATATATACCCTAGCTACTTTTATAATTAGTTACAACTATATAACATACTTCATGCATGTGAAGTAGTATATCTTTGCACAAATCTTAAAGTATTCTAAGATCAACAAAATATAATATTTTGATATGCTTTAAGATATATGTGTATAAAGAATCTACTACTTGGCATAAAATAAAAAAGTAGATTCTTTTCATGCAATATTTAGTATTTTTGATGGAGTAGTTGGAATATATATTACCATTGTTTGAAGTCTGCTTCCAATTAAGCTTCCAATTAATGTTTTCTAAATTAATTATGTCATGATAATTCAGGTTTCCAATTGGTTCATAAATGCTAGGGTGAGGCTATGGAAACCAATGGTTGAGGAGATGTATATGGAAGAGTTGAAAGAGGATGACAAGAATAGCCAATCCTCCCATGCAACTACTATGCAAGAAGCAGGAACCAGCTGCAACAATCCATACTCAAATCCTAACCCTAACCCTAGCCCATCTTCTCATCTTGGCGCTTTCGAGGATCGAAAACCTAAGACATGCCATTTCCAAATAGACGAGCAAAACTCCCTCTCATCTATCATCAACAACATCAATACTCATCACCACAATCCAAACCCTAACCCTAATCAGAACTTTGGTATTATTGACACAGACTTTGGTTCTTATCATGGCCATGAGCTCACCCTCAGCTTGCAACAACATGAGAGGCCTCTGCTCTTTACAAGGGAGCTACCCATTGGAGATGATGGAGATGAAGTGCAGTTTTCAATATTAGAGGGAGAGAGTCAAAATATCCCTTATAGGAACTTGATGGGAGCTCAGCTGCTACATGACTTAGCAGGTTAGAGAAGATAAGTAAATTTAGGATGAATGAACTGCATGTACCCATGCATGCATGCACATGCATGTAAAAAACACTTTATATCATAATTAATATTATGATTGAAATTCACATCATGATGAGTTCATTAAATCATATTGTTCCCATAAGTTATGATTTCTTAAATATGGAGTGTGAAAAAAATACAAGACATAATCCATGAAATTAATTATATTTGTACAAGCATGGCCAAATTAAATTGAAATAAAAAAAGACAACCTTTTTTTAATAGAATTGATTGAAGTTTGTCATTTAATGAATTCTTCTTGATGTGAATTTGCACCAAATAATTCTAATATAAATTTTGTTCTCGTGTTATGTACGCATGAGGAAAAATTTTACTCTAGATATCTTGATCAAATATTGAATATGGTGGGTCTCAGAATTATTAGATTTGCTTTGAGATTGATGCAATATATATATATATATATATGAAATAAATAAATTTTATATTGCATTCATTTCAAGTTAAATTCAATAATTTTGATATTCAATATAAGAAAAAAATATAGAGGGGATATCTAAGCTAGCTTATTATTTTCCATATTTGTAGTTGTGATCAGGGGAATATTTAGATACTTTTGCCTATGATGGCTTCTTTATCTTTGTAAATTATTTGAAGTTTTTGTTGGTTTATATGCTCATCATAATGTATATTGGAGCAAGTGGGTGATGGGTCCAAATAGGGATGGTGTGATGTCATTATTAATTATTGGACGTTTAGAAGGTACATTTATACTGCCTTTTTTTTTTTTTAGTTGGCTTTGAAAGATGCAATCACAACTACTGATGTTGCTTTTAGTTATGCTCATCATCATACATTTTATACATATTTTTCTATTCTTTGATTTACTTATCTGAGTAGATTAGTCGAATCTAATCAAATCGGGTCGGTAGCTGGTTCAATCGATTGGCTCCATATTTTTGGTAAGTGGTCAAGTAGGGCTGACAAAATCAAGCCCTCTAGGATTTTGTTTGTGATGATTTTTTTATTGTTTTCTAAAGCAATTTTTTTAGTAAAATAATATCATAAGTTAGAAATTTTTATACTAGAAAACTACTTTAAAAAGTAGCAAAAAAAAAATCCTCAAACAAAGCCTATCGATCACTTCCTAGAAGGATCAAGAGTAACATTTTTTGGTGATCATTTGGAGTTCCATTCACAAAATAGCATGTGATGATTCTGAAAAGAGGAACTGCTTCCCATTCATTTCTTACAAGTATGAACTTTCATGCTTCTAGAGATAAATATGTTGTTATCTCGATCTAGTGTCTTAAGGATTGTTTCAATATTAAAGACTAATGATTGTAAAACTTTTTTTTTTTTTGAAGTTTAGGGCATTTTAAAATTATGTCAAACAATCAAAACCTCATTAGGGCTATTGATTTCATGGTAAAGTTGCTCATGTTAGTTGCATCTAGGGGTGTAAGTGAGTCAAGCAGACTCGTGAGCTAGCTCAGGCTCGACTCGATAAATGGCTCGTGAGCCAAGCTCGATGAGCTAACAAGCCAAGTTTGAGCTAGCCCAGACTCGACTCATAAACTCGTGAGTCCGCTAGTTTAAAAAATATTAATATAAATTATTCTTAAAATATATTAGAATTTAGGATTTTAAATACCAAGTTGTTAAAAATATTTAAAATTTATATCACAACTTCTTATATTAAATAATTCTTTATTATTTTTCTTATAATTTTTTACTCTTTTATTATTTTATTATAATAATTGCTTAAATCATAATAATTTTCTCTCTTTCATAATAAGCTAGTCGGCTCATGACTTGGCTCGAAATCATAGAATAAAGCTCGAGCTCAAACTCGATTAATTAATCAAGCTCAAGCTCAAGCCAAAGTGACTTGAACTCGACTTGACTCAACTCTTTTACACCCCTAGCTAGTTGCATCTATATGGTTGATGCATCTTTTACATAGCCATTCTAATAAGTTAACGGGAGCATCAACGACCAATGTTTAAAAAATCAGGCCGGTCCGATCAGTTTGACCTTAAACTGATCAATGAATCAATTCGAGTAGCTTTAAAAATTGGTATTACATCAAATCAACTAGAACCAACTTGAACCACCAGATCGACCGGAGAATCGGTGAATCAGTTTCGATTATGTAGAACCGATAAGTTCAAATGATGCACTATTAAGTGTTGTTGATCAAAGATCCAAGGGCTAAAATTTATACAAAAAAAAAAAATAAATATATAAAATTTATTGATTGATAATAGCTACTAATTAGTTAATATTGAAATATGCCCTCCTTCACAAGTTACTTCGTTCTCCATCAATCTTTCCCCTCAATAGTGATCCTCTCCCTCTCAGTTTGTCAAACATTTGACGGCATAATGTCCTCCTCGAACCCCATCGGTTCTCTTCCTTGATCTTTTCTTTGAACATTCGTATAATTATTGATTTATAATTATTGCAGATATTATTTATGTATAAGAACTTACTTATTTCATCACATATGTGCATTATTGCATTATTATTATGGGATTTATATCATATTTACATTTTTAATATTTATTACTTATTTATGTCTGATTTGATTTTCACAATCATGTGGAAGATTGTTTCATAATGATATAATTTTTTAATGTGAAGTCTCATATTTTATCTTGATTTTTTTAATATTGAAGGCTACGACAAAGTCCTAATTGGAGACAATCATAATATCTTAAATGGAGGCTACTACGAAAGACTACGTTGTAGGACACAAAAATCATCCATTATGGTTAATCATTAATTTTAAAAGATGAACTCTTTCCTATATAAACTCATGTAATCTTCACTTAGAGAGTATCCCCCAATAAGAAGCAACAAAGCGAGGAGATGAGGAGGAAAATATGAGATCTATGATGTCATCCAACAAAAAAAATAAGGAAGAAGTTTTTCAAGCGCTTGCAAGTGCGTTCCTCAACTTCTTTAAAAGCAGAAGATGTTTACCTTCATATTTGTACCATGCGATTGCATTTTTTCTCAACTAGACAAAGTAGTATCTTTATCCATATTCTAATTGTGCATGCAGTGTAATTCTTCTTGTATCTCTTTTGAAACTTTGTTGATTATTTAATCTCTATGCGATCATAGACATAAGTATACTTAAGCCGAAACATGTAAATTTTGATATTCTTTTGTGGTGCATAAACTCTTTTACAACTACTTTGTGATTCATCATACTTGCTTCTAAGTTGATAGCATTCTCTTTTCTAACAAATTAAAATGACTCCAATTAGCCCAATAAACAAGTCTATTCAAGCCTATCAAGGTCAGCTTTGGCCAACATTGATCAATCCTTTTTTACTTAATCAAACCTAGTCAACCATTGTTAACTTGGACTCCAATTAGTCCCAATCATATGTCAGTTATTCCCAAGTTGAAACAATCCATATACAAATCACTTTTAAAGTTGTAAGCCCAAAACGACTTCTATATATGTCCACAATTATGATCATATTGATGTATCATTAATTATAAATGTTACAAGCATGTTCATAATACTTTAAATGACATGAAAAATAAATCTAAAATAGCCCGAAATTATTATTTTTTGAAAAAGCCTCCATTATTAGGTTATTATTGAGAGCAATTAGGTTCCATTTTAATCCTTAGTGGGAACCTTCTATCATAGAGCCCAATCAATGTAGGGTTTGATTTAATCAAATAATGGATAATTATTTTAGCTTATTTTGGGCCAAATGAGCTTTGAATTGTCTAAAACTATTCCCTCACAAATTGGATATTGCTTGGGGAATTAATCCTTGATTTCCCAAGTGTATTTGGAGGCTTCGTCCTTGCCTTTTTTATAAATCCTAACACCTCTCTAAGTTTTTCCAAGTGCGAGAAAAAAATGTGTTGATGAAAATCTTCTTGAAGTGTACCGTATGCTAATGAGGGAGGAGTGTGCTTGTGATCTCAAGTATGCTAGGCATAAATGGCATTCTCAACTAGTCTTCCCTCCCTATTGCCTTTCTTCCTCTTTCTTTATCTACTCTTCCTTTTCATGGATGACTATAAATTTGTCCTACATCCAATAACTCAATTGATCTTAGGACGATCATTTACATGCATACATTTTACAAAATTATGTGCGCTTTGATTACATTCAATTTAATATTTTATTTTCCTTAGTCTATAAACAATGTTCACAATATGGTCTATTGATTCCCCTCTCATTATGTCTTTATTTTGGCTACAAGCATGATGGATGTCTAATGATTTGATAGAGCAACAAGAAGAACTCCCCTAGATGTCCTTTAAGTCATAGTAATGAGTAAGGCTCCATGGTCATAGCATGAACCAAAAGCTCTCTAGATGTTTAATGATTTGGTAGAGTTAAGAATGTTGTCACCCTTAAGTGTCATTTATGACATGGTAGGTAAGGCCAACTTCAAGGAGAACCAAAAAAACTTTAAGGTTAAGGCCAGCAAAATGCTTAAGTGCTCCTCACCAACTTAAATGCCATTCTTCAAATGGTAGGCATAAGGCCACAACACTTCCCATTGCCCCTAGCTCGATTCTATGGATAGAAAATTCCAAATTTTTTAAGAAAATTTTGGTGATTCAGGCTTCGTTTGAGATAGTTTTTTTCATGCTTTCTAAAACAACTTTTTAGTATAAAAATTTCAAGTTCAAGAAATTTTACATAAAAAAGCTGCTTCAAAAAGTAGTAAAAAATTGTCCCAAATGAAGCCATAGAGAGACAGCTTTCTTGCTATTTTATAAAGCTATCGTAGCGAAATAAACTTCTAAGGTTGTTATAGAAAGTAACTTCCTTGTACAAATTTTTTTTTAAAGCAATGAAAAAAGAGTGACCAAATAAAAATATAATATATAGCCTAAAATAATATAAATAATAATATATTTACCCGCATCTAAATGTTTGATAATCACAGGAATACTAAACGCCCTTTTAAATTATTTAAATTTAACATATAATTAGGAAACACTAAAACAATAATTAAAATTTTCTTTAAAATTCGAGATAAAATTTTAAAATAATTCATGTAGGTATACATGAAAATTTTAAATTTGCATCATTTTTGCTAAAATTATAAGAACAATGTTTCTAGTTAAAAACTATCTTACCTAAATTTCTAAAAAAAATAACCCAACTCTTCAATAGAAATATATATATATAGAACTTTGTGCGAAAAAAAAAAAAAACCCTCACAAAGCAACTCATTTTAGTCTGTTAGTTGGGATGTTTGGCTACCAATCAAGAGATCTTAGATTCAAGTCTTATGTGTTGTGTGTGTGAGTTTATCTTAGGCTTTATTTGAGACGACTTTCTTATTGCTTCTTTAAGCTGTTTTTTAGTATAAAAATTAAAATTTTTCTACTTAAAAATTACTGTCATAAGGTGTAAGAAAACTGTCCCAAACGAAACCCTAATTGGACTAAATGTTCGGAAAAAAAAAAGACTAATTCACAAACTGTAATATTCCATAATGGGATAAGATTTTGTTGTTCGAGGAAAATAACTTCTACATAACATACAAATTGCAAGTTTATACAACAAATTTATATAAATTATAACATGTCGACAGATTAAAGAGAGTTGCTACATATACTTGAGAAGGAATAAATTAAATGCGATACCGATGAAAGTCGCAATGGCAATACCAAAAACACCTGCTAAAATACCTGGAATAATCAGTGAATTCCATCCTTCAGCATTTGCCATTCCACAAGCTGTTCTTTGTAGGCCCTCCACCATTAGCATTAGATGCTATGAACAATCTCTTTTTCTCAAATCCAAAGAGTTTTCCAAGGCCAAGAATCACAGCTACATGGACAACTATCTGGATGGAAGAATAAGCAAAGATGCTTGGTGTAGTGTTCATCACATTCCAAAGACTGCCATTAGCTCCCACAACAGCAAAGAAGACCTGCAGTATATTAAAGATCAATAAACCAAACTGCCCGTTGTTGGAAAGAAAGTCTTAGAATTCTTTGGTTTTCATATTTTCATGAGTCTTCGTTGTATAATGAAAAGATTAAAAGGGAAAGGTGAATTAGAATTGTAATGAGATGCATCGAATGCTTTTGATGGTTAAAGAAACAACAACAATAACAATAAGCTTTTATCTCACTATGTGGGTTCGACTACATGAATCTTTTTTCTCTATTGTGTCCAGTTAAAAATCAAATTCTCATCTAAATCATTTCAGTCTGGATGGATATTATAATGATTAGATTTATTTTGATATGAATAAAAGATATAAAAGTTTATATTGAATTCATCTTTAAACAAATTTAGTTATTATAAAGACGTTTTGACAAAAAAATTGATTTGGAATAAGAAAATACTACTTTTATGGTTTTAATGGTGTAGGTAATGTTGATGGAGCAAAATAGTTAGTAAAGAGAAATATTGGTCAAACTGAGGCTTCAGAAAAATAATAATTGATAAAGAGTAAATGATTTTAGGTTTCTTTTCTTTCCTATCAGTAATATTCGAACATGATCATTGAATTATGCAAGAAGAGCTGTCGAAATGGACATGAACAAGAATCAAGTAGAAGAGGGATCTTTCTTTTAAATTTGTTCTGTTCTATTCCCTAGGAATCTATCACATGGGCTTCTTTGTTAAAAGTGGTACTATCATAGCTACCGATAAAATCAAAGATTTAATTTCCTAAATAATTTGCATTTTCCGATAAAAATGATGTTGACCCCTACATTGAAATTCGTGCGAAAAAAGATGCAAAATCGGCAATTTTAGCTACACGTGCGTCGGCGCAGCGCATCACTTGAAGGGTCAAACGACTTCCGATTGTTAAACCGATTGCGTCGTTGCGATTAGAGCGTCAAATTTATCGAAGTGGGACCACGTCACGGTCGAATCAGACGAGACTGATAAAAATCGACGACCGACACCTGAAAATAACGTGTGAAACTACCCAAATGACATTGGATCGCAAAACGGACTTCGCCGTTGCATTCGGAACGTTCGAGTAACCTACAAATGACTATAATTTCACTCAACGAAAATAGCACGATGAAATCAGAGCGGTTTTCAAGGCGACGGTAAGCAAATTTTGAGAAATTACATGAAAATTTAGGCAAAAGTCCCCATTCTGAGTTTTATTTGTTTTATTATTATTATTATTATTATTCAACACTAATAATAATATTTCTTATTATTATTTATAAAAAAGGGCAAAAAATCAAATCAAATCCAGTGCATTTACCTCACATGAAGATCGGACATCCGGCGTCATCCCTCGCACTTCGATAACTGATCTCACATGATCTTGGCCATCTTCGTTCGTCCTTTGCGCAAGCTGTTTGCTGTCTCGGCATCTCTGTATGTATTTTGATGGTTTGTGGGTAGGGTCGAGTCGGGTGAAACCGGCAAACCGCACAGGTCGGGTCCGGGTTGAAAATCCTAACCCGTTTAGCTAAACGGGTCGGGTTCGGGTCAAGTCGTTTAAGTTCGGGTCAACTCGGGTTGAACCCGAACTCGACCCGTTGACCTAAATTGACACCCCTAAATGCCAGTATGTTGTCAAAATTCCGACTAACAGGGACTTGATTTTAATAGAACACGGGATAGAACATTAAAGAACAATAGGGAACTGAACCCTAAAATTATGCACAATAAAATTAAAAAATGCAAATGCTAAATGATAATCTTTTCTGTCACTAGAGCTACTCCAACCGTTTCACGGATATGCTCGTTTCGTATCCTATCTCTAAGAGTATATCCACTCATCCACCTGAGCATCCATATCTCAGGAACACTTAATATTATGCTTCTCTTTTAATGGCCAACATTCTGCGTCATAAAACATTGCAGGTCTCACCATCATCTTATAAAATTTTCCCTTAAGTTTGAGTAGTACTTTCCTATCACACAACAAACCCGAAGCATTCCTCCACTTCAACCATCCAACTTGAATTCTACTAATAATATCCCCATCTATTTCACCATCACTCTGAACAATAGACCCAAGATATCTAAAACGAGTATACTTATTAATGACTTGATCGCTCAAAGTCACAAACCCCCCACTAAATCTATTAATACAAAAATTACACTCCATGAATTCGACTTTAGATCTATTCAAACGAAAATCTTTAGACTCTAAGGTTCACCTCCATAATTCGAATTTACCTTCAACTCCCTCTCCAGTCTTATCAACAAGAAGAATATCATCAGCAAAAAGCAAACACCAAGGTACATCCTCTTGCAAATGTCTAGTGAGAACATCTATGACTAAAGCAAAATAGATAAGGGCTTAAGGCTGATCCTTGATGTAATCCAACTGAAAAAGGAAAATTCTTGATCAAACCACATTGTGTTTGAACACAAGTAATAGCTCTGCATACATAACCCTAATGACTTGAATATAAGCATTATTAACCCCTTTATTTTCTAGAACTCTCCATAGCACTTCTCTTGAAATTTTATCATATATTTTCTCGAAATCAATAAATATCATATGCAGATCTTCCTTATTCTATCTAAATTTCTCCATTAATCCTCTCAATAAATGAATAACTTCCATAGTAGACCTACCTAGCATGAATCCAAAATTGATTTTGAGAAACATTAGTATCACATCGTAACATGTGCTCCATAACTCTCTCCCAATGTTTTAAAAGTATGACACAATCCATCTATAATTAGCACAATATTGTGCATCACCTTTATTCACACTCATTCTCCACTCATCTTGTATCTTTTTAGTTTTCAAAATAATATTAAAAATTTAGTAAGCAAAGAAATTCCTTCATCTCCTAAGCATTTCCACACCTCTATTGGAATATCATCAGGTCCAATAGTTTTTCCATACTTCATTTTCTTTAAAGCCTATATAATTTCAATTTTACTAATGCACCGATAAAAATAAAAATCTTCATTTTCATTTAGAGTGCTAAGTCAATCGTATTCTCATAATCTTCATTGAAAAGCTTAGCAAAATATCTCATCCACCCTTGTTGAATATCTTTTTTCTAAAAAAATGTTTTTTTCTCTTCATTCTTAAAAAACTTCACTTAAACTAAATCATTACTACTCATATCTCTTTGTTTAGCTAACTTATACATATATGTTTCACCTCTTTAGAATCTAATATATTATATAAATCATTAAAAGCTTAAATATTTGTATCGCATATTGCTTTCTTAAACACGTTACGATCATCTTTATATATTTCTCAATTTTCAGAGTTTTTACATCTAAACTAATTATTATATCAAAGCTTCTTATTTTTTATCTTTTCTTGAACATTTTAATTCCACCACCAACTATTTTTATCATTATGAGTTTTTCCTTTTAAAACTCCAAACACATCATTTGCAACATTCTTAATATTATTAGCTATTGTTTTCACAATAACATTCACTTCCTCATGCACAAACAAAATCTTAAGATCTCGAATCTTACTCTCAAAAATATTTTTGTTAGTGTTCTTTAAATGCCTCTATCTAATCTTAGAATAATGTTTTATTATATTATTCATATATCTCCCCTTCATCTTAAAGTCCAAAACTAATAAGCAATATTGGGAACATAAACTTTCACTTAGAATAACTTTACAATCTTTGCAATCTAAGCGATCTATTTTTCTTATAAGAATAATCAATCTGAGTTTTACTATATTCATTCTTATAAGTAATGACCGATGAGATGTTCATCTCTTCTCTTTTATTTATAAAATACTAATATTGCATTTTTGCAATATTATGTTCTCTTATATAATTAAACTTTCATTAAATTCAATATTTTATGTTATTTTTTTTAAATAAAGCATAACTATGTTATGATGTACTATTAGTTATGGGGAAATATGAGGTCCACCTACCAAACTTGAGGTCATGTGGAGGTCCTCTTAAGAGACTAAGGTCCTAGCTAGAGGTAAGAGCGGGGCTCTAAGAATTGATAGCCTAAAGGCAAGGCTGGAGAAACTTCTGTGAGTAAAAAAAGAGGTCACCAAGCAACCCCCAACAAGTGTGTTATATATATTATTGAGGTACACTATATTTGATAGCAGTTACCAAGTGCTAAGCCTCAAAGATTGATGAAGAGATAGATTAATCATAAGTCAGACTAGGAATGGGGTAACCTCTAAGGCCTAAGACTCAAAGCTAACTGGCTGAGGATCCAATGCTCGTGTGACCGCATTGAAACTAGAGAGTAAAAGACTTCTCGAAGCTTATTATTATGTCAGCAAAGAAGATGAAAGGAAAAGGCTTTAGGAGACAAGTAACTTTACATATCTTATAGAATTATTGATGTAATAATATGCAAAGGAACAAGAACTGTATGGGGATTTTAATATAAGATTATTAAAACTTTGCTAGTTATAGAATTGATGCTTATCCAAGTTAGACTTTCGGAATTATCAATTAGAGACTATGCAAGGCATGTAGTTACAACTAGATTAATGGGATGCTATCAAGTTAACAACATAAAATAAAGAATGTAATGTTATGGCGAAGAAACAATAATCCACGGTTAACAAATAGAACTTTTCACCTTGGGTACCTCACTCACGCTCTTGACGGTGGGGCTTTAACGGAGGAAGATTGAGAGCAAACACAGCAATGCCACTAGGAGACAAATGGTGCCCAAGGTATAGTCCGTTGGAGAAGTAGCCGGCGGCGGGGAGTCAACGGGATGACTAGTGAGTATCCAACGTCCGGGAGGAATATGCTCCTCGATGGAAGGTATTAGCATAAACTGGAGGCGATGTAAGTAATCCTCCACGGATGAATCCACGTCTAGGTTCACATCAAAGAAAAGGAGATTCAAAGATATTGGTTCGTCCTTGATCATCCAATAAGAAACCATGATCGACTTCCGGATCGGCCATGCATAGTGGTGACGACAGTTGGGAGGATCTCTCTTGAGATTGGTGGGAGAAGGTGAGGGGATGATGGGAGAAGACTTGGGTGGGTGAAGGGGCAGCTATGGTTGGCGGTCTTTGGGTTGAAACAAGTAACTTGGGGGGAAAGGAGATGAGGGGGGAAATCTGAAGTTTAATTTCAATTTTTCATTAAGGGGAAAGGCCAATTTGAAATTCAAATTAATACAATTAAGGGAGTAATGGGGGGTCGGCGGTCATTAGGGGATTTATGAGGGGGGTTTCATTGTTGCTTAGGTGGCAAAGTGGAGAGAGATGGGGGAGAGAAGAGGGGCCGGCCATAGGGGTTGAGGAAAAGGGGTCTAGGTTCAATGTATGCGGACCCAATTGATTGCATCCTTCATTAAATCAAATTATGAATTTAATTTTAGATTTGATTTGCATTGAGTAGTTTACTAATAGGGTGTAATCGTTTTAGGAAGAGATTTGAAATTCAAATTTCATATTGAATTCCATTTAGTGTAATCGATGAATTCCAAAAGGCAGGACACTGTCAGAGTCGAGCTAGGAAGTGATATAAGTGGTTCCTCACGTGTTGTGAGGAACGCAGAGAACTCTTCATACGTACATTGTGAAGAAGCCATAGAAGAGGGGAGCTCCTCTGAGATGAGATGACCTGGCCTGTGCCAAACGCAAAGACAATCTGAGTGGAAAACATCCGCTAGGGATCAGGTTTCTGACAAAACCAAAAAGGATGTAGAATAAATGGATTAATGAATAAAGCCAAATCTCACATTTAAAGAGAAGGAAAAAGTATTAGGCTCCGTATGAAACGAATTTGAACATCATACAAAAGATGTCTTTTGCGGAATTGGATAGACTTTTCTTAGAAATTTCATGGTTAAATGTGCCTGTCATAGAGCGCTCCTAGAATACTTAACTTCTCGTTAAGGTACATAAAAATATATATATACAACGGAACTCACTTTGATTGTTAGTTGGGAGTTTTGGCTACCAATCAAGAGATTTTGGATTCAAATCTCACGTATATGATGTGTGTGTAATTAGATATGGAGCAAAAAAATGACAAAATTGACGATAAATTATATAGTATAATTTATGGCGTTATATTCAAACAATCCATGATGCACAAGTACAACTTCTTAACCAATCCTAAGAAATTCAGTAAATTTCATACTAATCATTTGCATAAAAGCAGTATCATTCTCTGAGAATCAGGAACTAAACTTATACAACTAAGCCAGAGCTTCAGCATCTAACTTGACGTAACCAGGAGAAGCAAAACTACAGAGTAGAGTTATTCATCCCAGTTCTAAATTAGAACACCATAGTAATAGCATTTGCTCACACGCACACACGTAAATAAAACTAAATGCGTTGTGTCGTAAGTTATCAGAACACAGACCACACTTGAAATGTTATTAAAATAAAATATTGCACTAATTTGTATGGACATTTTATGCTATTTTATTGCTGAGATTTTATATGTTCTCCATGGCTGCGGTGATAATGAGAAATTCAAGACTTCAAATGATCTGCCAGA
>NW_021318852.1:6814402-6842418 GCF_001605985.2 Dendrobium catenatum
TAGTATTTGAATATATTACAAATGACTGAACCGTTCTATTGAGAACGATCATATTAGAACAATCAACTATCATGTTAAAATCTAGTGGCGGCGGAGGTCGGACTGAAATCCGACGATGTACGATGTTCGGTGGTAGGGCGAAATTCATGCGTCAATTGGCGGGCTCGTGGAATCAGGTGTCAGTCGTGCCCGATCAAGATGAAATATTTATGATATATCAAAAGTAATAGAATTGGACTCCTGAACTAAGAGATCATTTATAATGTCCTTTAGATAACTATTGCATGAAGAGGTGTCAAGTTCCACCCAAAGCAGCCCATTTAAATCAGTCAATAACCTACTGAAGCGAGGGATTAGGTTATTTTAGACCAGATTAAAGAAAGTGAGCAGCTAGCACCACAATTTTTACATGAAAAACCCTGAAAATGAATAAAATCTCGAGACCTTGCCCAATTGAAATATTTCACTAGTATTTGTTGTTGATTACAAATGATGTTCTTCATCAAGAGAAGGAGTTGGTACAATGTAACAAATATACATAATATGTAACACATTTATATGGTTGAATTAGAAGAAACAAATGGCATGAAAACAATTTTTAAAAGATGACAAACATGTTTAATTGGTTGGCAAAATCATAGTTGAGTGACTAAGGTAGGAGGGATCGTAGTTCAATGATTATCGTAATCGACAGGCGTTTGTGGTCGAAAGGCCGAAGTAGACCGATAATGGTTGGAGGATTGTAGCCAGGAGAAGGTGGTCCGAGGGGTGCAATCAACAGGCGAAGAAGGTAAAAAAGGATCATACAGGAAGGTGGCCAGAGGTCTGTAGTTAGGAAAAAATTGTTAGATGACCCTTGTTAGTGAATGATTGAGGTCAGAAGGATCATGGTAAACCGACATTAATCTGTGGATCTTCTTCGGCGGGCGACAAAGGTTCGAGAGATGATGGTCAGGCAACGGTGGTATGAGGATCATAGTCAGTGGGCGACTAAAGTCACAAGGATTGCAGTCAGACGATAGTGATCAAAGAATTACTGTCGATAGATAGCTGAGGTCGAAAGGATTATTGTCGGGCATCTGTGGTCCGAGAATTGTAGTCGGCGAGCGATTGAGATCGAAGGGACTGCAGGTAGGAGACGGTGATTGGATGGACCATAGTTAGGCTGGCGATGGAAGTCAATGGACCATGACCATGTGATAGGGGTCATACATAGACCTAGCGGTGGCAGCCATATAGACCTGTCAAAAACAGGTCACGGGTCGGGTTCGGGTCCAACCCGAAATTGACCCGACACTGTTCAACCCGACCCGACCCGATCCGTTTTTGCAAACGGGTCGGTTTTCCGAACCTGAACCCGACCCGCTTCGGGTCCGGGTCAACCCGACCCGACCCGCTTCGGGTATATTTAATTAAAATTTTTTTATTTAATTCATTTTATTTAAATTTAAATCAAATTAAGGATAGATTTACTTCAATTAATTTAAAATAAATCAAGATTAATTTAATTTGGGCAATAATATTTATAATTTTTTGAAATATTATTTACTTATTTCATAAAATTTCATTAAAATCCTCCAAAATTAATTAAAAACGGGTCAAACCGGGTCGAGTTCGGGTTTCCGGGTCAACCCGAACCCGACCCGGTTCTACAAACGGGTCGAAATCTCTAACCCAAACCCGACCCGGTTCGGGTTTGGGTTGACCCGAACCCGAAATTTTCGGGTCGGGTTCAGGTCGGGTTTTCGGGTCGGGTCCAATATTGACAGGTCTACAGCCATATTAAGGTTTAAAGGAATGGTTGGGCGGAGGTCCAACAGGAGCTGTTGGATTGAGGTCCAGTGACGATGATGGTTGGGTGGATGCCCGACGATATTCCTCAAATGAAAGTCCAACGAATATGATTCATCAAAATGTTCAGTATAATTATACGTTTGTTGAAATAAAAATTCACATGATCTCAAATTAATTTTAGAAGTTTCAACTTAAATATGCCTCAAAATTCGTGTCTGATCAAAATAATTTTTAGTGGCGTATCAACCATCATTATTGGTTTTAATTGATTGCTTGAGCAAAGCTTGTCCTCAGCAGGCCGACCAGGGCAATTTAAAACTGGAATTATTTAATCAACTCTTATATACTTCTTACTGTTGGTTCTTACTTTTGTGATCAAAATCTATCTACCGATCGATGGGACTTCTAGCACACAAGTATATTACTTAATTATTTAGAAAAACTAGCACATCAAAATATTTTTCTAAATTTTTTAGCGTAAACACCCCAATAATTTGACCATATGGTGGCATAAAATATAGATAGTAGTGTACCAAAATCTACAAATAATTAGACGTGGCGCTAATAAAAATAAACTACTTATATACAAGTGTTGTTTTTAAGATGAAGGGCATTAACCTTAGCGTAAATCAAGCCTTGTATGAAGTAGGCTATTCTTACTACGATCAAGTTCATCATTCAGATCCATGTCAAGACCTAATTGTGAGACCCAATCATTGTTAAGGCTATTCAACTCAATGAATATGTCCTCTTGGTGGCTACATTTTTCAGAGAGTTCGAGACAAAGACAAGTGATCTCCCTCTCAGAGATTTTTGTTATGTCTTATGGGTTATTTGTTTACTTTTGAGTTATGTATTATTTGTTCTCACTCTCATTGATATTAAAGTATTTGGGAGAGACGATAGCATTTATGACTAATAAGATTATAAATGGAAGATAAGATAGCATTTATGACTAAAAAATAAGAGGAAATGAAAATTTTATTGAAAATATTTGAGGATGATAAGAACATATGGAGGGGAAAAAATATGCAGTTTATTTGTTCACAATAATAATTATTGTGGTCACTGCATTTACAATGATTCAACGCCATCATAGCAAAAAATAACTATATTTGTAATGCAACGACATTTGAGATAAAACTATAATCATAGTGTTTGGTTTATCTCTTTTTTTGTTGTTGTTGGTGTTCTTTCGATTTGTTTGGTTTCTAGATGTTTGTGGGTCATCGTTGATTTGCTTTTACTGGACTAATATCTGCTTAACCTACAACATAAGTTTGGAATTTTCATTTCTTTACTTTCTTTTTTGTTTTAAATAAGCACTTCTAATGTAAAGAAAATTGATACTGTATACTTTCTTGTGTAATTTACCTTTAATGTCATGATTTGTTGTTTTTAACTTCTAATTATTAGTTGTTTCACAATTTTATTTTATATTTTTGGTTAAAGCCCACATAGGGGCCTACACATTAATATAAATAAAAAGTTATAGGTCCTTAATGAAACAAAATCTCTATAAAAATATAGTATTTGAAGTAAAATCTAAGAGTCATTGTTCCAGCCTATTACAATAAGCAAATAAAAGAAAAAGGAGGCAACCAAATCAACCAAAGAGGGACATATGAAAGAAGCCAAGACCAACCAACGAAAGCTTCATGCAACAAAAACATGCAGGGAAGGAAACAAAAAAGAAACATGCAAAAAGAACAACAAGCCAACCAACATAAACAACAAATCAACCGATCATCCATGGAGAGAACACCCCTAGCTGACCCAAAACCCAAGCACCTCAGCCAAATCCAAACCCAAACATCTCAGCCGAAACCTAACCACCAACCAAACCCCAATCAAATCCCGCAGATCAGCCCCTAACCGAGCAACTAAAACCCAACAGGCAAACCCAAAGCCAAAACAGACGAACAGAGCTCTACAACCGAAAAACTGCACCAATTAAAAGAAAACAAAAACCAATCAGATGAGAGCCAACAACATAAGCAGAAATGATAAACATAAAGAATTACTTCTTTTTAGATTTTCTCATACTACATTTTTCTCCACCATGGGAAAAAGTTTTTTCAAAAATGTATATTTTCTAACCAAGTATTTTTAGGTCTGTCTCTACCTTTCTTAACATAAGTCAAATCTAATACCTCAACTTTACTAACCGGGTCATAAGAAGGCCTTCGTTTATTTATGTCTCATACTATTTGCATTCTATATTTATTTGTGTGTGTACTAATATTTTAGAAATACCATGCACCATCCAACAATGATTCAAGGCTCAAAATTAGGTAGAATAGGTTATGCTGTAAAGAATCTGTAATATTCATTGATATACTTTTTTATTTCTTTAGTCAAGTCATGTAAGGGTGTTTTCTAGCATGGTGACCATGCACACGTACATTATGATCAAATTTAGAAGTTCAAAATTTTGAACTAATCATACTGTATGATACACATCGTATAGGATGATCTATAAAAATAAAGAAACTCAGATGACATTCACAATTTAGGCAATTTTTTAATATTCAATTTTTTGCTCTAATCATATAGTACGATATAAATCGTTTTGGACAATTTGTAGCAATCTTGGCTAAATTGTTCCTATGATTAGAAGACTAATTATGGCTTAATTGTTCGATCACATTATAAAATATGATCGTACTGTATAACCCGAGAGATGTATGGGATGATATTTAATCATTGCCCATTGTCGCCTGTTTAGACAATAGAAGGATCGTACAGGACAATCAATACAATCTTTTGAACTGATGTACAGACCAATGTTGTTCATACTAGCTGAAAGGGCTATTTTGAACTGATCGTACACGACGATCCTAATTGTACTGGATGATCAATACCACCAGAATTGAGTTTATAGGGTTTTTCAAAGCCCTCTATTTAAGTTTTCTTAAAAGACTTCCGTAAGAGTCTTTGGCATTCATTGAGTCGTTTTTCTTCTGGAGAAAATTTGAAGAGAGAGCCTTAAGCTTGAGAGAGGAAAGGGTGGAGTTTGAAAGAGGGAGAAGATCCTTGCGGGGTTCAAAGGAGTGCGAGAGGGAGTTTCACACGGTTGCTTCGGCGAACTTGAACTTGACTACCATCATAGGCCAGATTTATCTTGAGGGAGGTTTTGGGAAGAAGAAGATCTTTTTGGTGTCAAAGGACCCGGTTGCTCTGCCACACCGGGAAAGGTGAAATTGATTCAAGGTTCTCTGTCGTCTCCTTGAGGGAGAAAAAGGATTACAGCCCTCTAGCACCGGGTTGGTGAAAGAGATTTATAAGGACTTCTTCGTCTAACTGTGGGGGCTAAATGAGAGTCACTAAAGGTTTAGTACTGTAGTTGGAACGGAGATTTTTGTGGAGTGGACGTAGGTCAGGTTAGAACGAACCACTATAAATTCTCGTATGTTTATTCTTATTATTTTTTGCACTTTATTTTTTTTTTTGTGATTTTCTATGTGGTTGAAACTCTGACTTTTTATTATTGTGAAATTACTTTACTTCCGCATCCAGGATTAAATTGTTCGTTTTTAAATATTAAAGAAGTTATATTTTTTTTTTTTTGTTAAAGAAATTTTAATTTACCAATTCAACCCCACTCTGGGTTAGCCTCAGGATAGTTCTTAGAGGTTTAACAGCCTACAT
Source organism: Dendrobium catenatum (assembly GCF_001605985.2). Classification (NCBI taxonomy): domain Eukaryota; kingdom Viridiplantae; phylum Streptophyta; class Magnoliopsida; order Asparagales; family Orchidaceae; genus Dendrobium; species Dendrobium catenatum. The sequence goes on from NW_021318852.1 coordinate 6,819,848, forward strand.
GAACTTTTAATTTTGAGTTTAATATTTCAATAATTCATGAACATGAAAGCATTAAGATGCATGTAAATATCTTAGATAAAATGAATGAAAAACTTAATTGATGCATTTCGAACAAATCAATTTCAAGTAAATTGAATGATATCAATTAAGAACATTTTTATTTGGTTTTTAATTCTGAAAAATATTTTCAAGAAAATGGCTTACATGAATCTACTGAAATAAGATGAATTTATCAAAATTAAAGAAAAAAAATATACCCTTCCAGTTTGTATAGATCTTCTAAACATTTTAATGCCTTCTGAGCATTAAAATGATACCGTTAAGTGGAAAGAACGAGGTTTGAATTATCCTGCTAAAGCATTAAGGCTAATCATATATTGTGGAACGGGTTTGTCGTCATTTATATTATTGGAAACAGGACTAAGAGAATCATCAAGTAAATTAGAATCATCGATGTTGATGACGGACTCACCCGTTACCCGCGAGGAGGAAGTCTGGTTCCGCCGATCACCGAGCGAAGGACCTGCAAGAAAACGAAAGAAGAACAGGCAATGGAACAGTAATTTTGGGTAGAAGTATATTTCTCTGTATCTCTGTAGTGAGCTGTAAAAGTACTTATATAGCAGCCACTACGTCTGCCAATAACGAACTTAGGGAAAAGAAGGGAAATAAAGCAGTAACTAGGTAGTGGGTGTGTGTGTAACATTATTGTGTACTAAGAGTAAAACAGCCAGTGTGGCTGAGAGCCTGTAGCGGTTTATGGTCCCCATAATTTCTCCCCTTCTTCAGAGGAACTCGTCTCCGGTGAGGTTAATATAGTATTGGCGTCATCAGGGGGATGATAGGAATGGATATCAGACACGTTGAAGGTAGATGAAGTGTGTATTTCAGCTGGCAGGTCAATGACATAGGCATTGTCATTGATTTTTCTAAGAACAGGGAACGGTCCGATTTTTCGGGGGCTGAGTTTAGTGTAAGTTCCCATTGGCAAGCGCTCCTTCCGAACCCGTAGCATCACCAAGTCGCCAGGTTCGAAGCTTTTAAATCGTTTGTGAAGGTCAGGCTGTTCCTTGTATTTCCGATTGGATTCCGTTAACTGGGCATGAACTCGATCAACAATATTTTTGAATTGATCAGCAGCTTGAGACGCCGCGGTGCTGCGACATTTGGGTAGAACAGCAACGTCTACCACGTGGTTTGGCATCTTAGTGTACACGATGCTAAAGGGGCAATGTCCAGTAGACCGATTTGGCATGGAGTTGAAGGCGAATTCAGCTTGGCTCAATACCTCTTCCCATTTCTTAAGATGATCTTGTACCAGACATCGCAGCATATTACCCAACGTGCGATTCACTACCTCCGTCTGGCCGTCAGTTTGGGGATGATACGCTGAGCTGAGATTTAGTTCTGTGTGGAGACGCTTCCATAGCTCTCGCCAGAAATGGATAACAAACTTCACGTCTCGGTCGGACGTGAGGCTCCGAGGAACTCCGTGTAGACGCACTATTTCTTTGAAAAAAAGTCTGGCGACATGTAAGTCTTCTTACAAGGTATAAAATGAGCCATCTTCGAGAATCTATCCACTACCACCATAATGGAATCAGCCCCAGTTCTTGTTCGGGGAAGGCCTAGCACGAAATCTAAGCTAAGGTCCTCCCAAATGGAATCTGGTGTGGGAAGAGGTAAATACAACCCGGTGTTCTGAGCTGTACCCTTGAAGGTTTGGCACACCGAGCAGCGCTCAACGAATCGAGTTACATCACGGCTTAGATGGGGCCAATAGAAGCGAACTTGCAGTTGGGCTAATGTTCTGTCCCTACCCACATGTGCAGCGAGATTTCCACAATGAGCTTCCTTGATGAGGAATTGTCGCCAGGAGGAGCTAGGAATATAGAGGCAATTGGCTTTAAATAGGAAGCCATGGCGCAGGTTATAATCACTGGATGGTTTACCCGACTGGCATTGCTCCCAGTGGATGGCGAAATCTGTATCATCTGCATACAACGATTTCATTTCTTGAAGTCCAGTGATCTCGGTTTGAAGTCGGACTAGCATGGCTGCTCGTCGGCTAAGTGCATCTGCCACCCGATTGAGTTTTCCCGCCTTGTGCTGTAATACAAATGTGAACTTCTGAAGAAAGACGATCCAACGAGCGTGCATCCGGCTGATGTTTTTCTGGTTGTTTATATACTGTAAAGCCTGATTATCGCTGCACAGCACAAAATCCTGATGCAACAGGGAGCTGTTTTAAAGCTCTCACCACGGCATATAGTTCCTGTTCGTAGGTAGACCATTTCTGCCGCGCCGAGCTGAGTTTTTCACTAAAAAACTCGATAGGGCGAGATTCTTGAGAGAGAACAACACCAATCCCAACTGCGGATGCATCCGTATCCACATGAAAAGGTTTTTCAAAATTAGGCAATGCTAAGACAGGGGCGGTACAGAGAGCTTCTTTGATACTTTCAAAGCTTTGTTGTTGAGATGTGGTCCATTTAAAGCTGCCGGTCTTCATACAATCTGTGAGAGGTGCCACCAAAATGCTGAAGCCCCGAATGAATCGCCTGTAGAAGTTGGCTAACCCGTGAAAGCTTCTAACTTCAAAGAGAGATTGGGGTGTCGGCCAATCTCGAATGGTTTGGACCTTTCGCTGATCCACTTCAACTCCGCCCGCTGTCAATATAAAGCCCAGAAAATGCACACTAGGGGAAGCAAATTCACATTTATGAAGATTTAAATAGAGTTTATGCTGTCTAAGCACCCGTAAGATGTCAGTTAAGTGTTGCACATGATCAGGTAGATTAGTGCTATATACCAAGATATCATCAAAATAGGCCACACATATCTTTCCCAAAAAAGGTTGAAGTACCTCTTGCATCAGCCGCATGAATGTAGAAGGAGCATTGCATAGGCCGAAGGGCATCACCTTCCATTCGTATAGCCCGTCGCGCGTTTTGAATGCGGTCTTCCATTCGTCCCCGGGACGAACGCGGATCTGGTGATAGCCGCTACGAAGATCCAATTTAGAAAAGACAGTTGCTCCAGTCAATCGGTCCAGTAAATCAGAAACGCGAGGCACTGGAAACCGGTACTTCACAGTGATTTTATTGATAGCGCGGCTATCTATACACATGCGCCATTGTCCATCTTTCTTTGGGACTATGAGGGCCGGTACAGCGCAAGGGCTCAAGCTGTGTTGAATCAATTGTTTGTCAAGCAAATCTTCAACAATTTCTTGCAGAATGGTGTACTCTTTGGGACTCATACGGTAATGCGGTAGGTTTGGAAGAGTTGCCCCGGGAATGAATTCAACCTGATGTTGAATGGAGCGCAGGGGCGGCAATCCAGGGGGCAGATCAGCTGGCATGACATCCTTGAATTTGGACAAGAGTTCCTGGATTTCAGCTAGAGGTTGCCATTTGCTCGTAATTCTGTCACTATCCGAAACAACTAAAGCCACAATGGAGTCAAGATCCTGGCGGTCCTGTAGAAGCAATTTACCAGAAGTGACAAAGGCAGCGTTCTGTACAGAAGCTTTTCCTGTAGGGTCGGGATTAGACGGACACAGCCGCAACTTCTTGCCCTTCCAATCTAGAGTGTAAATGTTCTGCCGGCAGTTGTAGATAGCATCCATATCATACTGCCATGGTCGTCCCAAGATCACATGACAAATGTCCATTTCAATTATGTCACAGAGTACTTCGCAAACGTAATGTTTACCAATGGATAGATTAACGCGGCACATATCTGTGACAGTAACATCCATTCCCTTCTTGATCCAGCTAACCTTATAAGGCCGCGGGTTGTTGGTCGTCTTCAGCTGCAGAGCTTGAACCACTGACCGGCTATCACGTTTTCGGTACAACCGCTGTCAATTAAAACTTCGCACACCTTCCCTTGTATCGTACAACGAGTCTTGAACAATGCATTACGCTGGGAATACACGGGTGTACGTGGAGCTAAAAGCAGTTTTTGTAATACACAGACCACGGGTTCCCCATCATCACCATAGACGTCTTCAACTCCATTATAAGAATCATGTTCAACTTCAGCAGATTCTTCGGCTCCAGGTAATTGTTCTCCGTCCAAAATTTGGATCCTCTGCCTACTTGGGCACTCGTTGGACTTGTGCCCGGGTTGAAAACATCTGAAACATTTCAAGGTGCTCGGCTTACTGTATGGGTTGTCTCTAGTAGCGATCGGAGCCTTGGATAGATTACGGGGTTCTCCTTGAGTGGACGGTGTGGGTGGTAGATTACGTTGCGGTTGGACATTCCTGGTTCCAGATTGAACGGCCCTGTTGGCATCAACAGTAGAATCATTGTAACTCTTCCTGGTGGAATAACTGCGTGAATGACGCGTAATCTGCGTCTCCGCTTTCAGCGCGAAATTCACGGCTTGACTGAGTGTCCAGACCGAATTCAATTCTAGTTTGTCTTGGAGTGCCTCCTTAAGGCCTCCGATGTATCGAGCCACCATTTGAGTTTCTGACTCCTGAAGATTGTTTCGAGCGCTCAGGCGATAGAACTCCTCCGTATATTCGCTGACCGGGCGCTGGCCTTGGGCGCATTGCTGGTACTGTAAGTAGAGCATCTGCTCAAAATCAGTAGGCAAGAAATGGTTTCGAAGAAGTTGCTTCATTCGTGTCCAGCTCCGAATTGGTCCCCTGTGTTCGCGTTGGCGTGTTTGAATCAACTGTTGCCACCATGCGCTCGCCCCGCCTTTTAGTCGGCACACGACGTATTTGACTTGTTTATCGGGAGGGATCTCCATGTATTCAAAGAAGGATTCCACTGCACGCTCCCAATCTAGGTAGTCTTCTATGTGTATTCGCCCTTCAAAAAATGGGATATCCAATTTGACACGAAACTCACCATGATGGTTCTGGTATTGTCCCCGATGACGGTGACGATCGTGATATCGAAACTGATCTTCATCGCCGGAATCGATTCCGTCCCGCCGAGGCCTCGAATCAATCTCATCATCGGAATCGATAATCTCCGCAGAGATATTCCTCGGTAATCTGGGAAATCCCACTGGATCCGGCGGGATTCTTACTGGAGCCGCAGGAGGTCTGTGCGTCATATTAGCAGTGTGAGATTGAAGTAATGTGCCTACCGAAGTTTTGAGATCCATCATCTCATTGCGTAAATCAGTAGAGAGGCGGACGAAATCCGCTCGAAGGTCACTGAGTTGCCGTATGAAGCTAGCTTGCGCTGCCCACAAGGCTTCCACACTCCGATCGTCGTCGTGAGATTTGCGGGACGTTTCTGCGGCCATTGCTACAATGCCAGCTCTGATACCAACTGACGGACTCACCCGTTACCCGCGAGGAGGACGTCTGGTTCCGCCGATCACCGAGCGAAGGACCTGCAAGAAAATGAAGGAAGAACAGGCAATAGAACAGTAATTTTGGGTAGAAGTATATTTCTTGTATTCCCTGTAGTGAGCTGTAAAAATACTTATATAGCAGCCACTACTTCTGCCAATAACGAACTTAGGGAAAAGAAGGGAAATAAAGCAGTAACTAGGTAGTGGGTGTGTGTGTAACATTATTGTGTACTAAGAGTAAAACAGCCAGTGTGGCTGAGAGCCTGTAGCGGTTTATGGTCCCCATCAGTTGAGTAAAAGAGAGAATTTATTTGGACAACGATAGCTAGCCAAATTTTACATCACAATTGAAACAAAGTCCTTTATCATGGTGAAACTAAATTTCTGTTGGTGATAGTTTATGAATTAGAAGATGTGTGGGTTTAGAAATAATGTGATTTGTTGTTAAAGAGGTAAAGCCAGATTGGGTAATTGAAGGGGAATATTTAGATGTTGGTTTCAAATTAGATAGTGGAACAATATGTGTATGATTTGTGGGATTTGAAAAAGGTTTTTGCCAAGACTATGATCATATAGAAAGAAAAATCTTTAATTTTAGATTCATGGTGTCTAGCCAATGCCATTATATCCAAAAGTGAGGTAGGTTTTGCAATTAAAAGTTTGTGACATTTCTTGCTTAAGGCCAGAAATAAAATAACCAATGAGAGTGGATTCAGACAGATGATGGACATTAAAGGCAAGGTTTTTTAAGGCAATTTGGTATTCCAGAATAGAGTTTTGTTTAGTTAATTTGGAAAGAGTGCCATGTAAATCATCGTAGATAGAAATCCAAATCTTTGTTGTAAAGAAACCATAAAATCAATCTAAGAAAGTGGTGGCTAGGCCTTCAAATTGAAAGGAAGCAATGCGTACACAATGACACTCAAGCGTGTTGTGAAAATCAAAGTATTTATGAGATTAATATCTAAGTTTCGGTGCGACGGAGTCCAATTTTCATTGATTTAATAATAAAAATTCGGAGGTGATAGCTGGGTTTGTAGAGAATGAATTCGGCTAGCGGAACCAAGAATGCCAACCGAAGAAAGGTGTTCGATCTTGATGGGAAAAAGAATCTGAGCGGTCATTGTACAAATTATCCAAAGGTTCATCAACGGAATCCATGAAAGCATGTAATTGTTGTAAAGATGTGCTGCATTGGATGCAAACTGGACATCAGCCTTTTGGAGAGACATGTGTATTTCAGAATATTCCAATTTCTAATTGGTTTGCAAGGTTAGAATAGCTTCGGCTAAATCAGCATTTTTCATGATGGGTTAAGGAGTAGGAGAAATGGCAAGAAGCGGTTCTTGATAATGAGTAATTATTACGTCCGGTCAAATCCGAACGTATCCGAATGTATACCGAGTAATAACGAGTTTCAGGTGACGTGGCACGTGGTTATTGGCCTATGAACGCGTTCGGTGACCGGACGTAATAATTGCTCCTTAGAGAAAAATAAACTAATAAAAAACTATAATTGGAAAATAGAAAACAATAAAGCCAAAGGAACCTATAACCTGATGTATGCTTGGATCGGAGGACAGCTGAAAATTTTTGTAATAGAAGTTTGGTGAGTTTCATTAATAAATATAATATTAGTTTCCTTTGCAAATTGATTGTTAGTAATGTAATCATTAATAAATATAACAATAATTGCAGTACAAAGTTTGTTGATAAAAAAAACAGTGAGAGAGTATATTTTTTATGTAATGTGGCTCCAGGTAGTAAATACAATAATTTGTAAATTATATTAAATAATAATATCCTTTAAAATTCTAATGTAAACAATATATTCTTTTGTTCTATCAAATATTATTTAGAATAATTAAATGCTATTCCTTACTTATATATAGCATAACAAACCAGTTAATTTTTTTTAACTACCAAATATATTTTTACTTTCTTTGAAAATGAAAACAAAAAAAAGTAAAAATATAATAAAATCTAAACAATCCAATGTTTGATAGCACACCTACTCACTAAGCCGACTCAGCCACGTGACTCCAACGAACTCACCTGCTCCAGCCATCTCCACATTCCCTGCTATGCCAGACTGCCTCTAACGGCTTACAACAGACCATCATAGCATTACACTTTAGCTATATATTAACACCTTGTAACAGTAAACCTTAAGCAAATTAATGCAATAGCATTCTCTCTGTTAGTCTCGTCTCGTTCCTTCTCCTCTTCCAAAACACTTATGCAGGTATTTCTTCTTGGTATCAGAGCACCAAGCTTCATCGCCAATGGCCGATCAAGATTCATCCGCCACAGCAGCACCGCCCTCAGCTGCAACTCCACCAGCTTCATCGCTTTCCGCTGCCATGACAGAATTCGTAATACCGCCTCCTCTTAAATTCTTAATGTCCAACCTCAAATCCATCGTCAATCTTCAGCTCAACAGTGAGAACTATGCCATCTGGAGCCGTTTGTTGACCTCGTTTTTGGCTCGAGCGTGCTCGAGCACTCTCAGCCAATCTAATTGAACCCCGTCGAGCTCAATTCGAGCTCGAATCGCCCCGACTCGAGCTGAATCGCACTCGAGCGTGTTTAATTAGACTCGATCAGTTTGGTTTCGTCGCGTCGTACTTGATTTAATTTGAGTTGAGCTTTATTTTGGACCTATTTTTGCACAATTAATTTTGTTGCGCCGGTTCGAACCCAAATTGGTTTGGATCGAGTCAATTTCAGGCCCAAATCTGACCCGACCTTAGCTGAATGTGATTTGATTCAGCTCAATTTGATCTGCACAGGTTACTTCTCCATTCTCTCTTGTTCATTCCGATGTATGGGGGCCTTCTCCCATTACATCTATGAATGGTTATAAATATTTCATTACATTCATTGATACGCACACCAGATTTTGCTGGATATATCTAATGAGCTCTAAATCTAAAACTTTCTCTAAATTTCTACAATTCCATAAAATGGTAACTAACAAATTTCAACACCACATCACTAACTTCCGCTCCGACAACGATGGCGAATTCATAAATCACTCATTCCTGAAATTCTTCACCGAAAACGGCATTACTCATCAACTTACCTGCCATTACAAACCGGAACAAAATGGCCTCACCAAACAGAAAAATCGCCACCTCATTGAGACCACATGCACCCTTCTTCAAGCAGCCCACCTACCACTACATTTTTGGGCTGAAGCCCTCCTCACTTCCAACTACCTAATCAACCGTTTACCCACCCGAGCTTACAATTATCAAATCCCCTTTCAACTCATCCACGGCCTTTTACCTACCTATGATCACCTTAGAACGTTCGGGTGTCTCTGCTTACCATGGCTCCGCCCCTTAACTTCAAACAAACTTCAACCACGTTCCCAAGAGTGCATATTCCTTGGCTACTCCTCATACCACAAGGGCTATCGCTGTTACAACCTATCCACCAATAAGATACACATATCTCGCCATGTCGTTTTTCATGAACATATCTTTCCATTTCAAACAAACTCGCTACCATCTCAATCTACCATCACAACGCCTCCTTCCCCTCTACTCATGCTCATACCCACCTCCACAGTCAACTCACTCCTCCCCAATAATCCAAATCCATCCACCTTATCACTTCCAAATACTACATCACACTCTCAATCCACTTCTCCCACAATCATGTCCCACTTCCATCCAACTCACCCACTTTCTCTACCTCACCTCAACCTCCATCCCTCCCACCATCATCCACCTATTCTCCTATACATCACCCCATGCTCACCCGTTACAAAACGGGTCACTTAAAACCAAAAACCATTCTCGATCTTTCAACTCTTACTCAAACTGCTCACACTCCCTCCACCTTCCGCCAGGCTACTCTCCTACCTCATTGGCAAGCAGCGATGGCCAAGGAATTCAATGCTCTCCAACTTCAGAAAACATGGTCCTTAATCCCAACTCCACCTAACACACCAATCCTCGGGTGCAGCTGGACATACAAGACCAAATCACATCCAGATGGCACCGTAGCAAATCACAAAGCTCGGCTTGTAGCACAAGGCTTTGCTCAAGAATACGAGATCAACTACAATGAGACCTTCAGTCCAGTCGCCAAGATGCCTACCATCCGAATTCTTCTCATTGTTGCTTTCCAACACGAATGGCCAGTACCAACAGTTCGACATTTCCAATGCATTTCTACATGGCGACTTCCATGAAGACGTGTACATGAAGTAGCCTCCTGCCTTCATCGATCCAGCTCACCTGAACCACGTTTGCAAGCTCCACAAGTCCCTATATGGCCTTAAACAGGCCCCACGCTAGTGGTTCAACAAGTTCACTTCAACACTGCTAATATTCAGCTTTGTTTTCAGCAAATCTGACCCCTCCCTTCTCATATACAACCGAGGGACTACACTGCTTTATCTACTCATTTACGTAGATGACCTGCTCATTTTAGGAAACAACTCAGATAGCATGCGGCGTCTCCTACAACAACTACAAGCTGCATTCAACCTAAAACAGCTCGGCTCCGTCAATACGTTCATCGGCATTCAGATTCAACGGACGCCCAATGGCCTGTTTCTTCATCAAGCACCTTATGCACGAGATCTCCTGCAATCTGCTGGCTTCTCCTCGTGCAATCCTGCACTCACTCCGCTGGCGACCAAATCAGCAACCAGTTCACTTCCTGATCAACCTCTTGCTGATCCAAACACGTATAGGAAATCGCAGGAGCTCTCCAATATCTCACCATTACAAGACCCGACATCGCCTTTGTCACAAATCATATTTGTCAGCATATGCACCACCCCACAAATCAAAACTATCAAACTCTCAAACGTCTGCTTCGTTACATCAAAGGAACACAACACTACAGACTTCCATTCATCAAAGGCAATATCAAACTCAAAACATTCGTGGATGCTGACTGGGCCGCCGATAGAACCGACCGAAAGTCTATCACGGGGTTCTGCTCCTTCCTCGGTCCGAACTTGATCTCCTGGCAAGTTAAGAAACAGGTCACCGTCTCCAAATCATCCACCGAAGTCGAGTATCACGCCTTATCCTCTGCTACTTCAGAAGTCATCTGGCTACGCCGACTTTTAGCAGAACTCAACCTACCACAGCTCCAGCCGACGGCAATTCACTGCAACAACCACTACAGGAAAACCCGTTATTACCGGCGGACACAATCCGCCGGAAAACATAGATAATCCGACGGAATCATACGTTTCCGTCGGACTTTTCTGCGGAAATTCATACGCCGGTTTTGGCCGCGTCGATAAATTATTTCCGGCGCGAAATTGGCGTCTGAAATTTTTCCAGCGCATGATCCGACGAATTACCGGCGAAAAAACGGATCGTTTTCGATGTTGAAAAACACCTTAATTCCGGCGTCATATCCGCCGGAACAGTTGACGCAAACCTTACGTCGAACAAATCCGCCGGTGACTGCGCCGTTTATTACCGTCCAAAAGTTTCCGCCGGAAAATCCGCCGGTATTCGCGTGTTTTCCCGTAGTGAACACATCCACGCTCGCACTGGCGAGCAACCCTGTCTTCCATGCTCGCACCAAGCACATCGAAATTGATTATCACTTCATCAGTGAGCACTTTAAGAATAACGTCGTTGCCCTGCATCATGTCAACTCCGTTGATCAGCCAACTGACATTTTAACTAAGGCTCTATCCCTAGCTCGGTTTCACAAGCTTCGCACCAATCTGACCGTCACACCATCGGATGCTCCGATTGCGGGGGGCTGATAGCACACCTACTCACTGAGCCGACTGAGCCATGTGACTCCAACGAACTCCCCTGCTCCAGCCGTCTCCACATTCCCTGCTATGCCAGACTGCCTCTAACGGCTTACAACAGACCATCATAGCATTACACTTTAGCTATATATTAACACCTTGTAACAGTAAAACTTTAAGCAAATTAATGCAATAGCATTCTCTCTGTTAGTCTCGTCTCGTTCCTTCTCCTCTTCCAAAACACTTTTGCAGGTATTTCTTCTATGTTAACCAAAATTCTTGGGTTCACCCGTATACTTGCAAAACACTTCAGAATCTGCAGCAGTGTATAGTCTTCATAAGATGCATCCTAAATCTATACTACGATCTTATAAGCAGCTTGAGTTTCCACCCATATCAAATTTTGACCTTTCATTTTATTTCTTCAAATATTATATTGTCAGTTCATTATATTATAAATAATTAACAAATAATATATACTAATCTATATTTCTTCAAATTTTGACCTTTCATTTTATTTCTTCAAATAATATATTCTAATCTATACTTTAGCATTTAATTCCTATTATTATATTAATTATTTTATTATTTTCAAAATAACTAGTTTAATCCAAATTAATCTAAAATTTAATTAAAGCACTAAAGGTGGCACCATTTCAATTTCAATCTAGGTGGGCATGCCTTTATTGCCATTTAAAGTATAAAATTTATGATTTTCTTTTAATGTAATAAATTGTAGGTTATAACAATGAATCCTCCCATCTTCTTTGCCTCTTAGTCTCCTTCATGCATTTGTCATCTCTTCAACTATCGTAACATTTTCTCTTCAACTTCTAATTGGCTTCTTCGCACAAAAGATGAGGCATTGAGGCTCCTTCTCAACCCCCATTCTTCTTGTCATCATTAATATTTATCTGTTGTGCATAAGAGTAGATAGGGTTGTCGCATAGCTGATCCGAGGAACCAAATGGGCTCAAGCCATTCTGCCTAGCCAGGCACCATCAAACTAGATTCCAAAGACTACTATCAGTGACAAAGAGCAATGAATCCTCTTCTTAAATTGAGTTTGAACTGAAATGGAGGATCAATTAAGGTGACAAACAATTCAATTGAAGATCTCATGAAGGTTATGTTTGTGAGTCTACTTTCTGTTTAATATAAGTTTTCCTTTTAGAGACTGATTTTACAAAATTTTACGGAAAAAGCTCATCTTTGAAAGTTAAATTGTTCGATTGAGCTTTAAGAAGAAGATGGATCTAAGCGTTTTGGTCCTGTGCTATCATTTGAAGTATATATATTTGTTGTAATAAATGGCAACTCCATCCACATAGTGTTCAAGATTGATAAAGATAAGTTGTGATGAAATATCTTAATTGTTAACTAAAATAGACGGGTTAATATTATCAAAATGTTATAGAAACCATAAGCTCAAGATAAGGCTGAAAGCGAATTAGTAAAAGAATAATAAGATATTTGTTTAAAACAAATTATTTCATTTTTTTTAATAATCAAAATATAATTTTAAAGTTCTGAACAGTGACATATATTCATGTTTTTCTATTAATAAATAAATTGTTAAATTTGATAAAATATTTCTTTAATTATGATTTATTTTTTAAATTTGTTTTATGTTATTATACCATTTTTTATGTTTTGTGGGCTGTAAATGTTTTTTTATTTAGATATGTTGATAATATTGAGCAAATAATTAAATGGATGGATTAAAAATTTAATGACTTGTAATTATTAGATGGCTTCTTGTTTTCCTTTATTTCTATATATACCCTGCTGTACATATTGCTTTAGAGATATACAGAATTATATTTTTCTTTTCCTAGCTCTGTTCTGTACGTTCCACTTCATCTTCTTTATTCCTGTCATGGTATCAGAGCCAAGACGGCTCCATGGCTGATCAAGAATCAGCTGTTTCGCCCACCTCCGCCCCTGGCCTTTCCTCCAGCAATACTTCCGACTACACTGTTCCGGCGCCCTTGAAGTTTCTGATTTCCAACCTCAAGACACTCGTTCCTAACTCTCTGTCTCCCGAAAATTATCACATATGGCGTATCCAGATCTTGCAGCATTTCTCGGCGAATGGTTTCGCCGGCTTCCTGACCGGAACCGCTTCTTGTCCTACCGATCAATCCAGTGAAGCCTTCTTCACCTGGACCCTGATCGACCGAAATCTGATTTCGGCGCTGTTTTCTACAATCTCTCATTCTATTCTCCCTTATGTTTTGACGGCCTCAACAGCGCATGACGTTTGGCAAATTCTTGAACGAAGGATGCAACCCAACATTCGCTCTCGAGTTATACAACTCAAGAACGAGCTGCATAACATCCAGATGAACAACTCCTCTATGCAACAATATCTGATGCAGATCAAGAACCTAGTCGACAACATCGCCGTGTCGGGTTCTCAAATTGACACAGAAGATATTATCATTTACATCTTGAATGGCCTTCCATCCTCCTATAACTCGTTCAAAACCTCTATCCGAACATCTTTACACCCTATTGATCTCGATACACTTTACTCGTTGCTATGCAGCGAGGAAATTGCAATGCAACGAGACCATCAGAAAGAAGTTAGCGCAACCACGGACAATCCTGCGTTTTAGACGTCTCGGACTAGCTCCAATCGCAGCAATGGTGCAAATCGCAACTTCAAGAATCGGAAGAATGAATCTCGTTCAGCTTCTGATTACGTTCCTCCTTCACATCCAAACCAGCCCACATCCAAAACTGATCGTCCAACATGTCAAATCTGTGGCAAACCAGGCCACATTGCGCTGAATTGTTGGCACCGGCACAATCCAAAATATGCCCCGACCAATTCAGCTCCTCAACGAGCACTGCTTTCTCAACAAAATTCGGTCTCTACAAAGGACTGGATCCTTGATTCAGGTGCATCCAGTCACTTGACACCCGACTTTAGCAACCTTCAACAAGGTACCAGCTACCAAGGTACGGACACCATTTCCACTGCCAATGGAGCGTCTCTTCCCATACAGCATTCCGGTCAAGGTCTTCTTCCCATTCCCGACTCGGCTCGTAAGCTTCACTTACGCAATCTACTTCATGTTCCTACTCTTACTCATAATCTTATCTCTATTTCAAAACTAACCAAAGACAATAAAGTCTCTATTTCGTTTGACGAACATGGCTTTGTTATAAAGGATGGTCAGGATCACCGCCCGCTCCTTCTTGGTCAACTACATAATGGCCTCTACCGTCTACAGAACGTGTCACCGGACCGACCTTCCGCTCATCTCGCTCGGCAGACATCAACCCTCCTCTGGCATGCAAGGCTGGGTCACCCCCATCCAGACGTTCTCCGGAAACTTCATCCGCTGATTCCGTCACTAGATCTTGATACCAATAATTTTCATTGCAAATCTTGTAGCATGGCTAAATGCCATAAACTCCCTTTTAATAAACGAATATCTAGTTCCTCGCAAGCTTTTCAATTGATTCATTCAGATGTTTGGGGCCCCGCTCCCCTTCAATCGTTAAACGGATTTAAATACTATGTAATCTTTGTTGACGATTTCTCAAAATTTACGTGGCTCTACCTGATGCATTCTAAGTGCGAAACTTTTTCTAAATTTACTCACTTCTATGCTCTCGTTAAAAATATCTTTAATACTACACCTAAAGTGTTCAGATCAGATGGCGGCGGAGAATTCTGTAGCACTCAGTTCAAGTCGTTTCTCTCAGCACACGGCATTCTTCATCAAACAAGCTGTCCGCACACTCCCGAGCAGAATGGAGTCGCCGAACGGAAACACCGCCACCTCTTGGAATTAACCCGGTCTCTACTCCAGGATGCTCATCTACCCAAACAGTTCTGGTCCGAAGCAGTCACTGCAGCAACCTATCTGGTTAACAGGCTTCCGTCCAAGGCCAACTCAAACCAAATCCCATATCAAATCATTCACGGCGTCGCACCCACCTATGATCATCTCAGAATTTTTGGCTGCTTATGTTATCCATGGCTTCGCCCGTACACCGCCGACAAACTTTCACCTCGCTCTCAACCGTGCATCTTTCTCGGTTACTCATCGCACCAAAAAGGCTATAAGTATTTTAATACTAGCACAAACAAAATTCAGATTTCTCGTCACGTAACATTTAATGAACACATTTTTCCTTACATGTCATCAACTGCTAACCACTCCTCTGCTTCAGAAATACCATCTCAGTTTATCTCACCGCTCCTTACCACTCCTACGTCCATCTCGCACAGTCTCGACCAGATCAATCCAAGGCCGACTCAATCATCCTGTCCAGCCTCTGTTCAGTCTACATTCGATAATACCAACACTCACATTGCCGCGCCAGCTTCCTGTTTGCCGAAACCTTCACGAGCTCATTCCCATCCTATGCAGACTCGGGCTAAATCGGGAATTCACAAGCCCAAACAGATTTTTGATTTACTGGCCACAACCTCTACATTGGTCACTCCCACTACCTACGCCCAGGCATCCAAAATCCCACATTGGCAGACGACCATGGAAGAAGAGTTCTCAGCACTTCAGCGGCAAGGTACATGGATCCTGGTTCCACCACCTGATAAAGATCCGGTTCTAGGATGCAAATGGACCTTTAAAACAAAACTACTACCAAATGGGAAAATTGACCGTCACAAGGCTCGTTTAGTAGCACAAGGGTTTAATCAAACTCTCGGAGTCAACTATACAGAAACTTTCAGTCCTGTAGCCAAGATGCCAACCATCCGTCTACTCTTAACTTTGGCTCTCCATCGGCAATGGTCAATACTTCAACTTGACATATCAAACGCTTTTCTCCATGGTGATCTAAGGGACACCGTCTACATGCGTCAGCCAGATGGTTTCATTAATAAACAGCATCCGCACTATGTCTGCCAGCTTCAAAAATCTCTCTATGGACTTAAGCAGGCACCGAGACAATGGTTTCATAAACTCACGTCTCTTCTTTTACAGTTCGGATTCAGGTTTAGTCGTTCTGATCCGTCTCTTCTCATCTTTCATCTTAATGATGTTCAATTATATTTTTTAATCTATGTCGACGATATTCTATTAACAGGAAACGATCCATCAAAGATTCAATCTCTTCTTAAGCTTCTCCGGTCTCATTTTGCTGTGAAACAAATGGATGATGTTTCTCTGTTTTTAGGAATTCAAATCCTAAAAACTTCTTCCGGATACATGCTGAATCAACGTCACTATGCTCTCAAGATCCTTCAACAGGCCGGACTACAAGACTGCAGCATCGCTCCCACCCCGATCACTCCATCCTGTTACTCTCCCGATTCAGACGACAAGCCGTTCCTGTAGCCAAGATGCCAACCATCCGTCTACTCTTAACTTTGGCTCTCCATCGGCAATGGTCAATACTTCAACTTGACATATCAAACGCTTTTCTCCATGGTGATCTAAGGGACACAGTATATATGCGTCAGCCAGATGGTTTCATTAATAAACAGCATCCGCACTACGTCTGCCAGCTTCAACGATCTCTCTATGGACTTAAGCAGGCACCGAGACAATGGTTTCATAAACTCACGTCTCTTCTTTTACAGTTCGGATTCAGGTTTAGTCGTTCTGATCCGTCTCTTCTCATCTTTAATCTTAACCATGTTCAATTATACTTTTTAATCTATGTCGACGATATTCTATTAACAGGAAATGATCCATCCAAGATTCAATCTCTTCTTAAGCTTCTCCGGTCTCATTTTGCTGTGAAACAAATGGATGATGTTTCTCTGTTTTTAGGAATTCAAATCCTAAAAACTTCTTCCGGATACATGCTGAATCAACGACACTATGCTCTCAAGATCCTTCAACAGGACGGACTACAAGACTGTAGCATCGCTCCCACCCCGATCACTCCATCCTGCTATTCTCCCGATCCAGACGCCAAGCTGTTCGCCGACCCACATCTCTATCGCAAGCTTGCTGGGTCCTTACAGTACCTCTCCATTACGCGACCGGATATCGCATTCGCTGCCAACCGCATATGTCAATATATGCATGCTCCCACCGATCGACATTTCCAGATGCTTAAGCGATTGCTCCGATATATTAAGGGATCGCTAAACTATGGCTTACCCATCTCACCCGGAACCTCGATTCTTCGAACATATGTTGATGCCGACTGGGCATCTGACGTCTCCGACCGGAAATCAGTTTCCGGATTTTGTACCTACCTCGGTAATACCCTTATTTCCTGGTCTGTAAAGAAGCAAACAACCGTTGCCAAGTCGTCAACAGAGGCTGAGTATCGATCCCTTTCGGCCGCCGTTTCTGACGTTATTTGGCTTCGCCGGCTAGCAGAAGAACTTCTACTTCCTCAAGCTGAGCCCACTATGATCCACTGTGACAATACCTCCACCATAGCTCTTGCAAAGAATCCAATCTTCCACGCTCGCACCAAACACATCGAACTTGACTCCATTTTCTTCGTCAACATACCGACAACGGCACAATCCAACTACAACACATCAGCTCCGTTGATCAGCTCGCCGACATTTTTACTAAACCTCTTCCTATTACCAGATTTCAAAATCTCCGTGACAAACTGATTCTCCCAGTAATGTGCACTCAGTTTGCGGGGGGATAATAAGAGCTAACGGCTATCTCCTGTCTTAGGGCATACTTGTAATTATTAGATGGCTTCTTGTTTTCCTTTATTTCTATATATACCCTGCTGTACATATTGCTTTAGAGATATACATAATTATATTTTTCTTTTCCTAGCTCTGTTCTGTACGTTCCACTTCATCTTCTTTATTCCTGTCAGTGGGCTGTAAATGTTTTTTATTTAGATATGTTGATAATATTGAGCAAATAATTAAATGGATGGATTAAAAATTTAATGTTATGGGTCCTCATGCTCTACTTGCTCATTAGCTTCGGCCCGAAGGTTAACAAGTGGGTATTTTATTGATCTAACGACATGAAAGAAACGTTATATTAATCAATTGAGCTTGCTTGGAGATTTTTCATGCAGCTATTGCGAGCCTTCACGAATAGGTAGTTGGTTTTTTAAATACAATAAAGTGATAGTTTATCCGGTTTTTCATAATGGTGTATGATGTGTTTTGCTAAAAAATGTTGCAAATTGTTTTGTACTTTTGTGGGCTTTGTAAGAGCTCATGGTGTGATCTTTTTTATCAATATCTCTTTTGAAGTTCTAAAAATTCAATGTTGAGAAAATATAAAGTTTCAGGTAGATTAGGATAAAATTATAGAAATTTTTTACATTATAATATAATATCTTACACAGTAAATTCAAATCGATTCTAATTTCCACCACATTCAAGTGGTTCAAATCTTTATAGTTGGTTGTAATCATCTACCTTTTATATATACTTGCATGCATGCCTCTGAAATCTCTTATTTCTTTGGCTTATATATGGCTATGATAGGTTGCTCATTATCATCACTGATATTCCACTTAATGATGAAAATCAATCTCTCATACGCCTATCTTATAAGAATCTTGAACTATCCAAATAACCTATAGGTTATCTCAACTATTTTTTAAATAAGATCAAGCTAAATGTGATGCATGGAACAAATTTATTTAGACAAAATCTAGATATCATTCTAGAATCCTAACTAAATTGAGTTCAAGTCATTTAATAATAAAGTTAAATATGGATTTTTAATTTAAATCATTTTTCTATCGAGATAAATTAATTTATTAACAATTGATTTATACAAGGAATCAACTTAGTTTAGACTACCACAAATATAGGTCATATTTTGCTTTCATAATGCATTTCTATTCACACAGTGCATGAAAATTTATGAATCTTTTTGATGCTTTGATTTAAATTTAGCAATCTATCATAATTGTTCAAATAAAAGACTAAGATTCTATTGAATGATATGAATTTCAATACTTTTTCTAAGAAATTATATTAACTCAATTTAATAAAATAATTCATTTAAACAAAATATATGTAATACTTAAAATTATTTATTTGATAGAAAATATCATTGAATTTATTATTATTTTTAAATGTGGTGTTTTATTTTCATTTGACATTTAACTATTGTCAATTGTTACAATTTAAAATAGCCTACTTCAATAAGAATCATTTTATCAAAATAATTTTCTACAAGATATTATATTTTTTGTGATTAGCATTCAAGATTGTTTATCCTATTATTTATCAAATTGTAAAAATAAATAAATTATATTTGATCAAATATTAATTTTTATGAATAGCTCTAACTTTTCATTAATATGATATTTATTGCAAATACTTTTACTAATAAATTTGTTCATTCATTAATATGATCATTTTTTAATTTTTAATCTTTTATTCAAGTGCATTTAATGAATGTGCAATTATTTTATAAGTAGCATTTTTTTTTAATTACACGTAATATAAGTGCATTACACGAGAGTTTGAAAGAAGTATGGGATGATGAATTTTATTTTTTAGCATCTATTTTCCCCTTAAAAAGGATTACAGGAATTTCGATTATTATGTTTTCACTTTCTTACGTTATTTATGTTAATGTGATTATAATTGAGCTTGTTTCTTAATTTGTCTTGCTGCCTATAACATATCCTAATTAGTAAAGCTGGAAAAGAGTTGTGTTAATAGTAAATGGTACAAGACTTAAAAGTTTAAAAAATAGGTGATGTAATTTTGAAAATATTTTAGGGACGCTTTCTTCATAGTGAAAGGATTTGTTGGCTTTAAGGGTGCAGTTGGAGAAAATATCGAATGAAGCATGTCTTCATATTTTTGATTTAAGGCACATTTGGGTAGGATTAGTTCTTGTGAAATTATGTGGTAAATTAGTTTCTGTTTATCTCAAGTTATTCAAGTGATCGTCTTCTATATTTCAGATACATGGTACCTCAATATTTCATGCACATAGTTGTGAATGAGGGGTTTTTATTCGGTCCGGTGAATGTACGTTCCTCTACGTTCGGCCACCAATGTATTAGCGCCATGTATCATGAAGAAAAGACGCCGACCCGACCCGCTGTTTTTTGGGTTCTCGCACGTGCGTTTTTTTAAATCCATGACGAGCCGAACAACATCCCATCACCTTTTGGATATATTTCAAATACTTAGCAATACCGAGCAAATACCGAGTTGTACCTAGTTTTTTCTAGCAATACCGAGCAAATCCCTAGCAATACCGAGCAAATCCTGAACAAATACTGAGCTGTACCGAGTTGTACTGAGTTTTTTCTAGCAATACCGAGCAAATACCTAGCAATACAGAGCAAATCCCTAGCAATACCAAGCAAATCCTGAGCAAATACTGAGTTGTACTGAGTTGTACCGAGTTGTACTGAGTTTTTTCTAGCAATACTGAGCAAATACCTAGCAATACCGAGCAAATCTCTAGCAATACCGAGTAAATCCTGAGCAAATACCAAGTTGTAAAAAAACTCGGTACAACTCGGTATTTGCATGGTTTTGGTCTTCACGGAGCGGTATTTCTCGTTTTTGCAAAGCAATACCGAGCAAATACCGATCAATACCGAGAAAATCGCGAACATAGCATTCCCGGGTTCCGCTACGGGTCAAGTCGTCGGGCCGCGCGGTAAAGAGTAAGAGCACGTGGAGACATGTTATTGGCGGCCGAACGTAGCTCTACGTCAGGTCAGAGGATGTAATAATTCTTCGTGAATGAGAAGACTGATGTGTTTGCTTATGGGGTATTGATGTTCTAGCTCATAATAAATAGACGAGTAATTGATTCATCTTGAAAATTCTGGTGATATGGGTATGATTCATCATGTCACATTATATTTTTCTATCATTAAATCAATAAATTAGACAAGTAATGTGAAATTATTACTGGAAAGCTGAGTTTTTGAAAATTAATATAACAATTATAGTATTTTTCTCTCTTGAAAAATTTGAATAGTAGCTTTTTAAATGCTATCACAATTGTACATCTAAATGTGAAAATATTGTTCTGATCATAAATTTTTGTTAAAATGACAAAAAAGTTGTAGCAAAATAGTATTGTGGTAGTTTGTAAATTAAAGTTGTGAAAAAATTATCCCAAATACGCTTCATATCTAAAACATTGAATTTTAGGTGCAACTTTATATGCAATTTATATTTGATGCTTCTTTACGTGCTAAATTTTTCTTTCATTGCCTCCCATGCTTCCACATTCTAGAGTCTTATCCGTTAACTTATCTATTTAATCACCCACAAATCTTCTAACATGTTTACATTTTTTTTGCTACACCTCTAAGTTGCTCACTCTGAATTCTTTGTCAGGTGGCATCAGTCATGCCCCACACAGTACTTATAATTTAAATAACAAATGCAATCAATATTTTTTTCTTTATTAGGCGAAAGACATTTCCCAAATGCCAACAACTTCAACAGATTGGCTGATCCATCATTCTGAGATGATCCTAACCTTGAAGAACTAAAGCTTTTAGTATGAATAGCTTCAATGTGCATCCACCACATCTCAACTTCCTGCAGGCTAAACATGAATATGGTTGACACTTAAAACATTAGCCTTCTAGCCATTCAATATTACATATTGGTCGTTCTGGTCCCTAAAGGAGAGGTCGGAGCACAGTTTAGATTATACTTTTTGAGTTATTTAACTAACCTCCCATCAACATAAACAAATTGCTTTAGAGCAATGAAGCCTTGAGTAGATTATTGTTTGTAAAGATTTTTTTGGGGGTAGTATGCAAAGATGCTTCTATAATTCTCTTCTTTTGTTCTATTCTATTGTTGTAGTTCAAATGAGGGTTAAGGATAAATTTTTGTTGGCTTTGCCAAAAAAATTGGCTGCTAAATATTAGTATTGTGATTAGTAATAATTATTTTTCATAAATTTTTAATTTTATTAAACTTGTATTATTTTTTAAAGTCCTATTAACGTGCATTTAAACTAGTAGTCACAAAAAACATAAAGAGCAAAAAATCATATGATTACAACTACTAAGAAATTTTACTACAAAATACAGTATAACTCATCTCCAACATAACTCTATTTCTTACCAAAAAAAAATTAAGCGTATATTCTCTCATATTTTTATATTTATTTTTAATCATATCTTTTTATTTATCAAATTTTTGAATTAGGCCGATTTGTATTTTTTTTAACAAAAAAAAAAATCTGGGGATTTTATCTTAATTTATGTATTAATGTTATATCTTATTAATTATGCTATCACATTTTGTTAAATGAATAACCTAATTTAAATAATTTCATTACATTAAAAATATAATAATTTTTTTAAAAACAATGCGTTTATAAATTATTAATTTTTAAAAATTAACAATAAAGAACCTAATCTAAATAACCAAATTTTTTGTTCACATTGCGAAATTGCAGGCGATGGACGGCATACGCGTGCAACATGCACGATTAGAGATGGCCTAAATAGGAACAATTATTACGTCCTCTGACTGGACGTAGAGCTACGTTCGACCGCCAATAACATGTCGCCACGTGCTCTTTCTCTTTACCGCGCGGCCCGACGACTTGACCTGGAG
>NW_021318852.1:6847168-6850701 GCF_001605985.2 Dendrobium catenatum
TTATTAGTCAATTCATTAAAATGACAATAGAAAAAATGAATTGAAAGTACTCCATATTGGGAGGGTTGCCCTCACAATTCATGTAGGATTCAAAAATAGGAATGTGATGTAAAGTGAAGGACCATAATTCATTTTTTCTATCTGACCGTGACTTCCCTTCGGATTAAAGTTTGGATCATTTTAATAACTAAGTATGTCGCCAATAATAACTAAGTATGTGGCCAATAAATTAAAGTTTATTATATATGCTTTCAATTATAAAATATATATTTTTTAGTTATGAATTATTTAATTAATTTATCTAAGTTTAAACATGTTAAGTAGATTAAAAAAAGTAAACAGAAATTAAGAAAAGATTAAATATTTTATTTAAAAAATTCAGAAACTAATCTACCTAATATATAAATCTAAAACAAAATTTTGCATGCTAATTTAATATATTAACTTTATGTGAAATTAACTGGGCAATCAAAGGAGGTTTTGATTTCTTCTATAATCTTACATGCTTGTTCTGAGTCCCGACCAAACATGATTTCTATTTCTTTTGATTCTCTTTTTCCTGAGTTATATTTATTTGTTTTTTTTTTTTCCCATTTTGCCTAAGCCTCTTTTTGTCGACTAAGTTCTTCTTTGGTTCTTTTTTGTAATCCTTATTCTTTTTATAGAATAGGCTAAGCCGTCAATTTACCTCAAAAAAATAAAAATATAAAAATAAGCTTAGATTTAGTTATATTAAATTTAATTTTGAAAGCAAAAGTTAGAAGTTTTAAAATTTAATCAAATATACGGAATCAATTTTATTTACCAATTTTTATCTACATTTGACGTAACAAAACCATATTTGGTTGGGAATAAAAGTTTCATTTTGAGATGATCAAAATTTACATCAGACGGTCTTATTCTGTTCATTAATTTTTAAAATGTGACTGTAATTTGAAAACAAATTTGTAAGAAAATTATTTGACATAAATTTCTCATAATTTTGCTTTAAGATAGTTGTCATGATTTTATTTGATTATTAATTTTTTAATAATTTATAGCTTTCAAAAAAATTTATTTTATCCATAATAATTTTCATAGAAAATTACAGTCCACTACTATGAAATCCTTAACATCCTTTCAGCTATATGTAAAAAATAAATCTATCACTATTATAAGAATTATTTTTTAAGAAATTATGAGATATGCGTATTATATATTCTTTTAAATAATTAAAAAAAAATCTTATATCTATCAAAATTTAAAACTAACTCATTCATATATAAAAATTTTAATAATAGAAAATACAAAAAAAAAAAAAAAAAGTTTTAACAGAAAACACAATTACTATTCACATGTTCTGTTAAAACGCAAAATTTTTTTTGCGTATTCAGACAAAACACAATCTTGCAACACATTTTTTATCCTTATTAAATTAAATTTATACATCATTCATTATCCAAATTCCTACATAAAATATGATCGTTTTAAAAGTTTTGCCTTTTTCTTTTTTGAGAAAATTATGGGCAAAGCCCTTATATTAAAAAAACCAGTTACAAACTATGCTAAAAGCAGCAAACAAAAACTAAAAAATGAAAAAAAGAGCTGTAAAACAAATACAGCTCTCCAAAAGAGAAAAAAGAAAAAAAAAACCAAAATTAAACTCAAAATATCAGAACAAATAACAAAAGAGTAATGTTGGGCAAAAATACTAATTGGACTCAGAAGCTAATGGTCTACAGCTCAAACAAATAAAGCTCTCCATGTGAGCACCAAATAAGAATGTCCAGCAAAAGGCCATCCAACAAAACCAATGGTTGCCACAAGGGCTATCCAAAGATAGAATGGCAAGGGGTTGGCCAACTTCATCTTAATCCAAATACCAAAATTGCACCAGAAACGATCTTATAATCCCCAAAAAGACATCAGTAAAAATCTCGAAAGCGATCCTTAAGCTTGTCGAAATGCTTCCAGCTTCTAGTTTGGAGTCGAATAACATGCTTAATGGAAGAAATAATGGATTAGTTTTGTTGTCTGGTGGATTTTTTTCATCTAATTTTTTTTTGTTGATGTTTTATTCGTCATGCTTGCTTTGTACATTTCATTGATTCTTTATAGAGTTGTCTGAGTATGGGCAAATTATTACATCCGATCACTGGACGCAGAGAAGAGGTTCGGACATCCAATAAAAACTTGTCACGTCACCTACGTTTTTTATTGCATTTTTTACTACGCTTTATGTGCGCTTTGATTGCGCTTTTGACTGTGCTATACCTGCGCTTTTGACACACTTAATTTAAAATAATATTTCATTAATATCCGGACCTATCTTCACGTCCGGTGACCGGATGTAATAATTTGCCCTGAGTATGAGCAAGTCTGTTCATTTTCCTTTGTGTTAATGATTTTTTAATGAATTGGTATTATATTAGTAGTTTATTTGCACAGATGTACATAGAATCTCTAATATTAGCCAAATGTTTCACGAAGTACATGCAAATATCTATAAATTAAGGTATGATAAGACAAATGTCAAGAATACCATTGTTACTCCCATTTTAGCGGAAAATTTTCTCATTTGGAGGTCCCAAATTCTTAAACTCTTCAAAGCAAATGGCTTTGAAAGTTTTTTAGATGGCTCCTGTACATGTCCGCCTAAGTATACAACAGACTCCCAAGGCTTACCCACTCCTAATTTTCATCACAACACTTGGATTCTGGTTTATCAGAATCTAGCAACAGCCTTGTATTCGGACATCTCTCCGGCATTGTTACCATATGTGCTTTCTCTGGAGCATTGTGCGGACATATGTGCAACAATAGGACAACATCTTTAGTCCACTACTCGCTCCAGGATTATGCAACTCAAAAACGAGCTTCAACACTCCTCCATGAAGGATCATACAATGGCACAAAATCTATTGGAAATTAAATCCAAAGTTGATTCGCTTGCGTCTGTAGGAGCATCACTCGATTCTGAAGATATAATTCACTATACGTTGAACGGCTTACCAGCTACATATCAAGATTTCAAAACTGCAATCAAAACTAATTTACAAACCATCCCACTTGATCAATTGTATACTCACCTGTGCAGCGAAGAGCTTAATCTAGCTCACGAGCTCAACAAAGAACTTGGTTCACTTCAATTATCAAGTAATTCAATGACATTGAATGCACAACGAGGTTGAGGCCGAGGACGTTTTAATCAACTAAATCGTCGATCATCAGCACCGACTAAGATGCCTTCCTCTGCTACCTCTCCATCTCGCGGCGGCAAATCTTATCGATCAAGTATTTTCTGTCAGATATGTGGTAAACAGGGTCAATCTGCAATAAAATGCTAGTATAGATATAATCCGCAGTATAGGTCGGTGTTACTTATTGACGGGGCAGTGCTTTCACTGTGGACAACAGAGGACAATTGGCTCGAGAGCCTACAGTGAAAGATCAATGAACCGGATGAATGATAGAGCTGATGATAGAGCTGTCAAAGATAGTCAGAGGGAGACCGTTGGCCACGACCTCCTGCACTTCCTCCAGTGGTGCCACGT
>NW_021318852.1:6850801-6890655 GCF_001605985.2 Dendrobium catenatum
CGAAATTCTTTCCAAGTTAGATCTTGGGGCGTTACAATACAAATGAGCCTCAATCCTCTGCTTTCTTTACTCCGAACACTTCTCCATCTTCACCCAATTGGTATTTGGATAGTGGTGCATCGTCCCATCTCACCTCTGATTCTACAATCTTCAATCTTCTCAAGATTATACCGATCCTAATCAGGTAATACTTGGCAACGGTCACCAACTTCCTATCCAACATACGGGCAAAGGCATTCTCCCTGCACCATCATCAGGTAGCCTATATCTTTCTAAACTTAATCATGCTCCAAATGTTTCATTCAACCTTATTTCTATTCATCAACTCACACTTGATAACAACTGTGATGTTTTATTTTCTTCTACTGGATATGTGATTAAGGACCGAACGACTCGACGTGTTCTTCTTCAGAGACCATGCATGAATGGTCTTTATCCGCTCCGCCCATCTTCAGACACTTCTTCAACCATGCCACCACTAGCTCTCATTTAAATTCAAGCTGTATCGGACTTATGGCATCGTCGACTTGGCCATCCGTTGTCCACTATCTTATCTTATTTAGCTAAAACTATTTCTGTTATAAAAACTTCTGTAACATCTAGCTTCTTTAATGCTTGTCGTCTTGCAAAGAGTCATAGCCTCCTTTTCCTATGTCATTGTCACTATGTAATACGAAATTTTCTTTAATACACTCTGACGTTTGGGGTCCGTCTCCCACTTGTTCAAACAATGGTTTTCGGTATTACATTTCTTTTATTGATGATTACAACAAATTTGTTTGGGTATATCCTCTTCTTCGAAAATCAAATGCTATTCACAAATTTATTACATTCAAAACCATGGTCAAAAGACAATTTAATACCCAAATTAAAATAATTTGTACAGATGGGGGTGGTGAGTTCCTTAATAACTCATTTAAGTTATTTCTTACTCACTGTGGTATACTTCATCAATTCACTTGTCTGTATACCCCTCCTCAGAATGGTGTAGCTGAACGTAAACATCGTCATATTCTTAAAATGCTACGCTCTCTTCTTATTGAAGCTCATCTTCCACAATATCTCTGGGTCGAAACCTTATTCACCTCTGTGTATCTTATTAATCGTATTCCATCTCCTAACACAAAATATTTCTCCATATGAACTTCTTCACGGTCTCAAACCAGCATACGATCATCTCAAAGTGTTCGGATGCTTATGTTATCCCTGGCTTTGTCCTTATTGTCCTAACAAACTTTCTCCCTTGTCTTCTCCCTGTGTTTTTATTGGTTATGCCTCAGCCCAAAAAGGCTATCGTTGCCTTGATCCTGCCACTAATAAGGTATATACCTCTCGGAATGTCATTTTCAATGAATCTATATATCCCTATTCTTCTACATCCAATATACAAACTCATTCCGTGGTGTCTCCAGATCTACCGCCACTACTGCTTGCTCTAGCATCAGTCCTACCATCATTTATTTGTAAGCCTAAAGCATCCTCATCTCCTACTTCTTCTACCCCATTACTCGTACCACTTCCAACAATTCCCTCATGTTCAGCAGAAGTTCCTCCCATTACTCAACAAACTATACCACATCTATCATCCTCTCATTCTATGATCACAAGGCTTAAAAGTGGTATCTCCAAACCAAAGCTATTTTCAATCTGGCTCACATTCTTCATCCAGCAGATCCTACCACATATCTACAGGCAATGAAACATGCTCACTGGTGCAAGGCAATGTCGCAAGTGTTCCAGGCGCTTCAATCCCAAGGCACTTAGGAGCTGGTTCCGTCCTCACCAGAGCAGAACATTCTTGGATGTCGTTGGATTTAGTGGACCAAGATAAACTCGGACGGCTCTGTTGCTCGGCATAAAGTACACTTGGTTGCTCAAGATTTCAATCAAGAATATGGGCTTAATTATCCTGAAACCTTTAGTCCGGTCGCCAAAATTGCCACTGTTCGCGTCTTCATTCTTATTGCTCTTAATCATCATTGGCCTATTATTCAATTGGACGTTTCTAATGCATTGTTGCATGGGCATTTACTGGAAATAGTATTCATGCAGCAACCTCCAGGTTTTTCTGATCAATTTCATCCGACTCATGTCTGTAAATTAAAAAAGGCGATACTGGTGCAAGGCAATGTCGCAAGAGTTCCAGGCGCTTCAATCCCAAGGCACTTAGGAGCTGGTTCCGTCCTCACCAGAGCAGAACATTCTTGGATGTCGTTGGATTTAGTGGACCAAGATAAACTCGGACGGCTCTGTTGCTCGGCATAAAGTACACTTGGTTGCTCAAGATTTCAATCAAGAATATGGGCTTAATTATCCTGAAACCTTTAGTCCGGTCGCCAAAATTGCCACTGTTCGCGTCTTCATTCTTATTGCTCTTAATCATCATTGGCCTATTATTCAATTGGATGTTTCCAATGCGTTGTTGCATGGGCATTTACTGGAAATAGTATTCATGCAGCAACCGCCAGGTTTTTTGATCAATTTCATCCGACTCATGTCTTTAAATTAAAAAAGGCGATGTATGGTTTGAAGCAGTCGTCGCGGCAGTGGTATGCCACACTGTCGACACATCTGCAGGACTTTGGTTTCAAGTTGAGTAATGCAGATCCGTCTCTTTTTACATATAACCTGGGTTTAGTAGTTATGTATATTCTCATTTACGTTGATGATATTTTGCTTACCGGAAATGATCAGTTAATTATTCAACGTCTTCTTCAGAGCTTACATTCCAAATTTTCTATGCGCAATCTTGGACAACTGTCACAATTTCTTGGAATTCAAGTTAACGCCACTTCCTTTGGTGTCCTGCTAACTCAAACGCAATATGCCCAACAAATCTTAGCCAAACCAGGCATGCGGAATTCCAAGCCGGTTGCCACGCCATCTCTTGTCAAGAAGTTTGTTGTTGCTCTTGACACCTCTGATTATTCCAATCCACAGCTGTATCGATAACTTGCCGGTTCTCTCCAATATTTGATGCTTACTCAACCATACATCACCTTCTCCGTTTGTCAAGTTTTTCAGCATATGCACAAGCCCCTCCAGTGTCACTTTGACAGTCTCAAACGTCTATTACGGTACATTCATGAAACCTTATATCATGGGTTTCCACTTCACCGAGATGAACTTACTCTTCAAAGCTATACTGATTCGGACTGGGCCGGTGACGTTCATGATCGCAAATCCACTTTGGGCTATTGTAATTTCGTGGGTAAATCATTGATTTCTTGGCAAATTAAGAAACAAGCAACAGTAGCTCGTTCGTCAACGGAGGCAGAATATAGAGCATTGGCAACAGCTGCTTCTAAGGTAATATGGTTACGTCGTCTACTTGATTATTTTAATCTGCCTACAAATCACTCTACTCCATTATATTGTGACAATACCTCCATCATAGCTCTTGCGAATAACTTAATGTTTCATGTTCGTACAAAACACATTAAGGTGGATTGTCATTTTATCCGAAATTGTATTCAGTCAAACCAAATTGTTGTGCATTACACTGCTACCCGGGATCAGCTCGCGGATATAATCAATAAATCTTTACCAATTTCCAGGTTTAACGATATTTCTGGCAAACTGATCTCCGCATAAACTTCATCAGTTTGAAGGGGAATGTCACAGCAAGCATCAAATAGCAGAATAACAAACCACATGGGTTGTTATCATCTCTAACAAACCGTGTACTATATTTGTTACTAAATCATTTATAAATACGTGGTATGCCTACGGTATTGAGCTATGAGAAATCTGCTTGAGCTTCCTCTGTCATTTGTCTATCTTCTCTGTTTATTCTTTTTCATTTAGTTTTTATGTATATCCAATACATAAATAGAAAATTCATAAACACAAGATTTTTTATATAGAAAACCTAAGAAAAAGAAAAAATAATGGGGTCATGCCCAGTTATAATGATTCAACTAGTATTTGAATATATTACAAATGATCGATCCGTTCTATTGAAAACGATCATATAACAACAATCAACCGTCAGGTTGAAATCTAGTAATGAGCGGAGGTCAGACGAAAATCCGACGACGTTATGTTGTCGGGCAAAAATCTGGCGTCAATTGGCGGTCGAGCGGAAGTCCGATGTCAGTAGGTGGTCGTGCTGATGTCCGACGTCAATCGGTGGTAACTGAGAAATCCGGCGTCAAACGGTGGCTAGCGAAAGTCCGGCGTCAGTCGGCGCCCATGCAGAAGTCCGCAGTTAGTCGGTGGCCTGACAGAAGTCCGGCGGTGGTCGAGGAGTCTAGTGACATTTTACATTTTTTTAAAAAATAAATTATCTAATTTAAATAAATTCACTGCATTAAAAAATATAATAAAATTTTAAAAATAATGCATATGTAAATTATTATTTTTAAGAAATTAATATAAAGAACCTACATTTAATAAGCAAATTTTATGTTCAACTTGCGAAATTGCCAGTGTTTTGCATTTAATTGGAGCTGCCAATGAACGGCATACGCACGTAACATGATTAGAGATAGTCTAAGTAGCGCTTGTTTATACATATAGACGCTATAGTTTGTAATAAGGTGATAAGCCAATGAATAAATATTTAGTTCTTTTTCTTTCCAATAGTTGTGCTCTTTCCTCTCCCTCTCCTCCCTTCCCTCTGTCTCTCATTCAAGAAGAATATCAAGAAGAGTTTCTTCCTCATCCAAGATCCAACACTTTGTCACATGCTCATGAACTCGATTGTTCCCTAATCAGCACAAAGCACTATTGTGACTAATTTCATTGGCTATGTTGAACCTATTATCTTACTATCACAATTGCCAGCATTCTAAGGTATTCTCCGCCATCACAAATTAAGTTTCTTTTCTTATATTCCAACACTTTTCTTTCAATGAAGACATGATCTCACAATTTCCTTTCAATGATTCCAAATCTTGTTACACAATTGGAACCACTATTAAGTTTAATGATATCAAATATCTATTGCGTGTGAGGGAAATTTTACTATATCAGTCCTGACTACAAACTTCACCATCTTAGCATGCCACTTCTAAATAATAGTGATTGTCAAGACTTTTAAATGGAAAGCATTTGAGCATGGTTCCTTACTTGGTTACCTAATTGTCTTGAATCTTCAATTACCTTAACTATAATATTTCAAGACTTAAATAAGATGGACTTTCTTGGTTCCATCTACTTACTAGAAGAAATATCTCACATATTTACACTAATTAGTGAGATCTCCCTCTAATAAAATATCATGCATATTTAAGAATGTTATAGCAATATGAGAAGCAAATGGAATAAATTACTTCAAAGTCGATCCTTCACAACTACACCAGCTCTTCAAAGAAGCAAAATGAAATGGTTCTTGTTGATATATTGATCCATGTTTTGAATAATTCTCTATAAACAGTGCAGTCTCAATAAATGTCAGACTACATGAATCATAATATTGTAACCACTTTATTCAAAGTTATTTATGTCACTGAGATCTCAACTCCCCTAACACCAACTCCTGGTCAATGAGCTTTGGTTTTTGTCTTTAGGATAGAGAGGAAAACTCATGGACATGGCAGTAAGACCAATGGTGGTTGTGTTACGGTCATCATACTTTTTCTCCTTGCTCGTATTGCATCCACGCTACTATCCTATGGAAAGTTGCTAGGAGAAATTCAGTTACTTCTTCAAAGCTCAAAATGCTTTCACATTTGATCCAAATATGCCAAATTAGTATGATGCCTCCTTCGAATCAGTTACTATTCTCAAGGATATTATAAATCACTAACCCATACATTTGTCTTTGCCCCTAATATTACCCCCTTCCTTTTGGATCCATTGTCCTTATCTTTGCTAGTATATCCCGGATTTTAAATTTTGGTTCATCTTTTCATATGGAACATAACCACCAACTATTTTCATCTCTTTATGTCAACTCTGCCGCATGTCCTTATCATTGATGGGTTCTCTTACCCTATTTTTGGAAGGGGCATTGTGCATATTCCAAAGCTTTCTTTTTTTTTGTATATTATTTATCTTCCATAATTTTATATTAACCTTTTTCCTACTTATTGTCTTAATAAAATTCAATTGTTTGGTAACATTTTATCCTTTTTCATTCAATCTTTCAAGATCACAGCTCCAAGAAGATGATTAATAATGGTGCTGACACTACCAACACTACCATCTATAATACTCTCAGACTCAGAATTTTAGGGTTACGCAAATGTTCAACATATGTCAAACTCAAACATGTGCCCAACACGCATGTAAGATGGCTAGCAAGTGTCAATATTAAAAAATTATAAAAACAAATATTAGATACATGTGTCCAAATAATAACAAATTTAAAAAAAAAAAACAAAATTTAATTACTTTTATTCCATTACTTAATTCATTTCTATAATCTCACACGACAAGGGTTTAGGATTGTGTGAACTACAAACCAAGTTGTCAATATGTTAACTCTTGCATCTACCCACTTGCTTGAACCCGAGTCCATCTACGGGCCCACATGAGACAATAGGATTTTAACTTACATGCCTTTTTTCGTTCATTTTCTTAGACCTTTAATTTAATGGGATAAAGGCTTGTTGTTTATGTTGTTCCTATACATTTAATTTTATATTTATAGTTTGCTTAAATTCTAGGATAAATTTGCAAGGCATGATTTGCTTAAATTCTTGGGTAGATTTGAGAGCAAGTTATGATTTGTTTAAGAGGTTATTTGGTTAGCTGAAAAAGGATGCAAAGTAAAAGAAATACAATGTAAAAGGAATAAATTGGTATTATTTCGATGTATGTAAAATAAATACATGTGTTTTTTTTTTTATTATTATTTATAGTAAAGTAAATGCATGTAAAGTTTAACGATGGTGGCGGCATTGGGTGGAACATCGAGTGGTGACAAAAAAGGTTTCTTGCGATGAAAACTGATTTTGCTAAAAAATGTTCAAAATTACATTACCTCAAAAATGAACTAAAACACTTTACACTGCATTCTTTTTACCAGGGTTTAAAATTGCGCAATAAGAGGCGCGCCTCAGCGCAATTTCGCCCTTTTAAGCCTCAAATCCTACGCTATGAGTTCAGTATTTGAGGCGTACGCCTCACGGTTGAGAGGCGTCCGCCTCTAAATTTTTTTTTTTTTAAAAAAAAAGCTAACCTAATATATATTTGTTCGGTTTCGGACACCCCAACCCCCGAGCAGTATTCCGTCATTTCCCGAAAATAGATTTTCTCCCTTCTTTTTCGAGCGACCTTTTTCCCTCTTCGTTCAGCGTCGGCTTCCTTCCACATTTAGTTGCTCTTTGCTTATTGCTTGGAATTATCTTCTACCGCGAGTTGGGTTGGAGTTATCTTATACTGCGACCTTTTTCTCTCTTCTTTCGACATCCGCTTCCTTCCACATTGAGACCGCTAGGTATATGCTCGACACCACTCGGTACAACAATGTTTGGTACCGCTACGTACATGCTCGGTACCGCTCGTTACCAAGCAGGTGCATGATCGGTATCGCTCGGTACATGCTCTGTACTGAGTCGGTACCGAGCAGGCATATGTTTGGTACCGCTCAGTACATGCTCGGTACCACTAGGTACATGCTCGGTACCGAGCAGGCATATGCTTAGTACCGAGCAGTACATGCTTGGTACCGCTAGGTATATGCTCGGTACCGCTCGGTATCTTTCCCTACAAATAACTTACGAACTTTAAAAACAAGCACGTCGAACCCCGCCAGGGGGCAGCACCCCCTTGGACCCCCGGTAGACCGGTATATTATTGTATTCATCATCTTTAGTAGTAGTTGTTAATGTTAGTCTGCTTCTTCATGAGTGCATGCTTATATAAGTTTTCTTAATATAGAATAAGTGAAGTATTATGTTTAGGGGTTTGATATATTGCACTAATATATTCTTTTCATAAATGATGGTCAGAAGCAAGGATAAAGTTGCGTCAGGTCATAAAAAAGATCGAGCAAGAAAACATAGCACTCAGGTGGATGTAGGGGGAAGTTATAAAACATATATGTATTTATGTGGGTCTCCGAAAAGATTCTGCTCGTAGGAAACATAATGCAAAGGGGTACGATCACACTATTCCGTAGGACAAAACGGCCGTAGGCCTTTACACTCTACACAAGAAGACCAATGGAAGAGCAGATGGAGTCATACATACAATTAGCCATGAAGGATAGCGACTTTTGCTCACACACCTCGATGGATAATAATATGTATAACCCAAAATATTACGAGATTTCCCCCATTCGATATATCAGCTCGAATGGGATTTATTTGATGTGGGGATCGGTTTCCCACGGGTACAAGCCCCCATGGTTAATTACATCCTAGACCTTGACCTAGAAAAACTCTCGATTAAGGACGGTGTATTATTCTCTTCTTAATTTGGTGCACAGAGAAAGTTCATAAGTTCTATTCCAATAGGAGAGACTCTTCTCTTTGTCCTTAGTGATGATTAAATATTTTCAAATGTATGAAGATGTAATTAAAAACTTGAGTTTAAAAGATCAAAGATCGGATTACTATCCTAGAAAAAATGACAAACTCATAATTCATCAAAGATGAAAAGAGATACACTGAGTGTACAACCTGGACTTATGCTTGCCTGGAGTGAGCTGCCAGCTGACATCCTAAACACAGTCAACCTCCCTATATGTATGCAAGATAGGAAGGCTTTATCCTAAGGAATTGAAGATTTATAGTTCAAAAGATTTAAATCAGGGACTCTGTAATATGCAAAAGAATATACCTAGCATCATATATGATGCATGGAACAGATACATAAGTAAAAGTGTCCTTATATCTACTGAGAGATAAGATGACATTTTCATTTGTGCAATGTTAATGTAATGTATGCATATAAGTAATGTGCACTGTAAAACAAAGTGTATAAAAATGCATGCATTACACCCAGAGTATTGAAAAAATAAATAAACACATCAAGAATACACTCCAAGCAAGATACCCGCATCACATCACAATAGAAAACCATCATAACGGTGCCCACTTCATGTGGGAAACAACGATGCCCATGGCACAAATAGGTGGCCTACACTACAAGCCTAAATGACCCTAATGATCTCTAGGGCTCATAAAAGGTGAGGGGTATCATACCCAAAATCGAAAGAAAATGGAACATCCTAGCGGTGCCCACTTCATGTGGAAAAAATAGCGATGCATATAGCACAAGTAGATGGGCCTACACTACAGGCCTAAGGTGAACATAAATGTCTCTAAGGCTCACAGAAGAGGGCAAGATAGGGCCAAAGCCTCGTTAGTACACTAACATATGGCCAGCTACCTAAATATGCTAGAATATTTATTAGACTAAAAGCTATTAATAAGATGTGTGTGATATGTAGCAGTTTCGATATATAATTAGGAGTTTTCTTTATAAGTTGCAGGGATTATACCTGGCTGTAACGTGTCCACTCAAAAGCTCTTAAGCAAATGATCCCATTTGATCCTCAACCATGCAAGACCTGATATACCTCGCAAGATAAGATAAAAGAGAAATGTTTGAGTGAGCGTAGATGCCATTCAGAAAAGAAATGCATGTAAACAAAAATATAACTAATAGGAAATTGAAGATTAATATTTATAAAACATGTGCATATTATTGCTAAAACACAAAACAATGTGGTAGTTTTCTAATTTGACAAAAGTAATTAACATTGAATAACAAAACAAACCACCGGCCTAACCTAGAGCTAGAAGTGGTGCCCTAAAAAATAAGTTTAAGTGTGTGTAACAGGCTGTGTGGTTTTGGATATGTCCTATGTAGGATAATTTAGTTGAAGTTGTTTGTAATTTAATTTGTTAAAGACCAAAAGGGAAATGTTTTAGTTTTAAGTTTAAATATTAATGTCTTAAAATTTATTTTAAGAATTTTATTTTAGTGCTTAGTTGATTACCACATTTGTTTCTCACCGAGATCGTAAGGTTTATTTCACCCTCCTTGGGACTAATTTAATAGCCTCGTAGGTTTGGATTACCTAGTGATAATTAATTTTGTTAAGTTAATTTAGTTAGTTGTAAATTAAAAAGAAATGTGAATTAAATGATTTATTATCAATTAAGGAATTAAATTAGA
Source organism: Dendrobium catenatum (assembly GCF_001605985.2). Classification (NCBI taxonomy): domain Eukaryota; kingdom Viridiplantae; phylum Streptophyta; class Magnoliopsida; order Asparagales; family Orchidaceae; genus Dendrobium; species Dendrobium catenatum. The sequence continues at coordinate 6,860,879 of NW_021318852.1, forward strand.
TAAATTTGCTATCAACCGGTTCGTGTCGTTGTGCCACCAAGCTCAAGAAACCAGGCCTCCTTAAAACACTTATCCCCGCAGCCTGGAATAATCCATCCTAAAAACCCAACTGATATAATTATATTAAGAGTTCTATTTAGTTTAAATCATTAAAAGTCAATTAATTTTAAACTTTTAACACTCCATTGAATTCATTTGTGACGATATGTCACCAAGCTTGAGGAACCAAACCTCCTTAGGACACTTAGCCCTACAGCCCAGAGTAGTCCATCCAACAAACTTTATCTTTGGAGTGGTTTTTATGTATTAAGGGGTTTGTTGGTTGGTTTTAAAATATTTAATTTAATATTTGATTAAGGTGAGTTAGTAGATTTTGAGTTTTAGAATATTTTTATCTTAATAAATTTTATTTTAGATTTGTTCTCCTAATTTAGTCTATATTTATTAAGTTTTAGATTTGTTAGAGGTTGATTAGGAGATTGGTTAAATTTGGTTTAATTTTTACATTTTAGTGATTATGAATATTAATTATGGTTTGATTTAAAATTAGGTATTTTAATGCATTTTTAAGAGTTAAATTAAGGTTGATTTTGTTGATTGATTATTAATGGTTTAGAGAACAATAAACATAGAAAAATGTATTACTAAGTTTATGTTTTGATGTCTCTATCCTATAGGGAGCATGCATCTTAGGTTTATGTTATCTAAGACTCGATCCTTAGTTTTTGTCCTTAGGTGTCACTAATGTTATGGGAGGTAAAAGAAAGTATTTTTCTAACCATTTTAGACATTCGCACATGTATCAAAAGGTTTACGGATCTATGAATGAAATAAGATAATAAACAGAAAAATAGTAGAAAAACGAGAAGTAAAGAGAAAGACAATAAAATGTCATAAGGAATGAATGAAAATAAAAAAAATAATAATAGATTATTAGATATGTCTCTTCAAAGCCAAGCATGTCTCTAAAACGCCCTTCACCCCAATTCCATTAATGTGAATAGGAAAGAAGGTATTTTTTTATGCCCTTTGATATCCCCACGTTCCAAACAAAGCACTCGATAAAACCCGACTCAATTAACCAAACTATTTCCTAAATAAAGCTCAAAGTAACGAAGGAGGAATCAAGCTCCCAAAATGAAAATTGAAATAAGCCTATCTTTCCAACCGCCATATTTATTCAAATTCAATTCTAGAAGCAAGTATAAAGAGAAGAAAGACAACTTACGTAAGCAAGATCACTTCGTTCCAAAAAGATATCAAAGAGCCTTTCAATCCAAAGCTAATCATAAAGTTCTAAATCCCAAAATTTGATTTATGAAACTTTTCAAATGAAACGGCATATAAAACCTTTCTCAAAAAGAAGGTAATCTACAAAAACTCTTTTTAACAAAAACGACCTAGTGCTTTCTATGTTTGGCGTGGGGTGAATTCCTGAAAGTTTCTCAACGAGAAGGCATTGTGAAGCCTTCCATCATAAAACATTCACAAGGCAAATCACATAATTTCTCAACATAAGACAATTCGCAAAATTTTTCAGGAGGCTTTCAACAAAAGAGAAACCCACGAGATTCTTCAAAGCCAAGTAGTTCAAAAGGCTCCCCAATACATAAAATGACTCGCCCAACTTTCAACCATAGCACTTTCCTAAATATTAGAAATTATACTCAAATGGCAACATGTATCATTTTCCAACTTAACCAAATCACTTTTTTTATTAAACCTAAAACATGCTCAAAAGTTGAAATACAAAAATGTCACTTAGATTTTCCAACACAATTGCCAATATTGCTCTTTCATGAGATTTGAGCAAGTAGGGAAGAAATGAGATTCAAGAAAATATAGAAAGACCTCAAAATCCATCAATACCTTATAACAAAACATGCCTCCCATAAAAATAAAATAAAAAAACCAACATAACTTTGAGTCTACCTAACAAATACAAATTTCCCAACAAATTTTTCATCTTCATGCTATATGCCATCAAAAGTTTTAGAAGAAGTTTCAACATAAACTTTTGAACACACTTGCGCCGAATATATGATATTGCAAATCAAGAACTCATCGCATAGGAAAACCAATAAAACGTGGAAATGATATTTTGGAAGGTTGTAAGTAAAGCTATGAATATATGCCAAGTTACCTCTCTCGATCCCTCCATAAACATCACAATGAGATCCTAGACTTGTGAAAATGAGGATTGAAAACACTTCTCCAAAACTCATAAAATTTTATGACGTAGAGCAACATCATGAATCCCTCTAAAATGAAGCCAACTTTAAAATTCTCCAATACAAAATATTTTCCACCATAAAGCCACTTTCAAAGCTTTCCTTTACACGAAATGAATTTTAGAATTCTTCCAACGAATTTCACTTCTCATGCTATGTACCACCAAAGGTCTTTTTTTTAAATAAGGAGCTCATGAACTTCCCAGCCTAAAGCTCACAACCCCTTCCAAAGCTCAAGGAGAATCATTCCAACAAGTTGAATCAAATTAAGTTTGCAAATGAACCATAAAACACATGAAAATTTCCAATCTCATTGGGACATATCAAACGATCAAATAAGCTTATGAAGCGAAATATAAGTATGCATGCTAATCATCACCAAATACCCAAGGCTTTCATCCATATATTAAATATACATGTGTTTGACCTCATCTTCTAACACTAGTAGCCAAGGCTTCATCAAAATCTATGAGGGAAAGTAAAGGAGCGACCACATTTATTCGTAGATTAACAAAAAGAATGTCATGCTATGACCACAAAGAACAAAGTTCCACCAAAACTCTTGTGAACTCATTTGATATAGTATAAATAAAACTTTATTTGCTTAACTAAACATGAGCCTATATGTATATATTATGATAAGCCATGCATTAAACTGGAATACTTCCATGAGATTCATGGAAAGGTCGAACCACAGCTAATTTTCTTAACTAAAATGATATACAAGAGTTTCAATCCAAAAGTCTCTTCCAAATGATTCAATACCAATTCAGAGCTATAAGATATATGCCAACAACATCACCATTCTCTTTTATAAGCTTCAAGTTCAATTGAGCATAAGAGGACAATGGGATATAAATTTCTAAGATAAAGTATCCAAGAGAAAACTTATATCACATCTTAACAAGCATTAGTACAAACACCTCGCATGCATACTTTGACAAAGGATCAACATGACTTCTTGTGCCTTTACATGATTTACACCTAAGACTCAAAACCACATGACATAAAGCAAATGTAAATTTCATATACTAATCGTCCATTCCAAAATGAGATAAATCAACATATTGGAGAGAAATATAGATCAACACATTGTAACGAAATCAACTTCACTCATAACATGATTGTCACAAGCTATTATTGAATCAAACATACAAATGAATGCCTCCATTGGAACAAGCTTGCCAGTGATATCATGATGTATACATTAAACATGAAGTTTGCATAAATATAACTTGTCATCCACCAAATCATTCACAAGATTTTAAGGTTAAGATGATAAGAAGCAAATGCAACTAAGGTAAAAGAAAAAGGTCAAGGAGAAAAGGAGAGGAAGAAGAAGAAGAAGGAGATGGAGACCTAGAAGGAGAAGAGGTAAATCGGTTAGGGCAAGAGGAGGTCGCGACTCGGGCTTGGATTCGACTCGAGACGTCGAGCAGAGGTCAGGTGTAGTCATGTGGGAGAGGGAAGCGTCGGCTCGGAGTGGGAGTTTTGTTTGGGGCTCGGCTTGCTCCTGGGAAAGGTTGGTCCCGCTAGGTTTCCCGAACTCAGAGAGGGAGCTAGAGGCCTCAGCTTTGGCTAGGGTAGAGAAGACGTCGGGTTTAGCTTGGTCCGAATGGAGGGGAGGCGGCTTCGATTTCGCTGGTCACACGAGAGAGATGAGGGGGCGGACCTCTTGGGTTTGGGACGCGGGAACGATAGATAGGAAGCAGGGTTTCGGCCCTTGTCCGAATAAGATGAGATCGAGAGCCAGGGCCGGGGTATCCAAATGGGAAGAAAAAAGGAAGGGATTTCAATGCCGAATCCTTTTGCCTGGGAGCCTTCTCCTGGAGGAAATACATGCCATAACTCAATCAAGAAGCCCGCCCTTTTCCATCCATCAATGCAGCGGCTTTTTCATGCGAATAGGAGCTGCAAGCTGCCAACGTTCAAAGAGGACATCGGGTAGCCCACAGATTCAATTTTGGCCATCCGATCAAAATTTCGGATTTGAAAGATGGTTTGAAATATTCATAAAGTAAATAGTTATGGGATCAAACTTGGATCAGGCTGATTAGGTTGAAATCAGGTTCAGATTAGGCTAGATCAAGTAAAACCCGAGTACAAATTTGACTCAATCTCAGTTAGTTTGGGTTCGAGCAGATTCAATATATTTAATCATATAAAGCTGAACCCAAAATTGGCATCAACCAAAAATAAAATCAGGCTTGACGTGACCGACATGAATTGATCATAATTGATTAAGTGCAGTCGAGTCAGATTCAACTCGATTCAGGCCAATTTGAACTAATATAATTTAATTAATGCAAATTTAATTAAATTAAGTTCAGATTAGCACTAATTCAGCTTGGATCTAACTCATCATGACTTAATTAAACTGATCACGCATGGTCGAGGACAAAGTATACGAAAATCGAGGTCAACAATCTAAAATGCAATTACTATGATAAAGTTGTGAAGAGTGGTGTGACTAGGATGAAAGATTACCTTTCAGGGTCTCACAAGAATGTTGTTCAATGCTCCAAAGTTCCTGATACTATAAGGGAGGAGATAAAGTCATATATGAATAAGTCTACCACGTGAAAACATCTTGCACAGAAGAAATTTTAGGATAGAGTTGATGTTGGCTTTTACTACAGGAGTGAGCGCAGCGTTAGAGATTCGTTTTCATTGATGAAGCCCATGCTCATTTCATCTAGGGGTGCTAGAGGGCCTATGGATCATTATATGGTGGACACATCAGAGGATATGCCTCCTAGTGCACAGAAGATGGTCCTAGAAAAGGCAAGGGAGGCACGAAGAAGAGTGTGTAAGGATATAGGCAGATTCTTCTACGAAAATGCAATTCCATTTAATGTTGCAACATTACCTGCCTATTACAACATGATTCGTTCAGTTGGAGCATTTGGGAGAGGGTTCAAACCTCCAACCATGTATAATTTGAGAACATGGATTCTAAATGAGTTGGAAAGCAATGATAAAAGCATCGAAGAAATTAAGAAGACTTGGGCCCAAACAGGAGTAACAATTATGTCAGATGGGTGGTCTGATATTAAACATAAAAGTCTAATCAACATTCTCATTAATAATCCTTATGGTACTGTGTTTTTAAGATCAGTTGAAGCATCTGACCAGGTCAAAGATGCTGAGTTCATATTTGGATTATTAGATAGCATTGTTGAGGAGGTTGGAGAACATTTGGTTGTACAAGTTGTGACTGATAATGAAAGTGCTTAATAGGCTGCATGTAATAACCTTATGGAGAAGAGGAAACATCTGTATTGGACTCCATATGTTGCACATTGTATAAATTTGATTCTTGAGAAGCTTGATGAGCTACCTCAACATAAGAATGTCCTTACTAATGCAAAAATAATAACCAAGTTTATTTACAACCACTCTAGGTTTCTAGCTTAGATGAGAAGATTTTCAAAGAAAGAAATTCTAAGGCCAACAGCAGCAAGATTTGTCATCGCTTACTTGACCTTAGAGAGCATGCTGGATGCTAGACTACCTTTAGAGTCTATGTTCACATCTACACAGTAGTTGAGTTGTGCTTGGGCGAAGAAGGATGAGGGAAAATAGATTAAAAAGATTGTTTTAAATGATAGATTTTTCCAAAGTATCTTATATGTCATTACAACCATTAGATCTTCGGTACAAATTTTAACGATGGTGGATGCTGAAAAGAAGCTTGCAATGGGTTTCATCAACCATGCAATGGATGAAGCCAAAGAAATGATTGCCTCCAACTTATGAGGCGAAGAGGGTAGCTTTAGAAAAATTTGGAATATTATTGATGATAGATGGGAGCTACAACTTCACCGACACTTGCATGCAACTAGTTATTACCTAAACCCTTAGTATCAATATGCAGAGAATAAGTCTACAAACCCTGAAATAAAGTTGGGATTGTATCATTGTATGGATCAGCTAATAAGTGATGCAACTGAAAGATCAAATGCTGACATGCAATTGATACCTTTTAGGAACAAAGAAGGTTTTTTTGGATTACAACAAGCAAATGATACAATTGTCAAACGATCTCCAGGTAATTTTATTTAATGTTTTAAATATTTATTTAAAAATTATTTTTTCACACTAATTAAACTCTCTTATATAAATATTAGTTGAGTGGTGGATTCAATTTGGCGATGTGATTCCAAAATTGCAGCATTTTGCTGTGAAAGTATTGGGCTTGACATACTATTCATCTGGTTGTGAAAGAAATTGAAGTATCTACAATCAAGTATATACAAAAAGAAGAAATCGCTTGTCCACATTAAGGATGAATTCACTGGTGTACATTATGTATAATAGTAGGCTCAAAGATATGAATTTGAAGAAAAAAGGATTAATATATGATTAGACATTAGACTCTATAGGAGAGGAGGAAGGGGAGAGAGCAGTTCATAATACTGATGATTCAAATGAAGACCCTCTTAGTGATGACAGTGCTGATGACTTATGAGTTCTTATGTGATATTTCATTATTATTTATTTTTGGAATTATATGTTTATGAAAAGAATACAGTGATTTGGGAAAGATGGCGTTTGAGTTGAACTATATTTCATTTTGTCTTATTATTGGGATATTTTGATTTCACTTCATATCTTATGCATTTTTATGTTTTATATATTATTTACTCATTAGTATATACAAAATTTATCATTTTATGTTTACGCAATTCTTTTTGATTTTGAGGCTTACGCCTTAAAACGCCTTGAGGCTTACACCTCGCCTCACGAACGAAAAAAGTCTCAATACCCTATTACACAATTTTAAACATTGATTTTTTACTTTGTTCTACATTCCTTTTGCATCCAATCAAATATCGACATTTTCAAAATTCATGTAAATGATTTATTTTAAACCAGTTTTACTTCAAACCAAATAGCCCCTAAATTATAAGGTAGATTTGAGAGCAATGTATGATTTGCTTTAGCTTTTTTTGGTCACCTTCAAAGTTGTAATCTATGCATAAGCATTCAAGGAACTCAATTGTAGGATTATTATAAGCATCTCAGGCTTTATAACTTTGATCGACTCCTTCAACATATTCCTCATTTTATTAACAAATATGGCTTTCTTTATATCTAAATTAACATTTACAAAACTTTGAAAATATATTATAAATTCATAATATATTTGCACTCCACGAACATTTACTTAATTGGCATAATGGAATCAAAATTTTGTGATAAATACACCTCATGGAAAAACAACACAAAAAACCTTGATAACCAAGAGCTTTCAAGAAACTTTAACATAAATCTTCTCCTAACATAAAATCAAAAGTTAATTTGCAATCATAACTTAGTTTTGAAAAAAGGTTTCTTTGAATTGTGAAAAATTGAGTTCAAGTTATTAAACTGTTTATTTTATTTATTTTTTATATACTATTTTTAATTTTTAAGATACAAAATTATAATGTCATGTTCAATACATGTTGGTTTCCTATATTTCCAATGATAAATATATTCAGTGACAGCATCGTACCTCGTCCATACGTTGTGTCCATGCATCCGGAGGCCCTTATATTCAATCAACAAGCTACAAATAAATCCTTTCCTTGACAATATCCAAATCACTTGACTTGGATTATCCAGAAACTTTACTTTAATGATTGTTCCATGGCAGTGGATGCTTCATCTAGGACTGCAACTAGACATGACTACGTCAAATAACTTGTTCATTTGGTTAAGCAGAACCACTACCAGGAGGAGCAATGGGAAAGACGACAACTATTTCCAAAACCCCTCAAAAGCCTGTATGCCTCTGGCCTGAGAATTTCTGGATGGGATCCCTTAAATGGTTAATATGAGAAAATCCCAAAACAGAACAATCAATCATAGATACAACGTTATAGTTAATTCATCCAAATCTATACTAATCGATACTAATCTTGATTAATTAAACACTGAAAGAGAGCAATACTCATTCAGGTCTTCCACATAAACCCATTATTGCCTAAGGGATTCTTTGGATTTTGGGGTTATTTGGTTGCCTGCATTTAAAATATAATTTTAAGAAAGCAATTTAACATATACAATTGCTACGATAATGCACATATTATTTGTTTCAGTTGTTTGGTTGCATCAAATATAACGTAAAACGCAATCCTACTTTCGTTTTCATCCTCTTAGTATATTTCACCAAACTCCCATTTCCCACCCCCCTTCCGTTCAAATAAGCATATAGTTTTCCAATCACACTCTTCTATATCACTTTAAGCCCTGGAATGCTTCCATTTCCATTCCATCTGTAGCCATTCACCTACTTTTTTTCTTACCATAGCAACTAAGTAACCTCTGCTCTTGAGCGGATTATATCAAAACTTAAGACTAAGGCTTTGTTTGGGACAGCTTTTTATTGTTTTTAAAACAACTTTTTAGTACAAAAATTTCTTGAATTAGAATACTTTATACTTAAAAGCCGTTTTAGAAAGTAGTATGAAAGCTGTCCCAAACGAAGCCTAAATCCTCTGCTAATCAGAGTATTGGAGATAAAGGCTAATTAAAAAAAATGAACGTGCAGCAAAAGCGAATAAGCAGAAGCAGGCAGTGGTGTAGAAGCGGAAACATGAGGCGGAGCTAGAGCAAATGGTGGAGCAAGAGACCGGGCAGCCCACAGTAATAAATATCAAGGTGAAGAGCCCGGGCGGCCCACAATCATGGATACCAAGGTGAAGCTCAACGAAGATGAAGTTGGAACTTGAGCGAAGTTATAGTTTGATTGAAAATAAAATTAGGCCAATTTGGCTGCTTTTGAAATGTAAAGAAAATGAGAATTTTGAGATGTTCTAAATATCTAATAATTTAAACTTACACTCATTTTACCTTTTAGTTTACACCCATAATACTTCTAACAACACAGCCAATTTGCTTCTCTTTTTTTTTCGCGTTACTAAAACGCACATTTCTCGCTGTTATCACTATGCAAACAACTAGGACCAATTGGCCAAACATAGAATTAAGTGGTTCAAAAATATTTTGGATAACACAGATTGATCGCAAAGAGCAACTCTTTGCAAGAATGAGTGAATAAATTATTCATAAGCTTGGCCAAAAAATTAGATATATTTCTTAATAATAATGATGATATTTTTTTAAATTTATTAAATATAAAACCTTTTACAGTTTCTAAAAATTTTCTAAACATTCACCTTTCGAAGTTCTTAATCCAATTGTTTGCCCCAAATTTGTTATGTTCACTACATTTTATATTGGCTTTATAAAAAATACACCATAATTTACATGCATTAATATGGCACCTACAATGAATATTTATTTTAGTCAAGCATCAAACTTCACTAGCATTGCTGGTGACTCATCTGTTTTGAACAAGTCTCATATTAACAAACAAAAGGTCAATCAGTACCCATCGCATGGCCTTTGATAAACATAGATAATCGAAGAGTAAAACCCAAACCAGAGTCGTGTATAAAGGATAAACTAAAACCAGACCCACAATCATGCAACATTCATGAGAATATGATTTACACTAAATTTACTTGGTTTCAAAGAAACACAATAAAGTTCATGTATACGTGTAATGTATGGATAGATATATCTATTGCGGGTGTGATTGGAGAAATGAAGCGAAAAATTGGTAGCGCATAACAAGGATGGGAACATGGTTGGAAGAAAAAATAGCAGATACATTTAAAAGCAATCATTTGCATGTTGTTATACAGATATGTCCTATAACTCAAGAGATATCTCCTTTTCATACAACTTGCCATGGAATATTTCCTTAAACTCCTTTTGTTCTTATTCACATTAGACTATCTACCTAAATTATTGGAGTTTCTTCTACCCTCCCTTTTAGATGTAAAAACCATTTAAATCTATTCAATATCTTAATTTCAATAGGCCTTACTCCAACTGATTACGATAAAAAAAATGCATAACATTTTACACACGGTATAAGATAATCAAGATTTTCAACGTACTATAATGATGTTAGATCGGAACTGGCCCAAGGAGGGCCGGTTGAACCAGGCCTAGGGCTGGTTTACTCTAAATGGCCAAGCCAGCCACCGGCCCTGTTGAAGAGGAAGGGAAGAATTTAGGCATGATTGGATTAAAGAGGGGGTGACTGATCTTGTGGGCCCCTTGAAGAGGAAGGGTTGTTTTAGGCATGATTTGATTTAGGGAGAGGTTGTTTAGTAATTAGGATCTTTTTTTTAGGAGATTGTTTAGGGTTAGAGTTATCAAGATATTTGCTGAATTTTAGAGAGTTCTTAGGGTTTGTTTGGGCTCTAGCCGCCGGCTAGACATTAGGAGAGACAAATCCTCCTCTCCAATTGAGGATCCATCGTATCTTGTTCGTTTTCTTTAATCTTTTATCAATAAAAAGGTTTATTTGTGATTATTTCTCCCGAATTCTTCTCTAATTTGTTTTTGCAATGACTGAAATTCAAATTTCGCTAGGGAAATTCTTGTGCCTACAAGCATTTCCTATCACATTGGTATCAGCACGGTGTCTAGGGCAGTTTGGGGCTGTTTGGGCTTATTCCCGCAACAATTTTTCTCCTTCGAACTGTTGTTTTTATTGCTTTTTGGGTGAAAATTCGGATTTTTTAGTCTAACAAAGATCTGAGGACCTATGGTGGGAAGAAAGGTAGAAGTATTAGAAGGGGAGATTAGACAAATGAAATTTGAAATTTCATATCTCTAAACTCAAGTTTCAGATTTAATAAGTGAAATCTCAGTCGCTCATGACAAGATCGACTTGAAATTTTCCATCCTAAAGGAGATGTTAAAGAAATTGCTCGAGGGTCAAACCAAAACATCGCCATTGGAGTGGAGGGAAGCCGGCAACAGTTATGGAAGTGGGAAAAATCCTAAGCCAATCAAACGAAAAGAATATCAGGAGGTGAAGATTTTATAGGAAGCAGAAAAAATGCCCCTAGGGCCTATTCCTAGGGAGGAGTCGGGTAGAGGGTATGTGGAGAGGTGTGAGGGGGTTGGGCATGAGGGGAGGGGTGTTGAATTTGAAAGGCGAGGCCTTGATTATGATCGAAGAGTTGTCGAATTTGAAAGAGACAGGCTGAATTTGAAAGGCGATGACTTTATTATGATCGAAGAGGTGTCAAATTTGAAAGGAGAGGGGCTGAATATGATCGAAGGGGTGTTGAATTTGAAGGGAGAATGTGGGCTTGTGATAAAAGGTTTGGGCGCGACAAGAAAAAGGATGATTGGCACCATTGGGGGAACCACTCCCTTGGGGAATGAGAAATTATGTAGGGAAGCAGGGGTGATAGAGGAGATCTGAGGGTGAGTAAATTGAATATGTCTATTTTTGAGGAAGATGATGAACATGGGTGGATCTACAAGGTGGAGATATACTTTACTGTCAATAAGTTGATGGAGGATGAGAGACTTACAACAACCGGGGCACAGATGCACAATGTCCCGGGGCACAGATGTAAGGACCAAATTCTTCAGGTTCTCACCATTTGTGATAATGAGGAAGTTGAAGGAGGCGTCTTTCTACCTTGCGGACAAGGTGGGTCTTTTGGATGGGGGTATTGTTAAACAGGAAATTGCCCAAGGAGGGCAGGCTAAATCATCCCTAGGGCTAGTTTACTCTAGACGGCCAAGCTAGCCGCTGTTAAGAGAGTTGCTACTTAGCTTTTTGCATGTTTTATATTCTCTCAACTTGTTATTTTGATGATTCCAAATATTATTGTATTGATTATTAATTTCTCTTAACACATTTTGGAAGAAGTATTTTTGGCTCTTGTGTGTACTAACATTTCAGGGAAATCATATTCCAGATTGTTGAAGACTTCAAATAAAGATTTGATTATAATATTCTGTAATTTGGAGTCTGTATTTTGTTCATTTTTTGAGTCAGAGAGAGTGTGATTGTATTTGAGTAACTTAGCACACACACTGAGGGAGATCTTTAAAAGTCAAAATTTCTTATACTGATCGTACGGGACGAACCATGTTCGTACGGGACGAACCATATTCCTACGGGACGATCAGATCAGTTATACCCCTCGATGAGAATTAGAACAAACAGCAAGTGAGAAAATTTTCTAAGTCCTGATCGTCCAAACGAATTGTCCCATTCGTCCCTGGAAAAAGTCCTCTGGATTCTCACTTTGAACTGTTTGTCCAGACGAATTGTCTTATTCGTCCCTAGACGATGTCCTCTGGATTCTCACTTCATACTGTTTGCCCATATGAAATGTCCTATTCATCCCTGGATGATGTCCTCTTGATCCATGACTTAATTAATCGTCCAGACGAATTGTTCCAATCGTCTCAGAACGATGTTCTCTGGAGTCATGTTTCGTACTGTTCGTTCAGACGAACTTGTACATTCGTCCCCGGACAATGTCCTCTGTTCCTTAAACATATGGACCATTCTGTAGTTTCTTTTCAACAAAGCTTGGAAATAACCGTTTGGGACGATGATCGGGTACGAAGTCATTTCGTACCCATGCACAAGGAGTTCGTACGCAACAGTTTTTAAACTATTCGTACGTACGAATTTTGATCGTAGGGACGATCGAGTACGAACAGTTTTGAAAATTTGCAATTTTTGGATGGTTTTTCGTGTCATTCATATAAAAGGTCCACTTAAAACTGTTTTATTATCTTTTTATCTATTGGTCTTTGTGCAAACTGAAGGGAGATTGAAGGAGAGTGTTTGAAGGAGAATTCTTACTACTGGAGCGTGAAGGGTTCACTAGGTACTCAAAGGTAAGAATCTCCATTTTGTAATTTGTGATTACTTCACTCTTTTCTCTTGTCCTTCTAGATTTCTTGTGAGAAGATCTATCAAGAAGATCCAGTCCTCTGCCGACACTAGTAGAGTGTGAACAGCGGAAAGTCTCTCTGCCTACACTTGGAGAGTATGAACAGCGGGAAGGTTCTCTGCCTACACTTGGAGAGTGTGAACAGCGAAATGTTCTCTGCCTACACTTGGAGAGTGTGAACAGCGGAAAGTTTCTCTGCCTACACTTGGAGAGTGTAAACAGCGGGAAGGTTCTCTGCCTACACTTGGAGAGTGTAAACAACAGAAAGGTACTCTGCCTACACTTGGAGAAGTGTGAAAGGATGAAAGGCTCTCTGCCTACACTTAGAGAGTGTGAACAGCGGAAAAGTACTCTGCCTACACTTGGAGAAGTGTGAAAGGACTAAAGGTTCTCTGCCTACACTTGGAGAGTGTGAACAGTGGAATGTACTCTGCCTACACTTGGAGGGTGTAAAAGGATGACGGTTCTCTGTCGCACCGGGTAGTGGTGGAAGAGAGTTTTTGTGAAGTCTTCTCTGCCTTGCTGTGGGGGCAAAAGGATAGACACTAATTGGTAATAGTGCAATACCTGAAGTGGGAGACTTCAGGGAGTGGATGTAGGTCGTGTTTGACCGAACCACTATAAATCTTGTGTCTTTTATTTTCCGCTGCTTTTTACTTCACTGTTTCCGTTTAAGTTGTGGTTGAAAAATTGTTTCTATAAAAATTCACAAAAATTTTATCAGTTTAAAAAGAGGTAATTTTTAAAATAACCAATTCACCCCCCTCTTGGTTAGCCACTGGGATATTAACTTAGGCCTAACAATCTAATTCATAATTAACAAGTTTCAACAGCCGCCGGCCCCATTGTGGTACCTATTACTTGAAGAGGAAGGTGGGAATTTAGGCATGATTGGATTAAAGAGGGGATGATTGTTCTTGTGGTGCCCATTGCTTGAAGAGGAAGTGTTGTTTTATACTTGATTTAATTTAGGGAGAGGCTGTTTCGTAAATGGATCATATTTGAATTTTATTTAGATCATATTTGTATGCTTTAAATATATATGATTGTTTAAGGTTAGAATTATATGAATATTTGTTGAATTTTAGAAAGTTCCTAGGGTTTGTTTGAGCACTAGTCGCCGGCTAGAGATTAAAAGAGACGGATCATCCTCTCCAACTGAGGATCTTTTGTATCTTGTTTGTTTTCTTTCATCTTTTATAAATAAAAAGGTTTGTTTATAATTATTTCTCTCAAATTCTTCTCTAATATGTTTTTGCAATGGCTAAAATTCAAATTCAGCAAAGGGAATTCTTATTCCTACAATAGTTTCCTATCAAACGACATTTTAAAAAATGAGTTAATTGGTTAAAACTTTAATTTGAAATAGATTTTTTGGCAATTCCCAAACACAAAGGACTCGTTATCCCAGAAGCCATCAAGTAAATGGTCCATCTTTCCAACTATCAAGATATCCACATTATTCAAAGCTAGTACTAGTACTAAGCAATATTTTGTGCATCCTTTATGGCTACTCAAAAGGTTGGTCATTTGCCACAGTTAAATTGTTCTGCTATTGGATGATTTTTAATGGTCATAAAAAAGCAAGAATGAATCCAATTTATACAGAATGTACCAACAACCACTTTCATCATATTTGTCTAAATATTATCATTATGGTTGAAGATTTATAAAATTGCAAAACTTCTAGAAATAGGAAGGGACCTCAAGAAATAAGAAGTGGGTCTGGCTTTGGATAGTTAAAAACCTAAATTATTAACAAGAATATGTTGTGCATGGCAAAAGGAAAGCACTTCATGCCATTGCCCAACTTGGCAAGAGAACTAGATAGTGAAGAAGCAAAATTGAGGGGCAGTGATTTTTTTTTTTTTTTTTATAAAATGCATAAGTCCCTCATTGGGAAAAAAATTATAGGTTAAGTGGAAAATAAGATACCTTCTCTTTTCTTCATCTTCTTTTCTTAGTTTCTCAAAGGAACTATTGTGATCCACTGACCGCACAACTGGACTCTGAGACTTGCTAGGAGACCGCTGGTGGTCCTACTTTTTTGTCTTCTGCGTCTCCTAGAAGATGTTGAATGGCTTTTTCTCCGCCTAGGAGTTGGAGAACTGCTTTGTGCCAGCTGGGGGACGGAGATGGAGTTCTTGGCCTATTTAAAACAAATTAAACAAGCGAATAATAAAAGAACTCATGTAAAATATAGATAAATGACTCATGTAAAATATAGATAAATGATATAACTTAGTAGCCTTTACCAATAACATATTGATATAATTTGTATAGTTGCATCAAAACTGTTAAGAGTAACTTTGCATGCATAACCATTAAATAAAGAAACCCCCGGAAGTCCAACTAAGAAAATTAAATGATAAAGAAACCCCCGAAAGTCCAACTAAGAAAATTAAATGAAATCTTTAAGAGAATTAAAAGAACTTTGCAAAACTTGATGAATGCATCATTAACCTTGCACTTATATGAATGGTGATTCAATGGAAAGTTATAGCATAAACTCAAAATATACAAGTCCTGCATACATTGAAATAGCAAATTAAAAGGAAAGTGGATCATTAGTATTGAGAACTTGGTGAATTCATCAATAGTAAGCTTTCTATCGAATCTCAGTGCATAATTACCATAATAAAGAAAATACAAGTGAAGCCTATCATTGGTGAACGTTGCATTAATTAGGTACAAAAGATAATTATGTAGACACAAGAACACTAATAAAACCAAAACATGGTAAGTTCATAAGAAGAGGAAATAACAAATGTACAATTCTACATAGGATGAGATAGGCATGGGCAAAAGGCCAGGCTTACTAGAAGTAGCATTGATGCTTATCCTTTGGCAGAAGTTCTTGTTCATCGACGGAACTTTATAAACTTTCAGGTAACGGGAAAATCTCACCAGCAGTAGTATCAGCAACAAACAAGTCATGTTCAGAATCAGTAATCCACCAGCATTTCTATTCTCGATCAAATTTAAAGAATGTAAGGCAAATTAGCGAATTAACATTTCTTTGTAGTCTTTAAAAATTGTCTCCTTATCAAACCTGGTGATATAAAAGAAAGAAAAACAACAAAATATAAAATTCCACTGTCACCACTATTCTGAAATCACATCAAGGTCATAGACAAACTGCTATCATAATAGATTACTTAACGACATTTCTTTATCCTTTAACAGCCAAATTAACATAAACATTGTAATGGAAGTAAATGCTTCCATAAGCAGAAGTTGCACAGCACAAAGTTAAAAAAAAAAAAAAAAGGTCAGGATAATATAGTAATGAGATTTACGAGGGAAAATTTGAATCAAGGGGCTGTTTAGGGATTTTGAATTAACCCTTTTTGCTTTAATTAGGAGTTAGGGTTTCATCTTGAATTTGAATGAGATTTGAGATCTAGGTTTGCTTGTGTTGGGCTCTTGGCATTGCCGGAAATTAGGAGAGTTATTCTCCCTCTCGAGTTGAAGAACATTGTATTTTTTCATGTTTTCTTGCATCTACTATTGAAATAAAATATTTTGGAGTGATTTCTCTCTAGATTTCTCTCAATTTTCTCTGTTTTAGCCACTGCTCTTACTATTTTCCTGCTGTAAACAGCAGTTTTCTTCGTGTTTTACTTCGGATTTGTCTAGGAAATACCCTAAATCAAGTATTTCCAATCAAATTGGTATCAGAGCATCGATTTGGGACCGTTGGCGGCTGGATTTCTGAAATTTCAGCAGTAGATTTGTCCAATCGGAAGAAGATCTCTCAATTTCTAAGAAGGAACTATGGCCGGAAGAAAAGTTGAGGTCTTGGAAGTGGAGCTAGGGCAATTGAAGATAGATTTCAAAGAGAAGAACTCAGATTTTCAAAATCAATTTTCATCCATTCATGAGAAGATGGATGGAAAATTTGTCGCGCTAGAAGAATTAATGAAAAAAATGATTGAAGAAAAGCAAAAACCGGCATCATCTGAAACCGTCGGCGGACATGGAAGGGGAGGAAACCCTAACCCGTTTAGGGGTAGAGAAAATTCGGAAGTGGAAATTTTAGAGGGAGATGATGGGATGCATCCGCTAGAACCGCTTTCGAGGGAGGAGTTGAGTAGGGGATACGACAAACGGGAGGTTGATTTTGTCGGAAGAAGAGAAGAATTTCATCGCCGAGGTGCTGAATTTGAAAGAATCCAACATCGATGTGTAGATTTTGAAGGAGAAAGGGAGGAATTTCATCGCCGAGGTGCTGAATTTGAAAGAATTCAGCGTCGAGGGGCTGATTTTGAAGGAAGAAGGGAGGAACTTCATCGTCGAGGAGTTGAATCTGAAGAAATTCAGCGTCGAGGTGATGATTTTGAAGGGAGAAGGGGAGAGTATGAAGAGGGGTTCGAGTATAATCGTTGGAGGGATGATCGGGACACTTGGGGAGCTCTTCCCCTTCGAGGAATGGGAGGTTATGGAGGATACCGGGGAAATGGAGGAGATCCAAAGGTGAGGAAGCTGAAGATGTCCATCTTTGAAGGTGAGAATGGACATGGGTGGATTTATAAGGTAGAGCGATATTTTGTTATCAATGGGCTGACGGAGGAGGAGAAATTGACAACGGCGGGAATGTGCTTGGAGGGAAAAGCCTTAGCCTGGTATTAGTGGCGTGATAGACAGGAGCCTATTCGGAGCTGGCGGGAGTTAAAAGAATGCTTATTAGAGCATTTCCAAGCCGATGGGGGGGAGGAGACTTCTATGAGCAATTCTTTGCCCTTACCCAGGAGGGCACGGTGGCAGATTACCAAGACAGGAATGAGTATCTGGCTAGTAGGCTGGATCATATCTCGGAGTCAGCCCTGGAAGGGAATTTCATGAAGGGACTGAAACCGGAGATAAGAACAATAGTCAGAGTGTAGGAGCCAAGGAATGTAGACAAGGCCATGGAGTTGGCCTAGTTGGTGGAGGACCAGAAGAAGTCTGAAAGAGGGACTCGAGGAAACTATTCAGGGGGGTCGTACAGGATTATGACCACTTTCTTACCAGCAAAAGGGGCAGGCCCTAGAAGTATGAAGGAAGTACCCAAGGAGAAGATGGGAGGAGGAAACGGTGGATAGTTCAGAAAGCTGACTGAGAAGGAGCTGCAGGAGAAAAGGGCAAAAGGGGTGTGCTTCAGGTGTGATGAGAAGTACATATCGGGGCATAGGTGCAATGACCGATCTCTTCAGGTTCTCCTCGTTTGTGAAGATGAGGAAGACGAAGAGGGAGGTAGGAGTGGCCCAGAGGTGGAGGATGAGAAGTTGCATCTGGACGTGGCAAAAGTCTCTCTGAACTCAGTAGTGGGATTCACTTCGAGTCACACAATGAAGGTGAAAGGAGAGATCTTTGACCGTGAGGTTGTGGTGTTGATAGATAGTGGGGCAACACAATTTCATTTCCACCCAGATTGTTGATGTGCTGGGGATGGAGCTGGTGGATACGGGAGGTTATGGGGTAATGATGGGCACCGGGAAGGTGGAGATGGGTAGAGGAGTTTGTCGAGGAATAGTACTGAAGATCCCAGGGATCCATGTGAAGGAAGACTTCCTTCCCTTGGAATTGGGGAGTACGGATGTCATCCTTGGGATGAAATGATTGCAGACCTTGGGGGATACCAAGATCAATTGGGGGACATTAAGGATGGAGCTGGTGAAAGGGGGAAGAAGAAGGGTGATCCAAGGAGATGCTGGGCTAACCAAGGCTGGGGTGTAACTCAAACCCCTAATCCGGACCATCCAGGAGGAAGGGGGAGGCTACTTGGTGGAGTTACACCGATTGGAAGGGATCAGAATTGAGGAAGAAGGCACTATTCCCTCACTATAGCCTCTCGTACATCAGTTCAGCGAGGTTTTCCAACATCCGCAGGGTTTACCACCCTAGAGGGAGCTGAAGCATGCCATTACTTTGAAGGAAGGGGAGACACCGATCAGTGTCCGCCCTTACGGTTACCCACAGATCCAGAAGGATGAGATTGAGAAGTTGATCCGGGAGATGCTGGAGGCGGGGATCATCAGGCCAAGTGTTAGCCCTTTTTCTATTATAATCCTCCTGGTCAATAAGAAGGATGGGAGTTGGAGATTCTGTGTGGATTACAATGCTCTGAATAAGGGCACTGTACTAGACAAGTTCCCAATTCTGGTGATTGATGAGTTACTTGATGAGCTGCATGGGGTTGTGTTGTTCTCTAAGCTGTATTTAAAATTTGATTACCACCAAATCAAGATGAAGGAAGCCGATGTGCCAAAAACAGCGTTCAGGACACACGAAGGGCATTATGAGTTTTTAGTGATGCCCTTTGGGTTGACTAATGCTCCTGCTACTTTCCAATCCTTAATGAACAGAATATTCAAGCAGTACCTCTGGAAGTACGCCCTGGTCTTCTTTGATGACATTCTGGTGTATAGCAAAACTGTAGGGGAACATTTGGAACACTTGAGGGTGGTTCTGGAAGTCCCACAGGAGCACCAGTTAAAGGCTAATTTGAAGAAGTGCAGTTTTGCTCAGAAAAGTGTGGAGTACTTGGGACATGTGGTGTGCCAAGGAGTGGCGGCATATCTGAGTAAAATTGAGGCAATGCAGAAGTGGCCAAGGCCTAGGAACATAAGGGAGCTGAGGGGTTTTCTAGATTTGACTGGGTACTACCGGCGATTCGTGAAGGGGTACAGCTCCATTGCGTGGTCGTTTGACTGAGCAGCTGAAGAAGGACAACTTCCTATGGGGAGAGGCAGCAACTCGGGCCTTTGAGAAATTGAAAGAGGCCATGACGACAGTACCAGTTTTAGCTCTCCCAAATTTCAATCAGACCTTTGTGGTAGAGACGGATGCATTAGGATATGGACTTGGGGCAGTATTGATGCAGAACTACAGTCCTGTAGCATATTTCAGTCAAGTGCTGTCAACTAGGGCAAGACTGAAGTCATTATATGAGAGGGAGTTGATGGTCATTGTCTTGACAATTCAGAAGTGGCAGCTTTATCTTTTGGGTTGACATTTCATCCTCTTACGACACCCCTACATTATTGTGTCCGTAGCATCCGCATTTATCAGGAAGGTTGTTAGACTGCATGGGATTCCTGAATCGATTGTGTCTGATCGAGACAAAGTGTTCCTCAGCCAGTTTTGGAGGGAACTATTTAGAATGCAAGGCACGATCCTAAATAGAAGCACTGCCTACCATCGACATACTGACGGGCAAACAGAGGTGGTAAACCAAAGTTTGGAAACCTATCTGAGGTGTTTTGCTTCTGAAACACCGCGGATGTGGGCAAAGTGGCTGTCATGGGCAGATATTGGTATAATACGTCGTACAATTCTTTCTCTCAGATGACCCTCTTTAGAGTGCTTTATGGAAGGGAGCCCCCACACCTAGTGCACTATGGGAGAGGAAGTACACCCATTTCTTCAGTAGAGCAGTACCTGGAGGAAAGGGATAAGGTGCTGGAAGAGCTAAAGAAACATTTCCTGAGAGTACAACATATCATGAAGAGGCAGGCAGACTCATACGGGAGGGGCATATAGTTTGAAGTGGGGAGAAGGTATTTCTAAAACTACGACCATACAGGCATAGGAGATTGGCGAAGAGGAGGAATGAGAAATTAGCACCAAGGTACTTCGGCCTCTATGAAGTGTTGGACAAAATCGGAGTAGTGGCGTACCGACTGAAGTTGCCCCCATCAGCTACCATTCATCCATTTTTTCAAGTATCACAGTTAAGGAGAGCTATTGACGAGCATGCAGCTAGTACGGATTTACCAGTGACACTGACTGAGGAATTGGAAGTAATACTATAGCCACAAGAGCTTACAGGAGTAAGATCTGATAAAGAAGGCAACAAAGAAGTGCTGATTAAATGAAGGGGCCTTTCCGATTTCGAGGCTACTTGGGAGCCAATGGAAAGAATGAAAGAGCAATTCCCTTCCTTTCACCTTGAGGACAAGGTGAGTCTTTGGGAGGAGAGTATTATTATGCCGCCGGTCCAGGAGGGGTTGGATGGACCAATCCAGCAAGGATCGGTCCTCTTCTACTCCAGGCAGGCTAAGGGGAGCGGAAACCAGATCAGGTGGGGGGGGGGGGGGGAGGCGAAGGGGGGGGGGGGGGGGGGGGGGGGGGGGACAGCCCTTGTGGGCCCAAGCACTTAATGTAATGAGCTTTAGGAGGGAAAATTTGAATCAAGGGACTGTTTAGGGATTTTGAATTAATCCTTTTTGCTTTAATTAGGAGTTAGGGTTTCACTTGAATTTGAATGAGATTTGAAATCTAGGATTTGCTTGTGTTGGGCTCTTGGCATTGCCGGAGATTAGGAGAGTTGTTCTCCCTCTCAAATTAAAGAACATTGTATCTTTTCCTGTTTTCTTGCATCTACTATTGAAATAAAATATTTTGGAGTGATTTCTTCCTAGATTTCTCTCAATTTTCTCTATTTTAGCCACTGCTCTTGTTGTTTTTCTGCTGTAAACAGCCGTTTTCTTCGTGTTTTACTTCGGATTTGGCTAGGAAATACTTAAAATCAAGTATTTTCTATCATATATGTTCTACTGTGCACCCAAAAACAGCTATTCTTAGACCTCCAAAACTAGCTTATATTAGTACTTTAGGAACTTAGATTCATTTATTTTGCCATGATTGAACAAATTGCACAGTAACTTGAGATTGAAATATGTTTAGCAACGTAGAATTCATAGGATTAATATCCGTTACTCACAAAACAACAAAATGACCAAAAACAGCTATATCATGAAACCATTGTCTATATTAAATTGAACCTACTTTTACCTGATTCCATGATCGATGGTAATTGAGCAATCAATCAACAAGCGTAATACAAACTGGGCTTCCAACTACCACCCAAATTACAGTTCTTGATCAATACCGCCCACAATTTGTATGAAATAATCGCCCTCATGGATGTGATCAGCTTATCTCCCAGGAATGTTAAGCACAAGCCATAACAAAGTAATTGTTTACCATGACGAGTTAAGTGTAAAAACCAAGATAACAGAAACAATATCAGGACCAATCTAAGGATTTGGAGTTAACAAGCTCATCCACCTATATGAATAAGGAGATCCGCTCCGATCACGTCTTCTTCTCCAGCTGCTGCTGTACCTATGACTGAACGGGGAGGGAGAGCGCCTCCGCCAGCTTGATGGCGATCTAGAAGCCGTACGGACCATCGCCTGAGGTCGCGCCTAACACTCCGTTCGAAGCCCTAATAAAAACAGCAAATTGGCAACAAATTCAATTGCGCCAAAAGAAAGATATGGCAGGAGTTGTCACCGTACAAATAAATGAATCCAATTATCCAAGAGAAATATTCTCGGCGGGTGAGAGCGACGCGAATCCAACAGCGAGCCTTGAAAATTGCACCAGTGAAATCAAAGCAAGTCCCGCAAACAAAGAAGTAAAGGACCGGAAAAGAGGCGGTTTTTATTTCGCAGCACGAACCAAAAATGAGTCTCAGCGGAGTGAAGAACGGGGCGTTCGAACCACAATTTGGGTTACCAAACAGTTCTTACACATGACATTCTTATAGTAGAATTGAGCGGCTCGACGAGACAAATCCAACGAGCCCAATATCGCCAAATTCTGACATCATTAAGACCTTCAAATGTCTGACAAACGGTGTATGATCAAGGGATTCAATATCGGTCGTCCATCCAACCACTCCCCATTTACCCTTGATCTCTCACATATTGACGGGTCATGACACTCCAGAAATCTATAAATAAACCCCTCATTCCTCTTGAAAGAGGACCGATCCAAGGAAGAAGAGAAGGAAGGGAAGGAAGAAGCACCTCCTCAACCACTGCCGGACTTCCGCCAGACCACCACTTGAGGCCCTCACTTCCGCCGGATCACCGCCTGACGTCGTTGCTCCCACGGACCACCACTTGAGGCCCTCAACTCCGCCGGACCACCGCCTGACGCTGTTACTCCGCCGGACAACCACTTGAGGCCTCACCTCTGTCGGACCACCACCTGAAGCCGTTTTTCCACAGGACCACCACTTGAGGCCCTCACCTCCGCCGGACCACCACCTGACGCCGTTGCTCCGCCGCACCACCACTTGAGGCCCTCACCTCCGCCGAACCACCACTTGAGGCCATGTGCTCTAACAGGACACCACCTGAGTCCCGAACTTTCGTCGGACCACCACTTGAGGCCCTCATCTCCGTCAGACCACCGCCTGACGCCGTTGCTCCGTCAGACCACCACTTGAGGCCCTCACCTCCGCCGGACCACCGCCTGACGCCGTTGCTCCTCCAGACCACCACCTGAGGTCCGAACTTCCATCGAACCACCACTTGAGGCCCTCACCTCCGTCGGACCACTGCCTGACACTGTTGCTCTGCTGGACCACCACTTGAGGCCCTCACCTCCGTCGGACGACCGCCTGACGCCCTTACTCCGCCAAACCACCACCTGAGGCCCGAACTTTTGTCGGACCACCACTTGAGGCCCTCACCTCCGTCGGACCACCGCCTGATGCCATTGCTCCGCCGGACAACCAATTGAGGCCCTCACCTCCGTCGAAGCACCGCCTAACGTCGTTGCTCTGCCAAACCACCACTTGAGGCCTTGTGCTCCACCAGGCCACCACCTGTGGCCTGGACTTTTGCCGGACCACCACTTGAGGCCTTGTGCTCGACTAGGCCACCACCTGTGTCTCCGATTTCTGCCGGACCACCACCTGAGGCCCGAACTTCTACCAGACCACTACTCGAGGCCCGAACTTCTGCTGGGCCACCACTTGACGCCGAAAGTTCTCCCAAAGTACCGCCCTCCTACTACGGTCTTTCAGACCCCGGTCTCCTGCCGACTACGATTCTTCTGACCCCCGTCACCTACAATGGTCCTTCCAACCTCCATCACCAGACAATGGTATTTTTGACCCCGGTCTCCTGCTGATTATGATCCTTCTGACCTTCGTCGCCTACAATGGTCCTTCCGACCTCCATCACCAGAAAACGATCTTTCCGGCCTCCAACCTATCGACTATGGTCGTGCCGACCAAACAAACATATCTATGTTGATTATTGTAACTCCCACCATGTAATTCACTCTATATGATGTAC
Source organism: Dendrobium catenatum (assembly GCF_001605985.2). Lineage (NCBI taxonomy): Eukaryota > Viridiplantae > Streptophyta > Magnoliopsida > Asparagales > Orchidaceae > Dendrobium > Dendrobium catenatum. The sequence continues at coordinate 6,884,969 of NW_021318852.1, forward strand.
ATTTATGACATCAAGCCAAGACATTTTCCAAAGGAAGGACCTCTTTTGTAATCGACTGCAAATACTAGTAGATTCATTCAAATTAGGCCAAACCCGTGGTTTTTTTCCCCTTTTCAGGGGTTTCCATGTAAAAACTCTGATGTCTCTTATGAACGCTGCACCCTCTCACTTATCTAATTGTATGCTGGATCTTCATATAACGTTAAGACATTAAACTATATATTTTTCTACCGCCGCAAATACTTAAGGACGCAACAATTCTAAAAATTAAGGTAAAAAAATTGTTCGAGACAAGGTGCAAAACTATTATTTGCGTATCTTATTTCATTTGGCGGTGGTGTTACCAATGTCAGGATTGGTATCATCTAATATGCCTCCATCTTGACACCAATTGGACGGGACATATTGAAAATATAAATTAAAACATTTTTTTTATTATTGGTTTCTTTATTTTGTTCATTGTGTTAAATGGACATTTATTACGGATATTATTTCACTTTCCTTTTATTTTTAACATTTTATCTATGTATTAAATTGATTCATTGGTGGTGTTAATTAACATTCTCTTTTTTTAGTACGCATTAAATTGACATTTATCATGGGTGTTAATTTCCTTTCATTTTGATTTCTTTTTTATATAGTCTATTTATTAAATTTATATTCATTATGAGTGTTAATTCACATTCCTTTTTATTTATCAATCTATATCTATAAATATTATACAAAATTTATAATACAAAATTAAGGAGAATATTTTTTCCTTCCAATTATCTTTATCATCTTCCTCAAAATTCATCTCCACCATCTCATAACGGGATCTAACTAACGTGGCAATGATAAGGATGAGGAGAACGATTTTTCTTAGAATTGGTTTCAACTAAGAAATTTTTATATATTTGATTTATCAGATAGACGTACTCTCCGCTATGAGATACCTTGACCACAAGCTTAGCAACCATGAGCATGAGCCGAATACTTACAACCCACCACGGAGGCGGAGAATGAGGTGGAGCGTAGACCCTTTCTATATGTTATAGTCTACAAGGGAGTGACGGTCCTCAAGCTCTTTATCGTGTGGCTCAATGGCAAATGATTAGGTAAATCAAGCAGACTCCTCCTCGGCTCCCCTCATGGCTAACCTTAGTCCACATGTTCTTCTTCCCCTCCACACCAAACAATATCCCCTTCTCTCTCTCTCATTCATCCCTCACCCTAACTCATGTAGCTTGTCATTGCCCATCACCGCATTCAATCACCCTAAGCCCTCTCCTCCCTTTTTTTATTTTTAAATATTTGTTAATTATTTTATTTTTGTTGTAGGAATTCCAAAATGAGGAAATGTTGAACTTTAAAATGTTATTATCCACAAAGTAATTTATGATATTTTACTTGGTTAGAGCAACCAAAAGAGTTTTGGAGCTCAATTTTGTGATATTTTTTATCCAATCTGCCCGCCAACTTCAATAAATGTGAAAATCATGACCAATGACATTTTACTTGGTTAACAACCCTGAGGAGAGGTCGACGTTGACACTCATGGAGCAGTTGAGCCTCGTAATTTGTCTAAAATTGTAATTCACATCGACAATTTTTCCAAAGCTTCGACACTTCTGTTTCTGTAAGCTTTGACATCCAAAAATGGGATTAATTGATATGTCACCAAAAAATTGTCGTGATTGGGCACAAAACTTGATGCAAATCTAAATTGAAAATTTGCAGAATTAAACTTGGGACAATCAAAACTCCAATTTAAGGAAATTTATTGTCAAATTGAATTAACATCTAGATCACCCTTAACTTAGAAGTAATCTAATATGTCCATCACAAATCATAGAAAATGATCACATAATCAATCATATCCAATCACACAAAACAACATCACACATCAACCAAGATGGAAATAATTAGTTATGTGACCCAAACACGATGAAACATCACACATCAACCAAGTTCTGTGGCCCAAACATGCCATTCTCACTAATAAACCAAATTCAAATAAACATTTCATAATCAAAATAAATAGCTATCTTTCTCCAGGACATTAGTTCTCTGATGTCAGCATCAACCTTGCTGTCGGAGTACTAGGTAAAGGGTGTAGTTCTTCTGGATTTTGTAATACGATAGAGTGCGATCATCTTGCAGCTCCCTTCCAGCATAGATTAGCCTCTGCTGATCTGTAGGAAAACCTTTTTTGTCCTTGATCATCGTCTTTATATTGCATATGGTTTCTGATGGCTCCACCTGGAGAGCAAATTTATTCCCTTGAAGGGTCTTCACGAAAATCTGCATCTATATTTGATGAAGATCAAAGAAAATAAAATCAGAAAAATAAGATTATTTTGTCAAATGCCAAAGAAATTTTTTAAGATTGATATAGTTTATCCAACTTACCTTCTCATTGTCTGTAATTTTAATTGATGTGCTGACTGTTTTGCCATCAGTATTCTTAATTGTTAGGGAGATTTCCATCTGTGAAAAAAAAAGGAATGATAAACAAAGAAACAACCATGTGAAATCTTGCTTGTGAGTGTGCACGAAAACAAAGCATCAACTTATAAGAAAAAAAAAAAGGTCAAATAACATTATTGATGAATAAAATATCAACAAAAAAGCAAAAATTAGATGAAAATAAAATCCACCAAACAACAAAACTAATCCATACAAACTAGGGGTGTAAGTGAGCCGAGTCGGCTGAAACTCGATTCGCCAATGAGCTTGCAATCCGAGTTTATTTGAAAACTAATTTAATTGAAAACTAATTTTAAACTAAAATTGTTATATCAAGGATTGGCATCAAAACTAGTATTGTAAACGATAAATTGGAACATTCCTCTTAGAATGAGTCATTGATCCATGAACTTGTTATGATACTCCCTAACAAAATGACAGATCTAAAAAAAAAAAAACTTAGTAGAAGTTGGTCATGCTGTTATGTTCTCACTGAATGATCCAAAATTTTATAAAACATGTTTTGTTGATTGTTTTTTATATACCACGAATCACAGATAGACTTTTTATCAAAAGTTTTATGAACATATAGGAATAAAAAATAGCGAATAAGAAAGCAGAAAAATGTAAACCTCTTAATTTTGATTCTGAAGAGTAGTTGTAGATAGGTTGAAGAATTTCTGGAGATCTGTCACCTGAAAGTAACAAATATTTGTTTTAAACACCCCTGAGTGTTGAAGCAATTGGCTAAAAGGAAGGTTGAAGTAGTTTTATTGAAAGATTTGAAGGTAAGTAAAGAAAATGGTGAGGTGGTAGGACTTGGGCAATATTATCGGCAATAGGAGGAAATATGCGGCAGATGGAAGAGCAAGTTCAGTGCTTGTGAGGCAATGTTAGGTTGTATTTGCTCAAATAGGAGGGGGCTTATATATGATAGGTAGGGCTTCGACTTGGAGGAGAGCAGAGGGAAGAGTTGGCGGGTGTGGTTGGAGATGGAGACTCGCCAAATTGACATATGGCACGTCAAAATTTTGCATGCTAATTTAATATATTACTTTTTGTGAAATTAACTAAGGATTTAGGTCTATTGAAATTAAACTAAGATTTAGTTATATTAAATTAAATTTTGAAAGCAAAAGTTACAAGTTTTAAAATTTAATCATATATGCAAAGTCAATTTTATTTACCAATTTTTATCTAGATTTGATGTAACAAAACCATATTTCGCTGGGAATAAAAGTTTCATTTTGAGATGCTCAAAATTTACATTAGAAAAGCAGAAAAATATTTATTTCTTTGATAAAACTGGTGAAAGCCAGAACTGAGTGACTTTTTAAGAAAGTTCCGCTATTTGCTCCTCTGTTTTATTTATTTTAGAGCTGAACAAAATTTCTCATATCGCCCAGAAATCTTCTCATGAAAGAGTTGGAGATTCCTCCACAGCATGTTCTGGCGCCTCTCCGACCGGGTATGCTCTTTTTATTCCTTTATCCATCCTTTTCCCGCACACAAACCTTCCCTTTGCCCGTGACTTCCCTTCGCACGCAAGCTCGTGAAATCGAACTCCCTCTTCCCTGTCGCAGAGCTCCCAACCTTCCTCTCTCAGTTTGCAAGCCTTAACCCATGACACCACTAGCCTCCAATCAAACCCCATCCGCAAATCTCTGACCCCCTTGCTTCACTTGATGACATTCCTTCGCACCTAGCAGCCGACTTCACCAAGCCCTGCATTCGACACAACCATCCAACTCAAGACCTCCGACCCAATGCCTGTATCTGACGCCATCTCTCTCGCCGTCTCCAACTACACCCACCGACCCTTCCCTCTGCTCTCCTCCAAGTCGAAGCCCTACCTACCATATGTAAGCCCCCTCCTATTTGAGCAAATACAACCTAACATTGCCTCACAAGCACTGAACTTGCTCTTCCATCTGCCGCATATTTCCTCCTCCTATTGCCGATAATATTGCCCCAAGTCCTACCACCTCACCATTTTCTTTACTTACCTTCAAATCTTTCAATAAAACTACTTCAACCTTTCTTTTAGCCAGTTGATTTGGTATTCAGACAAAACACAATCTTGCAATTTTTTTTTGTTGTTAATGATTTTTTAATGAATTGGTATTATATTAGTAGTTTATTTGCACAGATGTACATAGAATCTCCAATATTAGCCCACACTATAATAAATTGCAAAGGGGAAAGCTTGTCCTAATTGCAAAATTTATTGCCGCTCCTTTGCATTTGCAAACCAGAAGAAACTGATATTGATCAAAGCATAGAATTTGCATGGTTTAAAAGTATGACGAAGTACATGCAAATATCTATAAATTAAGGTATAATAAGACAAATGTTCCACCAAAAATATTATAGTGTCATACTTAAAAGAGTATAATTAATATAATCCAACGAAATAAGCCAAGCCTTTCTAGGACCAGCTGATTATGCATGGGCTGTTATGGTACAGGTGCAAAGCAGCCCAGGTGGAAATGGATATCCCACCAAAATAATTTGTCTTATTGTCGTGTAAAACTTCAGTCGAATAGGCAATCTCACTAGCGAATGAGATTTCCAACACATCTTTATAATGTTATTAGACCTTTTTTTTATCTCATAAGCTGCTGCTTTGTTTTCGTGCAAGATTTCGCAGGATTGTTTCTCTATTTATCATTCAAATTTTTTTCTAACATATGGAAATCTCCATAACAATTAAGAATGCTGATAGAAAAATAGTTAGCACATCAATTAAAATAATAGATAATGAGAAGGTAAGTTGGATAAATATATCATATCAATCTTTAAAAAAATTTTCTTTAGTATCTAACAAAATAATCTCATTTTTCTGATTTTTTTTCTATGTTCTTCGTCAAATATAGATGCAATTTTTTGTGAGGATCCTCCAAGGGAATAAGTTTAATCTCCAAGTGGTGCCTTCAGAAACCATCTGCAATATAAGGACCATGATCAAGGACAAACAATGTTTTCCTACAGATCAGTAGATGCTAATCTATGCCGAAAGAGAGCTACAAGATGGTCGCACTCTAGCATTATACAACATCTAGAAGAACTACACCCTTAACCTAGCACTTCTACTTTAAGGTTGATGCTGACATCAAAGAATTAACACTACAGGAAAATCTCTCATTTCCGGTGGAAATTGAACCTTTTCTAGCGGTTTTGTAGTATTCAGGCGGTTAAGTTACCGCCGGTAAAAACGGCGTAGGAAAATAAATTCCGGC
>NW_021318852.1:6893099-6914706 GCF_001605985.2 Dendrobium catenatum
AATTATCAAGCTTTAAAGGTTACTTTGTCATCATTATTATATTATTTTTATTAATTTAATAATATTATTATTAATTATGTCATCCGATTCAACCCCAATTCGACCTATCAAACTGTGAACCTCTGCTTCTTCCGGTTCGTTGTCTGGTTCAATTTTCACAACCATTTTATTTGGGCGTGGGAAGTTGGACGACTGATAGAATGCGCAGACTTGTGTTACTATAACACATCATCTTCACTCCATATTAAAGAGAAATTTAAAAATAAAAAATTATGAAACAATTTAATTAAAAACATGCTTTATTGTGTAAGTGCCTGCTTAATGGGCAACTTGTTATAGTATCAACTAGCTAAGCTCCTAAAAAATTTTAATCATATTTACTTTAAAATTTTACCCCTTTGTTATATTGATGGAGCATGTGAACGATAGTAGGTAGGGTTGTCAATTCCTGCACGACCCGCTAATCCGACCCGGAAAATCTGGGTTCGGGTCAACCCGTGAAAGAAACGGGTCGGGTCCGGGTTTAAGGATTTGACCCGTTTATATATTTGTGTCGAGTTCGGGTCAACCCGTCAACCCGCGGGTCGACCCGAATAACCCGCGAAGCACTCGTTTTAATAAAATGTTAAATGCGCGGCCGAGACTGTTCGAGACTTCGAGAGTCGAGAGGGTTCTATCTAGGGTTTCATTTCTCACTTTCTCCTCGCTCTCACACTCTGGCATTGGGGTGGAGCGGTGGACGGCATGGAGGCGTGGAATCGTGGAGGAGCTGATGGAGGTTTCTTCACTTCTTGATATCTTCTTCTGATCTTATGAAACATCTGTCTTCGGAATTCTTCCTTGAATCCTCTTCCTTTCTCTATATCTCAATTGCAAATGGTTGGTAAAATCTTGAATAACTCTTAATTATTTGAAGTGTTGGTTTGATGGTGGTCGGTTGTTTCAATTTCTATTTTAGATTTCTTTATTTTTTATGGAGGATTTGTTCTTTCATTTTGCCCTAATTTGGTCGGTGTTATTCATCAGTCGTGCGAAACTGTGATGGCCTGATGGGTTTTATGGAGTATGCTGCACATTTTATTCTTATAAGTTCTTGTTATTCCGTATGAGTTATGAGTATAACTGCCATGGCCGACTTTTCTTGAGTATGCTGCACATTTTATTCTTATAAGTTCTTCTTCCTTATGTTATAATGTTAGTTAGAGTGTAGTTTACTGATTTACTATTACAGTTTTCCACTTTTCTTCTTGCTGTTGAGATTACAGCTTGGTCGCTTGGGCCTCTTGGAGTTGTCGGGTTGCTGTTGCTGTAAGCCTGTAATGCCGTATAACTTTATTCATGTATTGTACTATTGTTGAATAAGTTGATGCTTAATTGCTTATGTTATTATGGAATATTGCAATATGGAGAATATGATGAAATTTTGCAATATTTATTTGCTTATTTGATATTATCATACTATATAATCATAAGGATCAAGTGTTATGAGTTGTTGATGCATGTTGTTGTAATAGTGGTCGAGTTCTCGACCAATATTTGATATTATCAATATTTATTTACTTGAATCTGAAAGTACTTTTAGCAATAGTGGTCGAGTTCTCGACCAATATCGTAGTGTATTGAAACATGATATTGTGGAAGCGTTGGTAGGCACAAAAGATTGGTTGTTTGATGGTCAAGGTAACAATTATTACTTTATTGAATTTAGTGTATAATTGTATAACTAGAACTATAAATGGTAATAAATTCATATTGCTGCTTTTGTAGTAGATACAAAAGATCCAGAGCTTGATGCGGTGATAGATGATATAATGGATTTTAATTTCAACGGAGATTCAGTGAATTTAGCATCTTAAGTCTTAACCTTCATTGCTTTATGTTCACTGCTTTATGTTCTATGTTGAGAAGTGAGCGTCTGAGACAATCTGGTTTTTAATCTTCACTGTTTAGTGCTTTATGTTATTTATGTTAAGCTTACTGCTGCAGTGCTGCTGACCCCCAAACCATTGGTGGCTTTATCTGTATTCTGTCATTGTTTTGATTAATTTCTTCTTCTCTGCTTTATATTAATTTTCTATTTTCTAATAGCCGGTATAACTGATGGTATAACTATAATTGGTGCCGGTATAACTGTTGTTGTTAACTTGGTATAAACGTATAATGGTGTATTGGTGTTGCCGATGTTGGAGTTGGACTGTTGGAGTGTTGCTGTGTAGGACAGTTGTAATTTAATTGTTAACCTTGTATAGTAATTTGTTTTGCTGTTATTGGTCGCAGTTTGAATGTTTTGGGCAAAGAAACATCATCTGCAATTGAATGTTTTGGGCTATGGACAGTTGGAATTTAATTGTTAACCTTGGACTGTTGGAGCATAAACATATTGTTGCTGTTATTGGGCTATGAGCTGCAGCTTGCAGCTGCTGAAGTGCAGCTTGCAGCTAGCAGCTGAGTGTGGAATTTTTGCTTGGAAATTGGAATATGAGCTGCAGCTTGCAGCTGCTGAAGTGTTGAATGGCTGATGTTTATAAATTATAAGGCGATGATGAAGAACTTGGTGAAGTTGTGCATCAGTTGCGACACGCAGTTAGATGCAACCGAGTAATAAATTGGTTTGGTTTGAGCAGATACTATTTAATTGAATAGATGCAACCGAAGTGTTGAATGACATTACCAATTTGTAACTTTGGATGGCATATTTTCTGTTCTTGTTGCAGATGATGTTTCTTTGCTAGGTTCATCCTGAGCCTACGACCCTACGGCTTTCGCCTTTCGTTGCTAGCCTTCTAGGGTGCTAGTAGTTAACAAATTGTTGCTTTTATTTGTTTATTCTTTTGCAGCCTTGCAGGTTAAATTATGTAAAGGTAAAGGGTGAAAGACAAAAAGGAGCTCGCCACTCACCAGGCACCAGATTGAGACTTTGACACTTTTAGACTTTTAGTTAATTTGTTAATTGTATTTCTATTTTTATAATATTGTATTTTATTGTAACTTGTAATCTTGTATTTTAGTAAATTGACACTTTTAGACTTTTAGTTAATTTGTCAATCAGTAACTTGTAATCTTGTATTTTATTGTAACAATTACAATGTATGTATTTAAGACTTTTAGTTAAATTATGTATGCATTTTTTCCTTTAACAGCAAAAAAAAAAAAAAAACATATAAAAACAATTATCGAGTTGCCGGGTCGGGTTAACCCGGCAACCTATGGAAGGCAAGAAAAATAGGAATTGTTCGGGTCAGCGGGTCGTGACGGGTCAACCCGTAACCCGCTCGGGTCGGGTCCGGGTTGGAAGGTCTAACCCGTTTGCAAAAATGGGTTAGGTTAGGATTGACCCGTTTAAATTTGGGTCGGGTCGGTTCGACCCGAACCCGACGGATTGACCCAAATTGACAGCCCTAATAGTAGGATAGTATCCCTTGCACCCATTTTTTTTTAGTTATTTTTATTAAAAACACCGCAGTCAGGAGTAGGAGAAGGCCTCGCTTTTCACCCTCTGTGCCCCGTTGTTCTTCACTCCGCTGAGACTCATTTTTAGTTCGTGCTGCGAAATCAAAACCGCCTCTTTTTCCTTTTTCTTTACTTCTTTGTTTACGGGACTTGCTTTGATTTCACTGGTGCAATTTTCAAGGCTCCCTTTATACGCCATTGTTGGATTCGCGTCGCTCTCACCCGCCGAGAATATTTCTCTTGGATAATTGGATTCATTTATTTGTACGGTGACAACTCCTGCCATATCTTTCTTTTGGCGCAATTGAATTTGTTGCCAATTTGCCGTTTTTATTAGGGCTTCGATCGGAGTGTTAGGCGCGACCTCAGGCGATGGTCCGTACGGCTTCTAGATCGCCATCAAGCTGGCGGAGGCGCTCTCCCTCCCCGGTCAGTCATAGGTACAGCAGCAGCTGGAGAAGAAGACGTGATCGGAGCAGATCTCCTTATTCACATAGGTGGATGAGCTTGTTAACTCCAAATCCTTAGATTGGTCCTGATATCGTTTCTGTTGTCTTGGTTTTTACACTTAACTCGTCATGGTAGACAATTACTTCGTTATAGCTTGTGCATAACATTCGTGGGAGATAAGCTGATCACATCCATGAGAGCGATTATTTCATACAAATTGTGGGAGGTATTGATCAAGAACTGTAATTTGGGTGGTAGTTGGAAGCCCAGTTTGTTTTACATTTGTTGATTGATTGCTCAATCACCATCGATCATGGAATCTGGTAAAAGTAGGCGCAATTTAATATAGACAGTGGTTTCATGATATAGCTGTTTTTGGTCATTTTGTAGTTTTGTGAATAACGGATATTAATCACAATTTTATTCCACTACCAGGCTAGGAATTCTACGTTGCTAAACATATTTCAATGTCAGGTTACTGTGCAATTTGTTCAATCATAGCAAAAGAAAAGAATCTAAGTTCCTAAATAACATATATAAGCTAGTTTTGGAGGTCTAAGAATAGCAGTTTTTGGGTGCACAATAGAACATATCATGTTGGTCTTTTTCATGAAGTATTACTCTCGGAGCCTAGAGCTATCTGCAATGAGGATCTACCCCTTCTTTTGACGAAGGCATTGCATTAGTGATAGGTTATCCAAACTAGGCATTCTACTTTCCATACAAATGGTCTGGTTTTTTTGGTAGAAAAGCCACCTAAACCTTTGACTTTGTCCAGCATTAAGGATGTTGTTGATCCGTGATGTGGAAGAAGGCTTATATCTAGGGAGAAAATATATTAGCCTGACCTTTTTTTTTTAACTTTTGTGTTGTGCAACTTCTGCTTATGGAAGCATTTACTTCCATTACAATGTTAATGTTAATCTGGCTGTTAAAGGATAAAGAAATGTCGTTAAGTAATCTATTATGATAGCAATTTGTCTATGACCTTGATGTGATTTCAGAATAGTGGTGACAGTGGAATTTGTATGTTTTATTGTTTTTCTTTCTCTTATATCAGCAGGTTTGATAAGGATACAAATTTTAAAGATTACAAAGAAATGTTAATTCGCTAATTTGCCTTGCATTCTTCAAATTTGATTGAGAATAGAAATGCTGGTGGATTACTGATTCTGAACATGACTTGTTTGTTGTTGATACTACTGCTGGTGAGATTTTCCCGTTACCTGAAAGTTTATAAAGTTCCGTCGATGAACAAGAACTTCTGCCAAAGGATAAGCATCAATGCTACTTCTAGTAAGCCTAGCCTTTTGCCAATGTCTATCTCCTCTTGTGTAGAATTGTACATTTGTTATTTCCTCTTCTTATGAACCTGCCATGTTTTGGTTTTATTAGAGTTCTTGTGTCTACATAATTATCTTTTGTACCTAATTAATGCAACGTTCACCAATGAGAGCTTCCCTTGTATTTTCTTTATTATGGTAATTTTGCACTGAGATTTGATAGAAGACTTACTATTGATGAATTCACCGAGTTCTTTATACTAATGACCCACTTTCTTTTTAATTTGCTATCTCAATGTATGCAGGACTTTTATATTTTGATTTTATGCTATAACTTTCCATTTATTCGCCATTCATAATTCATATAATTGCAAGGTTAATGATGTGTTCATCAAGTTCTGCAGAGTTCTTTTAATTTTCGTAAAGATTTCATTTAATTTTCTTAGTTGAACTTTCGGGGGTTTCTTTATCATTTAATTTTCTTAGTTGGACTTTCGAGGATTTCTTTATTTAATGGTTATGCATGCAAAGTTAGTCTTAACAATTTTGATGCAACTATACAAATGATATCAAGATGTTATTGGTAAAGGCTACTAAGTTATATCATTTATGTATATTTTACATGAGTTCTTTTATTATTCACTTGTTTAATTTGTTTTAAATAGGCGAAGAACTCCATCTCCATCCTCCAGGTGGCACAAAAGCCGTTCTCCAACTCCTTGGCGGAGAAAAAGCCGTTCACCATCTCCTAGGAGACACAAAAGACAAAGAAGTAGGACCACCACACGGTCTCCTTCTAGCAAGTCTCAGAGTCCAGTTGTGCGGTCAGTAGATCACAATAGTTCCTTTGAGAAACTAAGAAAAGAAGATGAAGAAAAGAGAAGGTATCTTATTTTCCACTTAAACTATAATTTTTTTTTTCCAATGAGGGCCTTATGCATTTTATAAAAAAAATATTTCTCCTGCCAAGTTGGGCAATGGCATGAAGTGCTTTCCTTTTGCCACACACATCATAGTCTTGTTAATAATGTAGGTTTTTAAGTATCCAAAGCCAGGTTCACTTCTTATTACGTGTGGTCCCTTCCTATTGTTAGAAGTTTTGTAATTTTATAAATCGTCAACCATAATGATAATATTTAGACAAAGCTGATGAAAGTGGTTTTTGGTATATTCTGTATAAATTGGATTCATTCTTTCTTTTTTATGACCATTAAAAATCATCCAACAACAGAACAATTCAACTGTGGCAAATGACCAACCATTTGAGGAGCATAACAGATCCATAAATTATTGCTCAGTACTAGTACTAGCTTTGAATTATGTGGATATCTTGACAGTTGGAAAGATGGACCATTTACTTGATGACTTCTGGGATAACAAGTCCTTTGTATTTGGGAATTGCCAAAAAATCTATTTCAAATTAATGTTTTAACCAATTAACCCATTTTTAAAATGTCATTGGATAGGAAACGCTTGTAGGCACAAGAATTTCCCTTATTGAATTTGAATTTCAGCCCTTGCAAAAACAGATTAGAAAATAATTTGGGAGAAATAATCAGAAATAAACTTTTTAATTGATAAAAAATGAAAGAAAACGAAAAAGATACAATGGATCCTCAATTGGAGAGGATGATCCGTCTATCTTAATCTCTAGCCGGCGGCTAGAGTCTAAGCAAACTAGGAGTGTCAATATTTGACACTACCTGAAAACCCGACTCGAATCCGATTCGAAAATTATGGGTTAGGGTCAACCTGGACTTGAAACGGGTTGGGTTCGAGTTCATCAAATCGACCAGTTTAAAAAACCTGGTCCGGTTCAGGTTGACCCAATAACTCGAAATTGACTCGTTTTAAACCCGAGATTGACCCATTTTTATCCGAAAATCACAAATCGACCCATTTTTTTACCCAAAAACTAGCAATATTTGGTCCGTCCGATCTCAATAACTAAACAACCCTTCCTCTTCAAGCAATGGGTACCACAAGGGGACCAGTGGCTGGCTTGGCTGTTTAGAGTAAACTTAGTTGTCCCTCCTTGGGCCAGTTCCGATTAACAATACCCCCATCCCAAAGACTCACCTTGTCCTCATGGTGAAAATACAGCTCCTTCCTCAACTTTCTCATTATCACAAACGATGAGAAGTTGAAGAGTTTGATCCTTACATCTGTGACCCGATTTATACCTCTCCTCACATCTGAAACAAAGCCCCTTCGCCCTCTTCTCATGTAACTCCGTTTCTGGGAGCTTCTTGAAGTTGTCTCTTGGTCTTCCACCTACATTCTTCTCCTTTGGTGACTCCTGAAGAGTACCTGGTATCAGATCCTTGGGTGCCAAAAAGGTGGTGGTCTTCCTGCACGAGCCTCAGGAGCTGCTGCCTACTGTCCCTCTCTCTAGTTGCCTCTGATCATCCACCAACTGAGCTAACTTCATAGTCTCTCCCAAATCATGAGGCCTCATCACTCTAATTGTCACTCGAATTTCTGGTTTGAGCCCTTTCATAAAGTTCCCTTCCAGCAGATTCTTCGGGAATCGGTCTAGTCTACTAACTAGGTGCTCAAACTGCTCATAGTATTCCACCACGGTCCCCTCCTCCGTCAGGGCGAAGAATTGCTTATAGAAGTCTCCTTGTCGACTAGTTCAAAAACATTCCAACAAATAGTTCTTAAACTCCCTCTAAGTCCGTATGGGTCGCCTCGTATCCCTCCTCTGGTACCATGTCAATGCTTTCCCTTCCAAGCACATCCTGGCTGCTGTTAGTCTTTCATTCTCTGTCCACCTATTGACGGTAAAGTATCTCTCCACACTGTAGATCTACTCATGTGCATCCTCTCCCTCAAAAATAAGCATCTTCAGTTTACTTACCCTCAGATATCCTCCGTCACCCTTGCTTCCTCCATAGTTTCTCATTCCCCAAGGAAGTGGTTCCCCTCAATTGTGCCAATCATCCATTCTCTTCTTACACCCAAACCTTTCATCACAACCCTACATTCTCCTTTCAAATTCAGCACCCCTTCGATCATATTCAACCCCTCTCCTTTCAAATTCGGCACATCTTCGATCATAATCAATCTCTTGCCTTTCAAATTCAACACCCCTCCACTCATGCCCAACCCTCTCACGCCAGTCCACGTACCCTCTACCCGACTCCTCCCTAGGAATAGACCCTAGGGGAGGCATTTTTTCTGCTCCCTCCAAAATCTCCACCTCCTTATCTTCCCTTCGTTTGATTGGCTTAGAATTTTCCTCACTTTTATAAATGTTGGCGGCTTTCCTCCCCTTTGATGAAGATGTTTTAGTTTGACCCGTGAGCAATTTCTTCAACATCTCCTATATGAAGAAAAATTTTGAGTAAATCTTCTCATGTACGACTGAGATTTCATTTTTTAAATTTGAAACTTGAGTTTAGAGATCTAAAATTTCAGATTTCATTTGTCCGATCTCTCCTTTCAATACTTTCACCTTTCTTCCTACCATAGGTCCTTAGATCTTTGTTTGACTCAAAAATCCTGATTTTCACCCCTAAAATAGCAAAAATAGTGGTTCGAAGGGGAAAACTGCTACAGGAATCAGTCCAAACAACCCCAAATCTGCCCTAGACACCGGTCTGAAATTAATTTGATAGGAAACGCTTGTAGGCACAAGAATTTCCCTTGCTGAATTTGAATTTCAGCTCTTGCAAAAACATATTAGAGAAGAATTCGGAGAAATAATCATAAATAAACATTTTTATTGATAAAAGATGAAAGAAAACGAACTAGATATAATGAATCCTCAATTGGAGAGGAGGATCTGTCTCTCCTAATCTCTAGCCAGCGGCCAAAGCCCAAGTAAACCCCCTAGGAACTCTCTAAAATAAAGCAAATATCCAGATAAGATAACCCTAAACAATCTCATCTATTTAAAATATACAAATATGATCATAATTACTAAACAGCTCCTCCCTAAATCAAATCATGCCTAGAACAACCCTTCCTCTTCAAAGGGCCCCACAAGATCAGCCGCCCCCTCTTTAATCCAATCATACCTAAATTCTCCCCTTTCTCTTCAAGCAATGGGCCCCACGAGGGGGCTAGCGACCGGCTTGACTGTCTAGAGTATACCAGCCCTAGGGTTGATTCAGCTAGCCCTCCTTGGGCTGGTTTCGGTCTAACATCATTATAGTATGTTAAAAATCTTGATTATCTTATACTATGTGTAAAATGGTAGAGTCTAAGAGGATTTATACTGTTGGCTAAGGGCCCTGTATCAATAAATTTTGATTAGTTATGCATTTGTTTTTCTTATCTTAGTCTGTTGGTGTAAGGCCTATTGAAATCAAGATATTGACGAGATTTTAATGGTTTTTACATCTAAAAGGTATGGTAGAAGAAACTCCAATAATGTGAACCGGAACGAAAGGAGTTTAAGGAAATATTTCATGGCAAGTTGTGTAAAAAGGAGATATCTCTTAAGTTTAGGACACATTTACATATAACAACATGCAAATGATTGCTTTTAAATGTATCTCCTATTTATTCTGCCAACCATGTTCCCATCCCTGTTATGCACCACTACCAATTTTCCGCTTCATTTCACCAACCACACCCCCAATAGATATATCTATCTATACATTACACGCACACATGAACTTTATTTAGTTTCTTTGAAACCAAGTCAATTTAGTGTAAATTATATTCTCATGAACGTTGCATGATTGCGGGCCTGGTTTATTTAGTTTATACTTTATACATGTCTTTGGTTTGGTTTTTACTCTTCGATTTTCTATGTTTATCAAAAGCCATGCTATGGGGACTGATTGACCTTTTGTTTGTTAATATGCGACTTGTTAAAAATAGATGAGTCACCAGCAATTCTTGTAAAGCTTGATGCTTGACTAAAATAGATATACATTGTAGTTGCCATATTAATGCATATAAATTGTGGTGTATTTTTTATTAAACCAATAGAAAATGCAGTGAACACAACAAATTTGGGGGCAAACCATTGGGTAAGTTTTAGAACTTCGAAAGGTGAATGTTTGGAAATTTTTTAAAAATAGTGTAAAAGGTTTTATACTTAATACATTTAAAAAATATCATCATTATTATTAAGAAATATATCTAATTTTTTGGACAAGCTTATGAATCATTTATTCACTCATTTTTGCAAAGACTTGCTCTTTGTGATCAATCTGTGTTATCCAAAATATTTTTGAACAACTTAATTCGATGTTTGGCCCTATTTGTTTGCATGGTAATAACAACGAGAAATGTGCGTTCTAGTAACGCACAAAACAATGCAAATGGGCTGTCTTGTTAGAAGTATTATGGGTGTAAACTAAAAGGATTACAAGAGTGGATCATGGTTTAAAATTGCGCAATATGAGGCTCGTCTTGAGGCCCGCCTTTGCGCAATTCCAGTAAAAAATGCCTCGATGCTTACGCCTCGAATTCTTTTTATAAGGCTTGCGCCTCAACTTGGTTGAGGCCCACCTTGAAGCCCGCCTCGCCTCACTGGCATGAGGCTTACGCCTCACGCTATATTTATATTAAAACTTACATAAATCTTGAAGTAAATGCCCGACATTGGACTCTATAGGAGAGGAGGAAGGGGAGAGAGCAATTCACCATAACTATGATTTAAATGAAGAACCCCTTAGTGATTACAGTGCTGATGACTTATGAGTTCTTATGTGATATGTCTTTGCTATTTATTTTTGGAAATTGGAATTATATGTTAATGAAAAAAATATTGGGATTTTGGAAAGATAGAATTTTGAGTTGACCTATATTTCATGTTGTCTTATTATTGAGATATTTTGCACTTTATATCTTATATTTTTTTATATTTATATTATTCACTCGTTAGTATATAAAAAAATTATCATTTTATATTTACGGAATCTTTTGATTTTGAGGCTTACGCCTCAAAACGCTTTGAGGCTTACGCCTCGCCTCACGAATGAAAAACGCCTCAATATCCGAATACGCAATTTTAAACATTGGAGTGGATTTTCTGTTGGTGGTTGGTGTTGAGGTAAAATGAGTGTAAATTTAAATTTTTAGATATTTAGAACATCTCAAAATCCCCATTTTCTTTGCATTTCAAAAGCAGCCGAATTGGCCTAATTTTATTTTCACTCATACTCTAACTTCGCTCAAGTTCCAACTTCATCTTTGTTGAGCTTCACCTTGGTATCCAATTATCCATGATTGTGGGTCACCCGGGCTCATCACCTTGATATCTATGATTGTGGGCCGCCCGGTCTCTTGCTCCACCATTTGCTCCAGCTCCGCCTCATGCTTCCGCTTCTACACCACTGCCTGCTTCTGCTTATTCGCTTTTGCTGCATGTTCATTTTTTTATTAGCCTTTATCTCCAGTATTCTGATTAGCAGAGGATTTAGTCTCAAGTTTTGGCATAATCCGCTCAAGAGCAGAGGTTGCTTGGTTGCTATGGTAAGAAAAATGTAGGTGAATGGCTGCAGCTGGAATGGAAATGGAAGCATTCCGGGATTTAAAGTGATATAGAAGAGTGTGACTGGAAAACTAGATACTTATTTGAACAAAAGCGGGGTGGGAAATGGCTTATCCTTTTTGTACAAATTATAGTATTTATATATAGACATTAATGGGAACACAAAAAGCTACACAAGAAACTAAACTAAAGAAAGTACAACTAAATCAGTGTCAATTACAACGCGAGGCTATTGGGATCAAGATGGGTGTCCTTGCAAAGGCATCTGAGTTTGCGGCGAGCAAAAATTGTGGGATCAGGTGATAGCAAGAGTGATGAGATTGTGGTTGTCAGGAGTGGTTGTAATGTGATTGACAGTGGAATATGAATGTGGGCATGAAGATGGTAGTGTGAGCAAAAACGGAATGTGTGGCATGATCATGATTTGCAGGTGTTTGTGCAAATTTAATAGTGGGGTGTGTTGTGATGTGTTTGTCCGGATTCAACAACGGGCTTGATAGTGGGGTGTCAGATGTGTGATTGTATTACACGATAGCAGGCTGTACATGGGATCGACAATTGGGAGTGAGGCATAGGGCTCGTGGGATCATGAAGGGTGTTGTATATATATCGTAATCCAACATATATCCTTGCCTCTTGTAATTATTATTATTATTTGCTTCTTCTTCTTTTTTTCATTTATTTGTGTTGGTTGGTCGTTGGTGGTGGTTACGACTGATGTTAAATGTTGTTGCACCCTGAATTTAGTATGTGGTCTTGTTTCAAATACATTTTTGTCCAGCGTCCTTTTAAGATTGATATTCCAGTAAATCCGTATAAGTTTCTTTCTTAAGTATCTGGAATTATTTATGTTCAGTTAGTGTTGTTTGCAGTGGTTCATTCAAGTAGCAGGAAGACATTTGAAAACTTTCCTTAAATACCATGCATATATTAGAAGCAGTGCATACCTTTTTGTCTCAACGTAGTTCCATTATTTAGCCTAGATATGTGCCGTGCTACTAGGGTTTTAAAATAAGACATTAATGTGAGAAACAAGCAATTTGTTAACATGCTTGTGTGTTGTAAATTTTTAAGTAGACATGGAATTTTGTTAATCAAAACCATCATTGATATGGGAATTGATTACATGATTAGTTTTAAACCCAGTGCAAGTTTCTTCAACAATCTTTTCCACAGGGTTAATGAAGCTACTGATGTAGTTCTACTTATTTATTTTTATGACCCCTAAGGTGCTTCATTTATGTACTGTTCATTAGCTCAATATCTCATTTGTTTGGACCTGGAGTCTTTTTGAGATATGTCTTAAAACATAAGCTTGCACATAGTATTGGTATGCACTGGAAGGAAATGCTCTAGTTGATCAACATATTGAAGAATGTGACGCTGCTTGCTAAATTTTTCCAATTTTGAGGTCTTGAAAATAATATGCTCGGTTATTGATTTCTCTGATGGTTCATTGAAGCGACACATTCCTTTTTAAGCTTCTTTTGTTTGTTAACAGGCGTCAAAAGGAAGCAGAATTGAAGCTATTAGAAGATGAGACTGCTAGAAGAGTTGAAGAAGCTATTAGAAAAAAGATTGAAGAAACCTTGAACTCTGAGGAGGTGAGGCTGGAAATACAGAAACGGATTGCGGAAGGTAGAAAGAAGCTACTTGAGGAGGTTGAAGTCCAACTTGAGAAAGAGAAGGAGCAAGCTCTTATTGAAGCTAGGAAAAAAGCGGTTTGTACTTTTCTACAATTCTTTAAAGTTATAACTACTTACATTATCTTATCATTTGACTCTTCACAATATGCTGTTTCTATCAGGACTTCTTTGCTGGGTAGTAATAGTTTGAAACGTTTATTTTGTTAATCTCTATGGGAAACTATTACCAGGGATTTCAATCATGATTACAACACAACCTGCTTCCTTAACATTAATTAGCCTTTAGTTTCTTTTTCATTGAGGCTCTGTTTGGTTTGATGGAATTGAAAGCACAGAAATGAAAGCTGAATTGGTAAAGGAATTAAATTAAAGTCTTGCTCAGTTGAGGAGAAATTGAGCAAAAAAATATTTTTTTTTCTTTCTTGTTTAGTTTTGGAGATTGAGGAGCCATTGAGTGAAAAAATATTTTTTTTTTTCTTTCTTGTTTAGTTTTGGAGATTGAGGAGCCATTGAGTGAAAAAATATTTTTTTTTCTTTCTTGTTTGGTTAATGAGAAATTATATTTTTGTTTCTTACAATAGGGGACACGAGTCACAATGATGATTCTTTAAATTTTCTTCCATTTTACGCTAGAGTTGGGTAGAAAATTATAAATGAAAATGTTGCTCACATTTCCTAAACAAATCGGATTTACCTATTCGTGAAATTAGAACCAAACACCTAATGTGAAAATTAAAACCGTAGATAGAGACAAGAACTTTATCTTTGAACGAATTTTGTTGTAGATTGATCACAGACAAATGATGATTATCAAAGAAATGGAAGGCGCTGAGAAGAGGAATAGTCGAGTAGCTACTTGCTCCAAAGTTTGTGAATATTTGCTTGAGGGTCTATTGGAATCTATTTTATAAACTGAGTGTATTTTGATTTAAAATGAATTTTCAGGTATATTTCCCAAAGAAGAAAGGCATATTTAGCCAATTTCGTAAATTATGAGGCATATAAAGTTAAAATTTTCTTTAATGAACAAGTAAAAATGCACGATCATTGTTTGCACAAAATTTTAATTAATGGTTTATTATAATTTTTAGATTCTATCAGTGAAACTTAAGTAATTGAATTGAAGTAATATGCAACATTATGTAAAATTATAATAAACCATTAATTAATGGTTTATTATGTAACATTTGCCTAAGTAATGGAAGTCCTTATCAAAATAAAATTGAGGATTCAACTAATATGCAACATTATGTAAATGTTAATGTAGTTATCTATTTTATTTTTCATTTATAATGTGCCATGTCTCTTTATAAGTAGCTCTTGTCCTTCTAAATTTTTGCCTTTTACATTATTCATAGCTTCATAGATAAGATCATGGCTGAAATCTTCTTCACCGTTAATCTTTTTTGATACTTTCACTAAAGGTTGTAGTCTTAAGAGCATAATCAACAATATATCAAAAAAGTCATTTATCATTACAATTTTTTTTGCTTTATCTTGTTTTGTTTTGTTTTTTCCCCCCTAAACTTGTATCCCATGCTTCAGAAGCAAACACAACCTCTAAATGCCGTTGTAACTTTTTGAATCTTTACAAAGTTAAACACGCTACGATGAATCTTATAATAGCTAGATTGTTAATTTTTTTATCAGTGAATTTTCAATCAATCTTAACACCCAAGAATGGTTGTAGATAAACTCGCGAACAACTTTTTTTTTTGAGAAAAGCATATTCATTGCTTGCCAATAGTTCCACCTTCTCAAGCATCAAATCATAACAATTAAGCAACATTTATAGTTCAACGAAGATTCTTCCTTTTCTCTATTAACATCCTCAATGTAGCCTTATTGACACTCACATTATATATAACTAATTGAACAATTATACTCTCACTTATTTTCTCAACAACATCATCAAGCTTTTTAAGATCCATGCATTTTTAACAAATGCTTATGCATTAACTTAGTTCAAATATACAATTCCGGAAGGGTTGTTAACTGTAAACCTTGTAATGCCCATTTTCTTGACGTCTGACCAACCATATGATATTATTGTAACTTCTGTTTCAACACACATATTTACTTTGTCGAACATCTTTGTCATTGTTTTTGTCTCCTCATCTAACATTTGAAGCTCATATATTCTAGGAAGATATCTAAACATACTTCTGCTTGTGTTCTTTTATAGTTGTTGAAGGAATTACTTGAGTTATCAGTCTCATCTTCGTCTAATTTCACAATGAATTTATCTATTTGTCCCCGAGCTATTCAATTAGAAGAAAGAAATTAACTTTTTTTTATTGAAACAATCTTGTTGGAAATCACACTAAAAGCTATTCCCAATCAGTTCCACCCTTGTTTTTTAGCTACGTCTTTGGAGGTGGTATGATTTCTTTAATAGTTTTTGTATTATTTTTTGACATCATCTAATACTTTTTCACATGTTCCAACATTCAGATGCATGCAAGCTAAGTAATTTTTCAATCTCTTAGTACCCCCAATAATTCGTTTGTCACAAATTCACATTATAAGTTGCCACAAAATTTATATTTCAAGGTAGCATAACCCTCATTTGCACCTTCACCTGGTGCTTAGACTTGAGTGCCATAATTCTTCTAAGTTGAATATTTTCTTTTAGTTCTCTATATTGCCATTAATTTAGCTGCTTATGCGTCCATAAAATCCCAATAGCCTCTTCAGTGAGTGTCCACAAGACTAAGTACTAATGATTCATATTGGCTAGAATCATATATCATTTATACAACCTTTGTAATGCTAATGCTATCCTCTTAACTTCTAAAGTTTTCTCAATTATTCTGACATTTTAAATTTGAAAACAAATCATTTGTATTTAAAAGACTCCACATGAAAAATCACAAATACCATTGACCAGATGCAAGAAGCACCCACGGACCACGGTCAATAAAAAAGATAGAAAAGCTATGAACTTGACATAATTCTTAATACTACTGTTATATAACTTATTGGTTGTTCCAATACAAAACAAAGATTTATGTTATTCAATTTCTCTAAGAAATATATGAAAACAAAATCCAATACCTAATAAGAATAAATAGAAAAACAGTATAAATAAAATAAAAATAGCTAAAAATAAATGAAAATAAAAATATCAAACAAAATATAAATTCAAGAAATAATTTACCATTTTGTATTTTTATAAAAGAAAAAAAAAAAACTTATAAGAGACTTTCCGCTCATTCCTCCACTCGGTCTTAGCTTTGGTCTGTTGCACTTAGCTCAAAGATGACCTTGCACGAAACTTCTGATCGATACGGAGCTCTAGCTGTATTTTTTCATTTACACAAAGAGCTCTTGGGCAACCGACCTTGCAACCCTAAACCCTAAGGAGTCAAATGCTTAGCCGAGTGGTTGACCGAAGACATTCATTGGCAATAATGAGGTGTAAAACTCTGAGGCGCTTGTTGTGGGCATCAAGTCGTGGGGCATTTTGAGATGTATGTCTCAAATGATTTTCTTAAACAGGAGCAAGGAATGCCAAATTGTGTTCTCTGTTTGGAGGCAAGTTGGCTAGGATATTGAGATTTATAATTGGAAACTTGATCAGTTTAATTTTAGTTTATGCTACTGTTGATTGTTGAACTAATCTAGTTAGGCTCATTTGATTCCTTGAAATTAGAATGTAAATTTTGTAAAGCAATTGATTTTCTTAGTTCAGCCATTTGTTTGGGCGTAATTAAAAATAAGTTGATTTTCAACTTTTCAAACACTCTCTAAGGTTTCGTTTGGGATGGCTGTCTTACTGCTTCTTAAAGCAGTTTTTTAGCATGAAAAAATTATTTTTTTACTAAAAAGTCGCTTTAAGAAACAGTAGGAAAGTCATCTCAAATGAAGCCTAAGTCCCTCAAAGGCAAGGCTGTCATTTTCACAATGAATCAAAATGAATGACAATAAAATCATGATTTTCTAAAATGTGATTTCATCAACAACAACCAAATGTGCCCCTAATAAATTTGTTGCAGTATTTACAATATGGACGTTCTGCCAGGAATGCATGCTTGTCTTTTTTCTATATATTTTCATTGGTTGGATATGCTACAATTAAGATCAATTATGTTGCCTTTGAAGCCACAAGCATAATGAGCCCTATAATTTTATTGTTTTATGATTTAACTCTTAGGTGAAATGAATCTTATTCTTTCATCAACTTGTGGTTTATTGATTCTTATTATTGTTTTGAACTCTTTACTTTTTCCTGTAAAATGTATTTTGTTATTTGATTTAGGAGCAAGAACGGAGAGAGAGAGAGGAGTTGGATAAGATGTTGGAGGAGAATCGAAGGAAGGTAGAAGAAGCTCAGAGAAGGGAAGCTCTGGAACAACAACAGAAAGAGTTAGAGCGTTATCAAGAACTGGAACGGCTCCAGAGACAGAAGGAAGAAGCCATGCAGAGGAAGAAAATGGAAGAAGAAGAGGAGAAGACAAACCAAATGAAGCTTTTAGGCAAAAATAGAGCTCGGCCTAAGCTTTCATTTGCTATTGGTCTCAAGTAAGAAATTACCCAACTCTTTTTCAGAAGTACTGGAAAAGAAGATTCTATAATTCGCGAGAGATTATTCTGTGCAGATATCAGACACTGTTTATCGTTTAGAGGTCAATCAGGTTCAGTCACGTCATCCAGTACCGAGCTACGTACCTAGTAGGGGTGATGTGGCACATTTTTATTGGACTCTGGACAACATTCGGTATCCGCACCTAATAATTTCACTTAATTCGCTGCTATTGTTTAGCCTTGCTGTGCATCCTTTTTAATATTTGTTTATAATGTATATATTAGATGGCCTTCTCTTTTTTCCCTATAACATTTCTTCTGGTTTTATTCCCTGCATATTTTGACATCTAGTTTTTCGGTTTTTGTTTTGTTAGCCTGAGTTGTTCAGTTCATTAATTGGCCTGATAATATTTATTTGGTTAATTAATAAGTTGAACTCAAATCAAAATACTAATTATCATAGTTTTAAATAAATCAAGTTTAATATATATTATAAATGCTCAAAATGAGCTAAATATAGTTTTTGAAAATGAGCTTAAGCTCTTGTATGGCTTAATTTGGTTCTCATTTGAAGCTCTGGTGGGGAATTCTTAATTAGTTTGTTAAGTTTTTTTTCCTTAATGTTTTTGCCAAACTTTCACTCATGGCAGATTAGGTGTCACAATGAAGAAAAATTATTTTGTGCGGATACCGAACGTTGTCCGGAGGTGAATTAGAGCATGTCATGTCACCTTTTTGGTGTGTATCGTGGTTGTGTATCAATGACGTTGCACTATGATTCGGCTCTGAATGGTGTGGTATCAGCACAAAATAATTTCTCCACAATGAAGGCTGGCATCAGCTTTTTTAAAGCTGTGCATAATCTTAAGAGAAAAGAAATATTTAGTGTTTTGGTAAAGTTATCTTGAATTCTGCTTAGGCTGCTATTGATTCGGCATTTTTGGTCAATCATGTTCGTTATTCTGTGGAAAATTGTGGTTTTTTGTGTTTAGTTGAAAGGTATGGACTTTTTTTCTACCCGTTACTAGTAAAAAGAGTGATGCTTTGAATAAAGCCATTGAATATAAGACATCAAATGGAATGTTTGTACCAAGATATGAACATTTTGACAATGATTTACGAATTTCTCCTAAATATTTCTTTCAATCAAATAAATAAAACTCCCTTATTATTTAGTAAAAAAGTGATGCTAAGGGCATCTTCAACGGAGAATTTCATTTTTCACGGCAAAATACAACAAAACTCTAAAATGCCGTGGTGCTGCTCTAATCGAACTGCATTTTAAGTAATTCTGTGAAGGTAACGATCCTTCTCCCTTTCGCGTGTTTTTCTAATTGAGAGAGCAAAATAGCATAGGTGAACAGTGCAACGCCAATATTGGCGTTGCACTGTTCACCCGCAAGTAAATGGCGAAAAATTTGGCGTTCGGCTGTAGCGACCGAATGACATCATAAACACGTTTGTCGTTCGGTTGGAGATGCTCTAAGCAATGTGGATTTCGAACTGTTGAAGTTAAATAGAAAGTATGCAGATCACTTTGATCTTTTTGTTGGGAGTTTTAATTATTAGTTAAGAGGTTTTCGGTTTGAGTCTTGCGTATATATTCTTTGTGTGTGAATTTTTTTTAATTGACTTAATTGTTTGGAAAAAATAAATAAATAGAAAGTCATTATTTAAATTTTAAGGCTGCCGAAAAAAAAGTAAGTTAATGAGTTAATAGGACTTTGCATGACAGGTTTGGCTTTGATCAGAGTTTGTTTTTTAATTAAATTAAGGTTTTATTTGGATAACTTTTTTATTGCTTTGTAAAGACATGATAAAGAAAGCAATTGTAGAAAATAGCTTCTTAGTATAATTTTTTTTTTTAAAGCAGTGAAAAAATAATGGCCAAATAAAAATTATGGGTTCTCTCTGAAAAATAAAGCCCTAAAAAAGTGTTCGAAATGAAGCTTAAATTAAATCATTTAACAAAAGAAAACAAAATAAAATCAAATTGAATTGAAGGAAAATTTTCAATTTAACAGTTTAGGAATTTGAATATTTATGCATTATTATGATTTTTTATTTTACTTTGGTACTATTTGGTTCATTTTGATCATTAATGTTTTTTTATTAGAATTTTTTAGAATAGTGAATTAATATACAAATTTACTCGCATCAAATATGAAAGCTTACCGAAAACTACTTGGTTGATAGTCAAGTTGGGTTGCAAAATGATTTTTAAATTGTTAGCTTACTAAAAAATTCATAGCACATCAAATTTTATTCCAGACAACTTTCTTAATGTTTTATAAAGCAGTTTTTTAGTACAAAAATTTTTAACCTAAAAATTTTTATAATAAAAAATTGCATTATAAAATAATAAAAAAACTGTCTTAAACAAATCCTAAAATTTGATGTACTATCTTCTGAGAGTCATTTTTATACGTCGATGGAGATTTTGTGATACCTTAGTTAATTAGTGGTAAAACAATTATTATTCATCATGATCTATGCCTTATTATTATATTCCTACTTTTTGATCCAAAAATATTATCTTGACTCTAGATAGTAGTATGTTATTCAAAGAGAGCATGACAAAACTTTCTTTAATATAAGTAATCCTCATCCTACATCTTTTAGCACTAAAATTCTTGGCATTGAATCCTTCAATCACCATTTTCCCATTTCTTTTATATGCCCTTGCTCCCAATTTTTCCCCTCACCTCCAAAGTTTGCCCATTTATGATGCCATACATTGAAAAATATGCATGACAAGAGAAATAATGACATGGAGGACGAAAAAATAGCATATAAAGAGAACGTAAGAGAGTGTATGTGATTTGATGAGATCCATCTATGTTTACAATCATACAAAAAATTCGAATATTCAAAAATAAATGCATGATAAAAATATTTGCTCATCCAAATATTTTTCTTACTGTGGGCTCCGAAAATTCGGCCCCGGCCTCCCCGCCGCTTTTCTTATTCAGCGAGGGAGTTTTAACTGAATATGTTCCGAGGTAAATTTTGGAAGGCACATCTTTCTCATATTCATTTTTCAAACCTAAGCATACTTCATTCATCAAGTATGCTCATCAAATATATATGAAAGACAAGTGCCACCTTTGTTGAATCATCTTGTCGAGTACTAGCCCTTATGTTAGTCTTCAGTTTTCTTTTATAAGAAATTCCCGGCGCCTTTTCCGGCGTCGAATTCGCCGGCGTTGTCCGACGCATATTTTGCGCCGTAAACATTCCCGCAGGTTATTTACGGCGTACTAACGGCGTTCTTTCCGTCGGTAAATACCGGTGGACTCTTACGATGCAAATTACCGACGCCGATGAAGCCGGAATTATAGGTCGAAAAGTCGCCGGCTGCCATCATTTTTTGCCCCGGTAATGTGTCGGAAAGTGCGCTAGAAATGTTTTCGGCGCATTATATGCTCCGGACAACATTTATCGATGCGAGCCAAACCGGCGCATGGAATTCCGCCGGAAAGGGCGCCGAAAACCCATGATTCCGACGAATATCTTTTAGTAGCGGCGGATTTTATCCGCCGGTATTAACGGGTTTTCCCGTAGTGTACCAAATTTAAGAATCACGTATATGGATTCAATCAAAGGTATTTATCAACCTCAGATCACACCATCATCTACCTCCAAGGGCGGAATTGTACTGGGCTTAGGGGGGGCAATTGCCCCCCCCCTCAAAAAAGAAAAAAAAAAAATTTATAGGAGAAAATAAAAAAAAAAATTTATAAGAGAGTAAAAAATTTTTTTGCCCTCCTTAAATTTTTTTTTGCCCCCCCCCC
>NW_021318852.1:6915165-6934381 GCF_001605985.2 Dendrobium catenatum
TGCTGTATTTTTGCCCCCCCTCAAAATTAAAGCCGGTTCCGCCCCTGTCTACCTCTTTGGCCTTCACCTCTACACTAGATTAAAGCTTCATTTGAAATGGATTTCTTACTATTTTTTAAGTAAAAAAATATTTAAACTGAAAATTATTTTACAAGATAGCTGATTTAGAAAACAATAAGAAAGCCATCTCAAACGAAACCTAAGTGATAAATAACATATTTGTATAAGTTAGATAGAGTTCTAAGGAATGAATGAAAATCACATGAAACAAATCCAATTTGGTGAGAAAATTATCTCTATTTCTCAATGATAATATCATATTTAGTCATTACACGATCAACTACTTGATTGGAGCAAAAAAAAATATTATATTATCTTATCTTGACAATGACACTCTAATGGACAAAAACAATTCGGTGGATGTTTTTGACCTTATTAAAGTTTGTGATAAAGAAGATAAATTTATTATATGCTTTGCAAACATCACCCGTCTCTTCCCCTCCCCTTCCACAGCAAAGGGGAATTGACGTTTTGGAGCTTTGCGATGGGGAGTTCTGAAGTAATTAGTTCTTTAAAAAATAATTAAGAAAACTAAATTATCATTTATGTAAGCGGAACGACGGGGTATTTTATTTCTAACATCATTGACATATCACTTAATTCTTTTGATTAATATATCACTTAGATGTATAATTCAACTTTTAGGGGGATTTATCCCCTAAAAATATCATGTTCATATATTTAATGTTTAAATTTTATTATTTATTCATAGAATATACAAAAAAAAATTGAATTAAAAAAAAATCAAAACTTCTCTTTTGCATACCGTCAGTCCCATCTAGGGGTGTCAATTCGGGTCAACGGGTCGGGTTCGGGTCGAACCCGAAACTGACCCGGCACTGTTCGAGTCAACCCGAACCCGACCCGATTCGGGTCCGGGTCAACCCGACCCGACACGAATGACCCGGTATTGACCCAAAATTGCTAATTTTCGGGTAAAAAATCGGGTCAATCTCGGATTTTCGGGTAAAAAACGGGTCAATTTCGGGTTTTCGGGTCAAAATGAGTTTTCGTGTCACTTTCGGGTCAATTTCGGGTTGGCGTGTCAACCCGAACCCGACCCGATTTTTAAAACGGGTTGATTTCATGAACCCGAACCCGACCCGTTTCGGGTTTGGGTTGACCCGAACCCGGATTTTTCCGGGTCGGGTTCGGGTCGGGTTTCGTGTCGTGTCAAAAATTGACACCCCTAGTCCCATCGTTGCATTTCCTAGCAAGATCATGTAAGTACAACAATTTTGTTTGATTTTAAATAGTTTTGAGATTTTAAATAAGATTTTTTTCATATAGTTTTTGTTTGTTGTTCGCTCAGTAAATTTTAATTTTTATATGAATTCATTTTTTAATTTATCTAATCACTCTCTAATAAGTGTATTATATTTATGTAATCTCTAATATATTTGACATAAATTTTAGATAAGAAGGTTTAATAAATTAAAATTTTGTATATTGTCTAGAGGATGATCATAAATTTCGATTCAAGGAAGGTAAAATACTTGCACACAAATTTTATTAAATTCATTAAAAATATTTTGTTATGCTGTTCAAATATGATTGTTCTCTTCTATTTAATAATATATCATTATATTTTTTGTCGTAGATATGGAGAGAGAGTTTAAAAGAAATGTCAAATGTGTTGATACTAATACAAACTTCCAATATTGATAATCTGTGTCCCCACATAAAAAAAATTTCTGGCTCCGCCCCTGATAGAGCTATGTCTAAATTCCCTTGTACATACACCATGTATATTTGTACATATTGTGTAAATATGTGTAATAACTTTTTTTTATATGTAATATATCAAGTGATGTTTCGTTTTCGTCTGCTAGGGTTTGCCCCTTTTCGCTAGCGCTTTTGCCCTAGCCGCTTTTCGCCTTCTCGCCTCCGCCCTTGCTTCCATGGAAAACAAGCGGTTGGATTCGGGCTTCCTTGCTGGTAAGAGTTCCAAATCCTTCAAAGATGCCTTGTCGGGGTCTGTTGATGCGAATGCGTTTCCGGATCTTCGAGTTTCTACGATTCGCGATATGTCTGCCTTATGGTTTTCTGAGGATGAATTTATGCACCTTGCTAAGCCTTTCGAATTTGCTTTGGTAGGGAAATTTCCCCTTAAACGTCCGGTTTTGGATGCAATCCGTAGATTTTTCTTCAACCTTAAGTTAACCGGTGATTTTTCCATTACTTTGCTGGATCAATCAAATGTTTTAATTAAGTTATCAAACGATCTGGATTATGGTAGGATCTTTGCTCATCGTTCATATTTCGTTTATGGATGTTTTATAAAAATTATCAAGTGGTCGCCTACTCTGGATCTTTCGAAAGAGTCGCCTGTTGTCCCTGTGTGGATTTCGTTTCCGGGTTTGCGACCTCATCTCTTCTCTTCTCGTATACTCTTTGGTCTGGGTTCTGTTTTTGGTAGGCCGATCCAAACCGATAATGCGACGGCTGTAGGATCGCGTCCCTCAGTCGCGCGCATTCTCGTTGAACTTGACATCTCCAAAAACTATCATGATTCTGTTTGGTTGGGACCGGAAAAATTAGGTTATGTGCAAAAGGTTGTTCTTGAAGGTTTGCCCAATTTTTGCCCTCATTGCAAAGTTGTGGGTCATAAAAAATCTGAATGCCCTAAGTTAATTCCTAATCAGCGTCCAGTGGAGCCCTCTGCTCTGTCGCAGCTTAAATCTGTACCGATTTCTTTATCGATTCCTATTTTTACTGTTAACTCTTCTATCCCCAATGCTTCTTTGTGTGTGGATGATATTGATAATAATGTTGTTATTCCGGAAAATGATGTTGTTATTCCGCCTGCTGGTGAGTTGAATAGTGATTCTGATATTAATGTTGTAAATGGTGATATCTCTCCCTCTGTTCAAGCCCCGGTTTCTTTCTCTAAACCTATTTTGCTGGAAATTTCTGGTGGGATGGGGGATAAGGTGCTCGCTGAGGTTGGCAGCCCTAAGTTGTTGGTTTCTGATGATTTGGTTCAATCGTCACCTGATGCTATTATTTTGAATAATCTTGCTTTGCATAAAGATTGTAGTGTGGAGAATAATCTGGGTAACAATTCGATTTGTTCGAATAATCTAGTGGATGTCTATGTTAACTTGGTTGATACGCATAATTTGTTTCAGCGGGTGGGTATTAATCCTGGATCCGACTTTTCTAACCAGGGGGATTGGTTACATGGCTCGTCCGAATTTGAATCTGATTCGGAGTTCTCGGATTGCAACTTGGCAGATCCGGATTTTTTTGGTGGTTCCGATCCTGGTAATGATTTTACCTTGGTGCGGGATAGACCTGTTGCTTCTCGTGGGAGGGGGAGATTTCGCGGGAGGGGCCGCGGGAGGGGGCGTAGAAGGAGATGATTTTTCTCTGTTTCTTGTCTTCCTCTTTTTCTCTCTGTTGGATTGCTGGTGTTTGTTTGAGTTTTTAAAGGCTATGATGTGGCTGGGGCTCGTGTCCCTGTGGCCGAGCTGGTGGCAACCTTCGGTGTTCTTCCTACTTTCTCACATTTTTTTCCCATTTTGTATATGAAATAGTGCCCAAATCAAATGATAGTCAATTTTGGATTAATTTGAAACTAATTGAATGCACCTTTTTCATATCTTGTGTGGTTGGGTTTAGTCAAGTCAAGTTCATGTTAAAATTTTCTCGCTACTTAATAAATATGTTGAATTCAGATTATCATCCAGATCAATATAATAATCAACTTAAATTGACGAGAGATTATTATGTGCGGAGTCCAGACGTAGAGATACGTCCGGATTCCCTCGCACACACAGTGTATGTACACAATATTATACCATCGAAATAATTGTCATATTGTACCATCGAAATAATTTATTAGTTGATTCTCCATTTATAAAAGAAATAGATATATAGAATCCAAATGATGCATGCATTCGGAAGAATTTTCAGAAATCAACAGAATATTTTTCATTTTTCCGTTAAGATCTGATATCTGAATCATAATTTTTTTAAAAGTAGGAAGCATCCCACTAACCGCCCCGCACTAAAATGTGAGAATTTGGTGAAGTGTTTACTTACTCATCAGCCATTGCCATTTTTTTTTTTCCTTAAATCCACCATTTCCACAATTTATGTTAAAACGTTTAACCTCTTATAATTGACTTGTCACATATGAGCTTCACTAATTTCTGAACATTCTTTCATATTTAGTAAGAAAAACTGAAAAAGTAGATATTCGGAAAATATTTATGATCTTTCAGTGTCGTTCATCCTCCAACTGCTTTGCTAAAGAATATATATATATATATATAAAATAGAATTATATCCCAATTTTTTATTAAATGGGCCTAAAATCAATAGAGAGATAAGGCAGGTATAGATTTAGGCTTCGTTTGAGACAGTTTTTTTATTGTTTTTAAAAACAATTTTTTAGTTTAATTTTTTTTAATTGATAATTTTTGTACTATAAATCTTCTTTAAAAATCATTAAGAAAGTCATCCTAAACAAAATCTTAAGCTCCGCTTAGGGCGGCTTTCTTAATGTTTTATAAAGCAGTTTTTTATTACAAAAAATTTAATTCAAAAAAAAATTGTTCTAAAAAGTTGCTTCAGAAAGCAGTAAGAAAGTCGTCCGACAGCTTTTGGGCACTTGTTTTTATTACTTTCAAAAAAAAAAAAAAAATGCTCAAAAGTTATTATAGAAAGCAACAATAAAACAATCATAAATGAAACATTCATTATATATAAAAAGTAGGCACATTATTACTTACATATACAACATGCACATAAGATCAATGATGAGTATTAGATTTACATAAATCAGCATAAATTCATCATATCTGTGTGTTAAGATTGAAACATCAGACCTGTAAATTAAAAACTAAAGACTATATATTACTTGAGCAGAATTCTTTAATAAATGTGATTTAATTTTGGTATAGCGAGAGTGCAAATTTGGAGACTCTAATCAGCGCCTTTAAGACTCTAATCAGCTTGTGCCACATCATTTGTACATGGTACTGTGTACAAAACTGTACACATATTGTGTATAGGTGATGTAGCGCAAGCTGATCGATTGGAATCCGAATGGGAGCTAAGTCCAAACTACTTAAGTAATAATCAAAATTTGATCATTATTTGATGCAATAGAGAGAGAGAGAGAAAAATATATCATTCTTGATCAACTTCATGTAGGTTGAAGTCCCTACCAAGACCAAAAGAAAGAATATGGATAAACAAAGTACTAACTTTCTTCCAAAATCGTCTGCAAGTCTGTATTTTAAGTGTGCCGACATCTAATATGTCATTAATCTAACTAAGCTTGCAAGGGATTATTAACCCTTCTCCATTCAATGCCCTTTGTAGTTAGAAACACTGAGCATGATGATGATTGCAGACCAAGCTGTCAAGTGGACATCTTATTGTTGGATTTATGCTTAGCTTATTGAGCCGAAGGACCTTTCATGCCCGGAGGAAAGGGGACCAAAAACTTCTAAGCTTCACACTAGCATTATTTTGTCGAGGAAACTTATTTATTGCGGTACCAAAAGCCACCTAACAATGGGACCTCCATATGAAATTTCTGCAGGAGAGTGACTGATCAGAGATGTGCTCTTATGGCCCTTCTACTGCAAAATTGCATGCTCTCAGTGTATATACGCATGTTGACGATATCAAGACAATAGGTTTTGCTTTTCAAGCGATTATTAACCCTTCTGCTTTCAACGAGAAATTATTATGTGCGGAGACGGTGACTATATATATTGTGTGTACATTGATTTGATATATATTGTGTATATATGCATACACAGAGTGTGTTCACTCACATGTCCGAATGATTTTTTCAGTACGGACTCCGCAGAAAATAATTTCTCGCTTTGAACACAGTTGCTCTTTCATGATAGATTACTCAATAATATCTTAACGGATGTTGGTCTTCTGGCTTTGTTAGATTATGATATGATTATAACTTTGAATAAATTTTAAAAGAATTTTGTCATCATTTTCTTCAATTTTGATGATGTGCACAAATATACTTATTTTTGTTGAAAAGCTTTACAACCATTTTTTTCATTTTCTCATGTGCCCAATCATGTAAATTAAATAAAATTTTAAGAGTATAGGGAACAAAGTAGGGATGAACATACATCAAATTACCTTTATATAGATAAGCACAACCCATAAATAAAGGTGCTTGTATTTAAACCCTAAAATTGCATAACCTTGAGATATTTTATAATGCTGGAAATGCTTTGCACAATAATATATATGGCTAAGGTTTCATTTGAGATAATTTTAGATCATTATTTTTTCCTGTTTTCAATAAATTTTTGTATTAAAAACAGTTTTACAAAACAGTAGACCTTTGTGACGGCAAATTTGTAAATTAGAATTTATTGTCCTAGAAAGCTAACTTAAAAAGCAATAAGAAAATTGTACCAAACGAAATCTTAGACTTCGTTTGGGACGGATTTTACTGTTTCTTAAATAAGTTTTCTAGTACAAAATTTTTAATTTTTACACTAGAAAGCTGCTTTAAGCAACAATAAGAAAGCCGTCCCAAATGAGGCCTTAGGCTTTGTTTGGGACGGCTTTATGTTGCTTCTTAAAGCAGCTTTTCAGTACAAAATTTTTTGTACTAAAACACTACTTTAAGAAGCATAAAGAAAGCCGTCCCAAACAAAACTTTAGTCTCCAGTTTCAGATCTGATGAATCAACTTCATCAGCAAGCTGAGAGTTGTTTCCTGTTTCAGATATGGAGGAAGAGGAATATGAGATGGAAAGCAAGAGTATCATATTATTAACTTTAATGGTCCACTACAAACATTGTTTAATGGTACCTCTCTGATCATGCTTGTGATAGTATTAAGATCCATGATAGATTTGCTGGAATCCAATTCATATGCCAGTTGAAGCTTATCAATATATTGTTGGGGATAATGGGTGGATGCATCAGATTCTATCATATTCATATAATGTTTCATTTGCATTAAACTAAATTAGTATTAGGAATCCAATTTGGTTGATGATTGGTTCAAAAAAGTCAGGTTTAAATGTAAGTCATTCAGGCTTTGTTTGGGACAGCTTTTTTACTGCTTTATGAAACAACTTTTTAGCTAAAAATTTTTGTACTAAAATGTTACTTTATAAAGCATTAAGAAAGCCGTCCCAAACGAAGCCTCAATCTTAGGCTTAGGAATAATGTTCCACCACTATATGACTATTCATTAGAAGAATGTGGCAGAGTTGATTTTTTTTTTTTTGGGGGGCAAGGAGGCTCCAGCCCAACCTATCAAAATTCTCCAACTTATTTCCGATAAGTGCGCTATGGTTTATTATATATGGTCTGTAAAAGCTAACAATAATACATGTAAAAAATACAGCTTATTATGGTCTGTTGGTTGGGAGCTTTGATTATCAACAAAGAGGTCTTGCATTCAGTCTTGCATATGTGATATGTGTGAGTAATTTGCCTTAATTGGCGTACATATCCCAAAAGATATATATATATATGTAAAGTGAAATATATATTTTGATGTTATTTAAACATTATAATATATATTATTTAAATAAATATAAAGATTTATGGTGAGAAATTTAAATATAAAACAATTTTGTTGTATTTATATAAACACCCCTTATTATTTATTTATTTTTTATTTGGTAATGTTGAGTGTGAAAATATAAATATGAATAGATGGGATTGGATACATATAGGACTTTATAGCAACTTCCAAAATCTTTATAAAATAAATTAATTGTCGCCGACATTGCCTATTTGAGTTACTATCTCTGATTTAATGCTCCTAATGTAATACATTAATATTTGATTAGTCGGGACACATGTGGAGTGGGTTTGAATAATAACACACTAAAAAGAATAAAAATATTTGTTTGTATAAACTAGTGGTGTCCCCATTGACTTAGGTTTCGTTTGGGATGGCTTTTTTGTTACTTCTTAAAGCTGCTTTTGAATTTAAAAATTACAAATTTTATACTAGAAACTGCTTTAAGAAACAATAAAAAAGTCGTCACAAAGGAAGCATTAGACTTTTGAATTATTTATTCTCATACATGGTAATGATTTTTACTACACATTAATATCATTTGCTTTTATGTTTTGTGAGAGTCATTGATAATTTTTATGAATCATAAAATTGAGTGAGATATTGTAATAGCTCCAATTCTCAATCATCGAAATATTATTTGTTTTGGACTAACTGCCTCACGATTTTGTCCCTTTGGTGTAAATTCTCAGCAGGTCACCATCCTATAAGTGCTCTAATACTAGCACACTTAACTTTGAAGTTCCTAATAAAATTCTAACTATTCCATCAAAAGGAGCCTCGATATTTAAAAATATACTTTCATTCAACTTAAAAGGGTTTCATAATCCCCCACTTAAGTAACTGTCATTTTTATCAGTTTCCTTAACCCATAATCACACCAACTAGATAGTATTCCTAAAGATAGAGTTTCTGTGTTCCGGCTAGTGTATCATTCTAATATCATTTTGTAACAGTCCAAATTCTCAAACATCAAGATATTATCCATTTTGGCCTAATCGTCACATGGTTTTGCTCTCTTTGTGTAACTTTGCAGAAGGTCACTCATCCCAGAATTATTCCGATAATAAAATTTCAACCATTAAACTAAAAGAAGTCTGAATATTTAAGAATTTAATTTCATTCAACTTAAAGGAATTTCGTAGATACTTCATGAATGAGAAAATAATAATGAAATAACAATTTTGTGTAAATGAGCAGAATATCGATCTCAAGAGAAATAATAATGACTGCATACATAGAAAAGAAATCTTCATGCATCAACGCATAATTTATACTAATTTCTATGATCTTACAATTATACTAATATTAATTGAACATTGATATTGATGATATATGTGCTTCAAAAAGATAAAGAAATATAATATTATGTGATGATGTAAGTCAAAATAAATCTGTCGAATTGATGAAGCTTGCTAATTAAGTTGATTATCTGATGGAAATCGTAATCTATAAATATGCAAGTTGTATAAATAAAATGTTTCATAGCTGATCGAGTAGTTCGCATTAAGACAGTAAAGGCCAAATGAATATGTAGATTAATTATTTATATTGCTGCTGGTGGAAAAAGATATCAGACTGGACTAAGAGATGATATATTTATGTGCAGTGAATGAAGGTTCTGAGAACTCATATTTAGTATAAGATAGTTGGTGAAGGGATTATATTTATATATAACTGAGCAACAAATAAATAAAATAGTGTCCTATCTATCTGAATTGAACAGATTAGAGAGTTTCTATAAACTAATTTGTCTGATGGTCATATAAATGAAAGAGAATAAGTGCATGAAGATATCCTAATTAGAATTTGATTTTAAATTAATTTTGAATATATTGCACCATAAAATTTAATTGATTATTCATGTATTGTACTTATCTTATTATTGCATTTAGCTAAGCATACATTTAAAAATTTTAAAATATGAAGATTTAATTCAAATATTCTAAATAAATATTTATTTTTATACGGAGCTTGATGAGTAGTGGTTCTTATAGAATATCAGAAATGTTTAAAGGAGATCAAGTATTATTTCCGACAGGTCTCTCCAAATGACTCATTAATACAAGTATTTATTCCAAGGGGCACTCACCCTAATAGAGCTCGCTCTCCCATAGAAGTTATATACAATCAATGGCTCATGCATACTTATAAATATCTCAAGCTACACAAAACACACACACTTATAGAGCTTATTACCCCAACTTCACTAACTGAACTTGTTCTTGGCTTACATCCACTTCCACCCATGAGACTCGCCTATCATTACTTGGAACTAGTATTCATAGACTTGCCCTATATATCAATTATCATATACTCGTTCAAAACACTCGTCACTGAAGACTTATTGTGACTACTCGCCAAAGGACCACATTAGAGCCAGAAGGCTATAAGTACACCACCCAACTCAATTACATATCCGTGTTGGTATGTATTTATTACATAATGTATTATTTCTCACAACCTTTTATTAGTTCTCTTAATCCTATAAATAAGAGCTTAAGAGGTATATTTTGAATTTCATGATATCTGGACTATTCATAGAGATATTAGAGCTCTCAGTTGCTCTCTATACTCTCATTTTCTCACTTAATTCTCTAGCTTTATCCTACTAACGCCAATTAGTAGGGTTGAGTGTTGATCCAATAGACATGAAGAACTTTAATGTGAGGGAGAGGAGAGATTATTAGGTGCGGAGTGCGGACGGTGAGAACTGTTCGCACAAGTATTGGGCACCTAACGATACCCGCATTCGATACCGCTGGGTACCGCTAGGTATCCAGTGTTTGTACGAACGGTGCGCATTCTGCACCTAATAATTTTTCGAGGGAGAGACTATCAAGGCATAGGAATCTTTCTATTGTCTCATGTTATATCGTTGAAAAATATACTAGTATAAAACTATTAAATGATTAGCCCTCACCTATAAACTTATTATTTGATCGAAAATTAATTTGACCATTGCTGTATCTAACCCAACTCCACGTCTCCACCTATAGATTGCTAAATCACACTTCATGATAAAGATTGATAGTAACGAGACACAAATTTGAGATCCGAATTATTACGACAAATACGAAAATGGGTCAACATAACTAAAAAATTAAGGTCATTATACACTATTATTTGTCTATCCTCATCACTTGATTTGAAATTTAAGTTAAAAAATATTCTCATTATATGATTTGAAACTTTGAGTTAAAAATATCCATTATTAAAATGTGGCTTACTCATATATTGATGATCCCAACCTTGGCTACTTTTGGAAATTATTATGTGTGGTCATCGGATTGTCCGGAGGTGAATTAGGATGCGCTACATCACCCAGTACACAACACTGATACACAACAAAAAATGATTCGCTTCCGGATGTCGTCCGGAGACTGCACAGAATAATTTTATGACTGCTTGTCATAACAAGAGGCCCTTTAGAAGGTCATGATGATGTTTATGACAAATATTAGCTTTGAAGTGATGTTGCAATTGCTTTTTAACTACTAATTTGTATGTATTTATTTTTTAGGGATTTTGTTAAGCAACTGTTACCCTATTAATTTACTGTAAAATAATTGCAACAAATTCATGTTAAGAAAACAAATTAATATTTATAAATCTTTCATTGAAGTTTCCCTCCATCTATTTTATGATAACCCAATATGTGATTCTATGAGGCTAATGAGGTCATTAATCAAATAAGCTTACGAAAATTGTTAATTTTATGACCATTAATATTGTGGCATACAAATATTTGTCGAACAAGTTGATGTTAAATTTTAGATGTAAAAAATTTTGATGCCATTTATACAATAAATTATTATGTGTAGAATCTGAACGTAACTCTATTCGAATTCCAATAAAATCAAGTGATTTATACGCATAATATGTACAATTTTTACACATGATATATAGCCACATAATTTATTTTTGTTGGAGTCCATAATAATTTCTCCATTTACACAGCCTTATAAGAAAATTCTTAAACGGATTTTGCGGAAAAAAGAAAAAGAGATTAAGCGGAGAGTTTTACAAGAAATGAACTTTCGAGCAAACCACAGAGACTATTTGTAAATTCTTTTAAACCTTCTACAAGTAATTCATTCTTCAGTCGACGTCCTAAGGATTTGATGGTCGGTTCCCCCAACTCCAACTCCAACTCGACAACTGCAACGTTCTGGGTGCTTCAATACCAGTTCTATTTGTTCTGTAACTCTTTTTCTCTCTCTCCATGGAAGTACCAGTCGTATCCATCTCGGAGTCTGGATAGTGATTTTGGTAACATCGGTGAAGGATTCTACTCAGGTATTTCTTTTCATCTCGTTTTTGGCCAGTTTCCATCTCATTGTGCTTCGGGCTTTGGTTGTTCGATGAGTTCTATGCACTTATTCTTGTTTTTTTCCTGAAATTAATGATCGGATGTAAAAGCGTATGTGGATTTTTGATTAGTTAAGTTCAATTTATAATACCATGGCTCGTAATTCCACTGATGATTTCATGTGAGAAAAGTTATTGCAGATCGGCGGGGGTGGTGGCGGGGGACGGGGAGGAGGATTTGGATAATATGATGGATAAGTTAACTTGCATCATTTTAGGGTGACTTAGACATGGAAGATTCTTTTTTAAATGCGCGGAGATGGTTTTGGAAGGAAGACGGTGAAATTTGATAGTTTAGTAAAATAGGAGCCTTTGCTTGCTTTATTATGCTTTTGTTGAGGGGTGAAAATTGTTTTTAATTTTGCAAATATGTTGATGGGCTTGGTATGAATTTAGGGAAAGACGAACCTTACCTGACCAAAAAGTGATTTTTGTGAGAGGACAGCATCATTGGTACTAAGGGCCTGAATAATTTCGCAATCGTTGGTAAATAAGTCTCTTCAGGTAAAATCGTTGGTAAATAAGTCTCCCATATAAGATAATAGGAAAAAAAAAAAAAAAATTGTTGTGTTGAAATACTATATGGTTGGCCCTCACCCACAAGTTTAATCTTTTGGCTTGAAAAATAAGATTTAACCACTAGTATATTTAACCCAATTTTAAAAAATTAAAAAAAAAAAAAAAAACCCTGTTTTGTCCCCCCTTTATATCATTCACCAATAAAAAGTATCAGAGCTTGTGATTTTGCTGGGATTCAGTGATTCATGCCACTTATCACTTAAATACCTGTGGTTGTTTCTACAACTTTTAAGCAAACTTTAATAGAAGACAAAGTACATGGCTCTTTGGTTGTTTCTACCGTTTTTAAGCAAATTTAAGAGTAAGGCAAATCCCATGCATCTCTTGGTTCATGATATTCGCCGTTATCATATTCCAGCTCTGTTGATGTTCTTATGATTTCATATGTCCTATCATCACCTTTATTTGTGATGTTATTTACACAGTGCACTCACTTCATTAAATGCTACTTGCCATTTCCACTCTAATATTTTCAATAAGATACATTTTTTAGTTACCGGTACTTTGCGGAATGCGGATGTATCTGGAAAATGCAAGAATTATACAAATCATGAATATAACAAGTAGTTTGAAAGAAAATTCATTTGTGGTGGAATTCACAAAAATACTTTCAGGAGTAGTATGAGGCTCGAGCTTGTATTGTAAAAGCAGATAAATTGGAATGACATGCAAAGTAATGAATAGATGTATAATCTAAACTAGATTATCCATTGCAAGCTTTAAAAATATTTTCTCCCTTTCCACTCCCTATAGTTTTTCTTTTAAATGCAGAAGAAAAAATGCTATCACAATCCTGTTCAAGAATTAATAAAATTTGAATGGTTGGCTTGAAATTATTTTTTTACTATATTTTTTGTACAGAATTGCTCATTTAACTGTGCTTTCTGCCTATCTTGTTAACTATTATGCTATTAAGTTTTGTGTTTAAAATTATACCTTTCAACTTTCATCAATATATGCTTATATTTTCCCAGATCTTCACTTCTCATCAAAAGGATTAGCTTTTACTCGCACAATTTAACTTTTCTTGTTTTATTTGTTATGTACTCCATTATTTCCTTATTGATTGTAGCGCGCATTGTCCTAAAAAATTCAGATTTATGCCTTTATTTCATTGCAAGACTGAAGGACAGTGTTTTCTTATCTTTTTCTTTTTACCTTAGTTTATGAATAATTTTGTCAGGTCTAGAAAAGCTGGTCAAGACATGAGCCATGAGCAGGATGAAAGGTGATTCATGATTGTGTTCCTACTTTTACTAATACCTCCATAGAGTGATGCATTTTTCCCTGAAGTCAAAAAAATATTATTGGGATGCTTGTTGCACTGTGCATATTTATGAATTTTGTTGGCAGGAACTCTTTTATGTTTGTCTGAGATGCTGGTATCATTTTTCGATTAGGTATGGTGAGCAGGCTTTTCCAAACGGGGACATCTATATTGGATACTTAGATGGTCCACTTCCTCATGGGCATGGAAAATATACATGGTCAGACGGAGCAACATATGAAGGTGAATGGGAGAATGGAAAGATAGCAGGAAAAGGATGGATCTTTTGGCCATCAGGGTCTATATATGAAGGCGAGTTCTGTGGAGGCTTCCTTCATGGTTGTGGCACCTTTTCCAGTATAGATGGCTCTGTTTATAAAGGATCGTGGAGGTTGAATACACAACATGGTCTAGGAACAAAGAGTTATCCTAATTCAGATATTTATGAGGGTTTGTGGAGAGAAGGACAACAAGAAGGAATTGGCAAATATACATGGTGTAATGGAAATATGTATGTCGGGAATTGGAAGGCAGGAAGAATGAGTGGCAGAGGAGTTTTGAAGTGGGCAAATGGTGACTTGTTCAATGGCCATTGGTTGGATGGATTGGAACATGGCACAGGTTATTACTACTTTGCAGATGGGTCATGTTATCTTGGTACCTGGAGCAAGGGGCTGAAGGATGGACGGGGAACATATTATCCTACTGGAAGCAGACTTCCGTTTCAGCAGAAGTGTTACAGGTCTAATCTATGTAATAAGTGGGCAAGATATCTTTGTCCTCCTGCCTTAATGAAATCAGAAAATGACAAAAATGAGTTAACTTCAATAAAAAGTGACTATACTGGCCATAAAATAAGCAGTTTGTTCGGGCATTCTGGAAGAATATCTAACAGACCTACAGCATTTGATCGTTATAGTGATTTTGGAGTTTCTTTTGGAAGCATTCCATTTAGAGACAACTGTGTTAGACTACCCTGTGAATCACTTGAAGATGAAAATAAACTTCAAAATGATGTCAATATTGTTTATGAGAGGGAATATATGCAAGGGGTCTTAAAAATGGAGAGGATAGTAAATCAACAATTGTTGAAACCTGAACGAAATCAAAGGCTCCACGGAATTCAAAAGAAGCCTTTAGGGGTCCGTGGTGAAACGATTTACAAAGGTCACAAGAGTTACTTTCTGATGTTGAACTTACAACTTGGGATTAGGTATGTTGTCACTAAATTTTGGATCTAGAGTTGATGATGGAGTTTCGTTATAACTCCTTTCGTAATGACCTGGATTCTTGTTGCTTGACTAAAGTGAGGTTTTTACTTTTTTTGTCATTTTGATTTATAAACCTTCTAAATTTTCCTTCCATTATCCAACTGTAACATGAAATAGATTTTTTGGGATAACAAGCAACTGTCATTTTTGGGCATTTTGGCTTCCAGTGCCAAAAAGGTTTAAACCTTTATGTTAAGCTGGAGCAAAAGACCCAACAAACTTTACATTCATGCTTGGGTGTAAGCTGGTTCCTAGTAAAGCCGAATAAAAAATTCTTCTATGCAATGTATCTTTTATCAGGAAGGACTTGAAACAAATTATTGCTTCCATCATTGTATCATAACGCCTTATATCATTTTCATAGTTAAATGCTTAAACTGTTGAGAATAATTCATTCGAGTCTTGTTTTAAAGCTGACAGGTATACAGTTGGAAAAATTACACCTGTACCAGTTCGTGAAGTTCGTTCCTCTGATTTTGGACCATGTGCAAGGATAAAAATGTATTTCCCCCGAAAAGGGTCGCAGTTTACACCTCCACACTACTCTATTGATTTCCATTGGAAGGATTACTGTCCAATGGTATTTAGGTACTTACTGTTTATTTATTCTCAATTATGTTAATGTGGTCATATTGTTGAAAATAAGCAAAGTTTTGGAGAAAGTAATATGCGAATCAATATTCCTTAATATTTAAAATGCTTTGAATTGACTTCTAAATTATACTGCAAATAATTGGGTAAGGACCAAGATTAAGGTTCTGTTTGGGAATTTCTATAAGGCTATTCCTAGTTAATTAGGCCTTGTATAACTCTGATACCAGTCTGCCGGCTTGCTAACAAAATATCTTATACATTTTATTCTTCAAGTGCTAAGAGTAGCTTACATGTATCAAAGCAACATATTATCTTTGTAAACTTGATAATATAGAAATATCTCAAAATAGTTCTTAGACTATTTGTATGGGGCTAATTTAGTCCCATAGTATCATATTGCTTCAATTTATTTCTTTGAACATACAAAATTGATAAAAAATGGTCCCTTATGTTGTAATTGTGGTATTAAATTGATCTCAATTTAATTCATCGATTATACAAAACTAATCCTGATTTAGTTCCAAAGGAATAATTTTGGATTAATTTTGTATAGTCGAGAAACTTAATTAGAGCAACGTGGTACTCTGAGACTAAATTGGCCAATATGAATAGTAGGAAATTTAAATTGGAGCAACGCGATACTCAAGAATAAATTGGCCAATGTGAATAGTTAGGGGATTATTTTAAAGTTTACCCGTTTCATAATGTTGTGGGGTGGAAGTAAACACGTAACAAAATAAACAAGAAAAAATAGAAATGCAGTGGAAAGTAAAGAACATCAAAATTTAACGTGAAAAACTCAAAACTGAGAAATAACCACGGAGTCAGATCACTCCAAGAAATCCACTATGAAAATTGGGAGAAATTTGTACTGTTCTCTTTTCTCTTTTGCTCTCCTTCTCTTCTTTGTTACATCGTTCTTTTCAAGGGGAGCCACCCTTAAGAAAAACGAGAAAGAAAAACTGACCAGCCGACCTCGCTGCATTGTCGTGCCAGTTTGGAGTGCCGTGTTGCTCAACGCTCTTCTTAAGTCAGCATGACATCGTTGCAGCGCCACATCTTGAGTGCTGTAGCACTCTGCTATCTGTGAGTCGTATGGAGAAAAAAAAAACTCGAATCCAAGAAGGGGGAGGATCCCCGCACTCCCCTAGCGAGCACAACAAACTAAGTTGAGGTTCATGGCAATGTAGTGCAACCCGAGACACAATCAAATTCCACATAGATTAACATATATATCTTTTAGTCCTGCCTTTTTCCTAAAAAATTGTGCATTTGAAACCTTGTACATTTTCCTCAAAGATTGACAGTCTTTCGTTGTTATAATATTGTTGTTTATGATTTCCCAACTGAAACCAAACTTCACGCTCCTTTTTGTGGAGAAATTT
Organism: Dendrobium catenatum; assembly: GCF_001605985.2. Lineage (NCBI taxonomy): Eukaryota > Viridiplantae > Streptophyta > Magnoliopsida > Asparagales > Orchidaceae > Dendrobium > Dendrobium catenatum. The sequence goes on from NW_021318852.1 coordinate 6,932,229, forward strand.
AAGGTTGATCAAGCTTGAGTTAGCTCATTTATGAGCGTAGTATCAACCTGCATTTATTTTCAGAATACTTTCCTGAGCATAATATCAATTTTACCGTTCCTTGAATTACTAAAACTTTCTTCTATTTGTTAGTAGACATGAGTAGCAAGAGATGGATGAATTTCTTTTTTATCGTTCTTTATTTGAATTTTAAAAAACGTGCTTGATCCTTTTTATTTATTTATTTTAATATTATGATTGTGATATATTGCAGGAATCTACGTGAAATGTTTAAGATAGATGCTGCTGACTATATGGTCTCTGTATGCGGAGGCGATGGTCTAAAGGAGCTTTCTTCACCAGGAAAAAGTGGGAGCATATTTTATCTTTCTCAGGACGAAAGATTTGTCATAAAGACTCTTAGGAAAACTGAACTAAAGGTTTGAATTTCTAGAAATATCTTTTTTATATTGCAAGCTTAGCACCATCTCTGGTCTGTCATTTTATTGTTTTATTTCATCACTAGCTGCTTGTGAACTGTATATATATGCATTTCAATTCGCTTCTCAACCACCTAATTTTCCTCCATCCACTTGAAAACAAGCTGAAAGATATGATTCTTCAATAAAATTGTAGTCATACTTTGTCTAACCTTCTGTGCCCACGCCCTACTCAATGCTCCAACCCTCAGTCCTCTCTGTTTTTTTCCTTGTAAAGAAATTTTTTTATTACAAGGAAAAATAAAAAGAATGGTGCTATATTTACCATGACTGTTGTTAGATTACTTTCACATGGGAAGATCTATGTCAAGTGCGCCCTCAAAAAAAAAAAAAAAAAAAAAAAAAAAAAAAAAAAAAAAAAAAAAAAAAACTATGTCTACGTGATATAAGTACTTCCTTGGTCAGTTGTTAGGGCTTATTATTATCAGTATACTTATCATGTCTAACATGCCCTTCCTTTCTTGGATTGTTGTTTTTTAATGCTAGCAATTGTGTATTCTATTGCATCACCTTGCCTTATTTTGAAAATGAATGTCATGGATTTGGATTATAAGAGATTAGCACCAATTTGAATGTGTCCTTAATACATAATAAACTCCTAGCTGCGCTTATGAGCGTTTTTTCTTTATAAATTATCAGGAAGACCACAAGAAAATCATTTACCTTGGGAGTTTGAGCTTGTGGTTTTATGAAATTGGAATTTGAGGTGCCACTTTGCAACATACATGAAAAATATCCTTTAACAACCCATCATCAAATTTGGTGTAGTTCAAACCATTGAGTGATGTAGGATATTTAAGGGTTTAGATTTTTAATATATATATAACATACAATGTAGATTTAAATTTTATAAATAAATGCAATAAACATACAATTGGTAATCAATATAAGATATTGTCCAGGAAGAATTGGAGGACATTATGAGCTTTAATCTCTTGCAATGGGACGACTTCAGCCCATTTAATAAATATATTATTTCTATATGTTGAGACTATGTTGGTGATAGGAAGTGCTTGTATTCACAAGCAATCCTAACCCAAATCAAGTATCAAATAAAGAAAAACTGCTGTCCACAGCAGGAAAACAGCCCAAACCAGAGAAAATCTGAGAGAAAACGTGGGAGAAACGTAGGAAAAATAATTGCAAACACTTTTATTTCAATAGAGGATTAAAAGCACTTGCAAGATACAACTTTCCTTCAATTCGAGAGGAAGGAAGAACTCTCCAACGATCTCCGGCAAAGCCAAGAGCCCAAGACAAAAACTAGATCTCAAAGGGAAAACTCCAATTCAAGATAACCTAACCTCCCCCCAAACTCCTCCTTATATAAAATTCATCATAAAGGACCATTACAAACTTCCTAAAAGAGCCTTACACGTTCAAATTTTCCCTCCTAAAACCCCCCCTCACGTGCTCACGCGGATTCGCGGCTTCCGCCCGTCTCTCGCGTCCGCCTCGCGTAGCAGCGGACCGGTCCCTGTTGGACCGGTCCAGCCGGCCCAGGATGGGCCGGTCTAACATTACCGCCCTCCCAAAGAATCACCTTGTCCTCAAGGTGAAAATCAGGGAATTGCTGCTTCATCCTCCCATATGGCTCCCACGTAGCCTCGTAGTCAGGAAGATTCTTCCACTGGATCAATACTTCCTTAGTATTATCTTTTTTCTGGCGCACAC
>NW_021318852.1:6934463-6969116 GCF_001605985.2 Dendrobium catenatum
GGGGGGGGGGGGGGGGGGGGGGGGGGGGGCGATTGGTGGCTGTTTTAGGTATGATATGATTTAGTAAAGGGGCTAATTAGCAATTGAGATTATTTTTTGTTTGCTACAAATAGAGGAGAGGGGTTAGGGTTGGGGTTTCTTGTTATTGTGATGAATTTATTCTTGTGTTTTTGTGTGCTTTTGCTCTAGCGACGTTTAGAGAAGTATGAGAGATAGATCCTCCTCTCGAATTGAGGATCAACTGTATCTTGTTTTGTTCTTTAAGAGTTCATCTAATATTATGTTGTTTGTGCTACTTACTTTAGTTTTTCTTTCAAAATTATGCTGGCAAATCGTTGAAATCAATCATTGTTAGGTTTACTTTTGAATTTTACAAGAGTTTCTTATCAAAGTGGTATTAGAGCTCTTTCTTGGGAGGAAACAAATAATCTTTTTTAGTTGTTTTTGCGATTGAAACATCGATCCAATCAATGGCAGCAAAGAAGATGGATGCATTGGAGGGCGAGATGGAACAACTCAAAGCCGGAGTTGAAGAAAAATATTCGGGGTGGAGGGAAGACTCTCGGCCATCAAAAATTGCTTTGAGAACATCGAGGAGATGATGAAAAAGATGATGGAGATGCAAGCGAAAGAATCGTCGGCGATTCCTACGATGGAATCATGAGGAAAGGAGATCCGAGAGGACGACGATGAATTAGTGAGTGTTTTCCATCAAGGACCACTACGAGGAGTCCTGCTAGTTGGCAGATTGGGTTATTTCGAGGGGAGGATAGTAAGGAGGAGGGATTCAACCCTTTTTGGGAGATTTTTCGGGCATGGGGAAAGGTGGAATGAAGAAGGGCATGGTTGGGGAAACCAAGGGGGTATGGATGGGAGGGAAAGGAACCTTAAGATGCCGGTCTTTGAAGGGGAGGATGCTTAGGGCTGGGTATACCGGGTGGAGCATTACTTCTCCATCAATGGGATGATGGAAGGACAAAAACTCATAGCGGCGGGTCTATGTTTAGAAGGGAAAGCCCTAGCCTAATTTCAATGGAGGGAGGCTAGGTATCCGATGTACTCCTGGGAAGAAGTTAATGAGTGCTTATTGGAACATTTCCAAACCATCCATAATGGAGACCTCCACGAGCAGTTCTATGCCCCAACTCAGGAGGGGATTGTCATGGAGTACTGGGATAAGTTTGAGCGGTTATCAGGGAGATTGAGGGGAATCTCTGAGGAAGGACTGGAGGGGAATTTCATGAAGGGGCTTAGGGAGGACATACAAGCAGAGCTGAGGGTACTAAGGTCTATGGGGCTAAGAGAGACAATGGAGCTTGCTAAGAGGATGGAGGAAAAACTTAGGAGGGAAAAGGGCAGTAGAAGAAGCAACATGGGAGGGGTCTATCGAAGTACCTCTACTATTTTAGCACCCAGGATCCAGACACTATCATTCCAGAGAGAAGCTCCTAGGGAGAAGAGCGGTGGAATTCAGCAGGGGGTAACTTTAGGTGACTCATAAAGGCGGAGTTGCAGGATAAGAGGACAAAAGGGTTATGTTTCAGATGTGATGAGAAGTACGCACCGAGGCATAGGTGTAAGGGGGTAGTCTTGAGCATCCAGGGGATCCAGGTGAGTGAGGATTTTCTCCCAATTAGAGCTGGGGAATACTGATGTTATCCTACGGATGAGATGGCTGTAGACCTTGGGAGATACCAAGGTGAATTGGGGGATGTTGACAATGGAGTTGTTGGTAGACAGGAGGAGGAGGATGATTAAAGAGATGCAGGACTCTCCATAGCTATAGTATCTCTAAAAACCCTGGTAAGGAACATAGAGGAGGTGGGAGGAGAATTTTTGGTGGTGCTACAGATCTTGGAGGGGATCAAAGGTGAGGAAGGAGGGGGTATCCCTCTTTAAGTACATCCAATTATACAATAGTTCAAGGAGGTTTTAGACCCATCTCAAGGATTGCCAACACAGTGGGGACAGCAGCATGCCAACATGCTGAAGGAGGGGATATCACTAATCAGCGTCAGGCCGTACTGCTTCCCTCAGATCCAAAAGGATGAGATTGAGAATTTGATTCGAGAAATGTTGGAGGCTGGTATCATCAGGCCAAGCGTAAGCCATTTTTCTAGCCCATTTTTATTAGTCAAGAAGGAAGTTGGAGATTTTGCATGAACTATCGGGCACTGGATAAGAAAATTATACCAGACAAGTTTCCTATTCCTATGATAGATGAGTTGTGTGGCGCGGCGGTATTCACCAAGGTGAATCTAAAGTTTGGATTACATCAGATCCGAATGAGAGAATAGGATGTTCCAAAGACAGTTTTTAGAAGACACGAGGGGCATTATGAGTTCTTGTTGATGTTGTTTGGGCTTACCAATGCTCTTGCTACTTTTCAGTCCCTCATGAACAAGGTGTTCCGACCTTATCTCTGGAAGTTTGTTCTGGTCTTCTTTAATGATATCCTTGTATATAGCAAGTCCAGTGAAGAGCATCTGGAGCATCTAAAGGAGGTCTTAGAAGTGTTGTAGGAATATCTATTAAGGGCCAATCTAAAGAAATGTTGTTTTGCCCAGGCTAGTGTGGAGTATTTGGGGCACGTATTATCCCAGGAAAGAGTAGCAACTAATTGAGCCAAGATTAAGGCATTGTTGAAATGACCTCTACCCAGGAATTTGAGGGAGTTGAGGGGCTCCTGGGGTTGACGGGGTACTGCAGGAGATTTGTGAAGGGGTATAGTACCATTAGGGGTGTAAACGAGTTGAGTCGAGCTCAAGTCAGAGGGTGTTTGAGCTCGACTCGCAAGTCAAATACCCAGCTTGAACTCGAGCTTGACTCGCGATAATATGTCGAGCTTATCGAGCTGTCGGTAGGAGTTTGCCTCATTTTGTTTGTCACTTTCCGCCTGTTCTTTTTTTTTTTTTGGGAAATCCGCTCGTTTCAAACATGTGGAGTAGAAGACTTGGCGTGAGCAATGCCTTTAGCATTTATTAGAAAAGAAAAAAGCAGCTTTTCTTCAGCAGCTTTTAGATTATATATATATATATATTGAAAAAAAGTTTTATTATTTTATAATTCAAAAGCTGCTTTTCATTTATTATCATTTATTGATATTGTGTTTTAAAATATTTTTAATAAGCTGTTGTTGAATATTTGATTTAAAAAAAATTAAACAGTAGTTCGAGCCGGCTCGCGGGGCTCAAGAGCTGAGCTTCGTCAAGCTCGAACTCGAGCTCGAGCTCGACTCATAAGCTCGATAAGCTCGACTTGCGAGCCCATAAACGAGTCGAGCTCTAGCCAGCTCGCGAGCCGGCTTGGCTCACTTACACCTCTAAGTACCATAGCTTGGCCTTTGACAAAGCAGCTGAAGGACTTCTTGTGGGGAGAGGCAACTACTCAAGCCTTAAAGAGATTGAAGATGGCCATGACCACCATTTATGTTCTAGCACTACCCGATTTTAGTCAGGTATTCGTGGTGGAGACTAATGCCTCCTCAGGATATGGGTTGGGGGAAATACTCATGCAAAATCATAGACCCATAGCCTATTTCAACCATGTGTTGTAAGCTAGAGCTAGATTGAAGTCATTCTATGAGTGAAAATTAATGGCCATTGTATTGACTATTCAGAAGTGATGGCCGTACTTGCTAGGTCGACACTTCATTATCAGAACTGACCAGCGGAGTCTGAAGTACATGGAGTAGAGGATAGTGATTGAGGAACAATAGAGATGGCTGTCAAAGTTGTTGAGCTATGATGTTGAGATCCATTATAGGCTAGGGTTGAAAAATAAGGCAGCTGACACCTTGTCCAGGCACATGGGGGAACTCCAAGAGTTGGCCCTTTCGATACCACCGATGTTGGATTGGGGAGCCATTAAGGAAAAAAAGTGCGTAGGACCAGTGGCTAAGAAGAATCAAGGAGGATCTGCTGAAGGATGAGAGTATCTATACTGGCTATTCCCTAGATGGGGAGAGACTTTTATACCACGGAAGGTTTGTGATGTGATACAAACATGGAGAAACATGAATTGCAATTTAGAGATTAGTGAAAACTTTAACTTTGCTACATTAACAATAAAATTTAGCTTACTCAATTAGGATTCAAGAAAATTCGTGAGAGATTAAGCGGTAGGCATTGACTACACTTGAGAGTTACAAGAGTCTTGCAAAAGATAACCAAAAGATAACTAAATAATGCTAATAGCTTTCACTAAAGCCACATGTTTAAAGTTTAGACCATTCACCTTGAGGTCCGACAATCTCTCTTTGAAGTGGAGGTTAGCGGAAGAGGGTTGCAAGAAAACTTAGCGATACCACTAAGACACATGTGATGCCAAGAGGACTCGTCGCTGGGGAGGAAGTGGGAGTTGGAGAAGCGGGCAGATGACTTTCGATGATCCACGTGCAGTCGGAGAATTGGTCGTCGAAGGCGTCCACTAGTGTCGGTAAGATCCGATCCAAGTAATCTTCGACGGTATTGTCGAAGCCAAAACCCACGTCAAAGAAAGGCGATCTAAGGACGTGAATGTGTCCGTAGGTGTCGAGTTCGATTCCGTAGTCAACGGCGGGATCCGCCATGCACCATGAACTTGAAGACGAGCAATCCCCTCAATGAACCAAGAGAGAAGAGAGGGGCCGGTTTGGAGGGGAGGAAGGGGCCGGCGGTGGATCTAGGGGAGAGGAGAGGGATTAGGTTGAGAAACTGAAATTGATTTCAGTTTCAAAGGATTTAGGAGGGAAAATTTTGGAATTTTAAATTTGAAATCCCAAATTAAAGAGGGGAATTAATGATCATTCAATGGGAGAGAGAGAAAGGGGGAGCCGGCGGTAGAGAGAAGGGGGAGAGAGAGCTTAAAACTGAAATTATTTCAGTTTTTATGCAAGGGGAGGGAAAAATAATTGATCCTAATTTGAATTTCAAATAGGATTAGGGAGTTAATTGGGTAATTAATGGGAAGCAAGATTGGGGGGCCGGCGGCATGACTAGGGAGAGAGAGGGAGTTATGGAGAGAGGGAGGGGATTTTCCAAATATAAAATGATGACTAGGAAAATATGAAATAAAATCCAAATCAATTTTAAACTTAATTAATTTGGATTCATTAAAAAACTTTCCAAAAATAGAATTTTCCAAATTTGGAAAGAAATTGAAATTTCAAATTTCAAATTTCAATGAGAAGTAGGTGAGGGGATGTGGGGAGGTGGTGGAACGGGAAGGAGGCCGACGGCAAGGTGGCCGGCCGACGAGGCTATGGTGGCCGGCGGGTGGATCTAGGGACGGCGGCAATAGGAGCTTGGCTTCTTGCTTCCTCTTCTCTACTTGGGGTCTTTGGTGGCGGAGAGACAAGAGACTAGAGATCTCAAGCCTTGGTTGATTTCTACAAGTGAACTCACAAAGAGCTCACAAAGAACTCACTAAGAGATCTCTACGATATTGAACTCACAAAGAGGACAAAACATAAGAAAATTTCATTTCAATAATTCATCCACCACTATTACAAGAGAAGGGTCATATAAATAGGCCTCACAATGACAAAGAAAAATAAAAGACTAAAATGCCCCTTGGGCTACAATAGCTACCAAATACCCATAAGGGCAAAAACGGAAAAAACATAAAATAAAATCAAACTACTACATAAAATGATGAAAATAAAGATCATGATCGTGGCCGTCGATCTCCGGCATCTATTGAAGTTACATGTGTCGTAATCTGATGTCCCCATCAGTTTGTGTTACTCACACTTTCTACAAGAGTTTTACGGGAGTGCTGTTGGGGGTCACTGAGGTGTACAGAAGATATAGGAGACTGGATGCTGAATTATATTAGAAAGGAATACACAAGGACGTAGAGGAAATGGTGGCCAGGTGTGAGGTTTACTAGAGGAACAATTATATGACTATGGATCCAAGAGGGTTACTATAGCCATTGGCACTCCTAGGCATAGTATGGGAAGATGTCTCTATGGATTTCATAGATGGGCTATCACGATCAGAGGGGTTTACGATTATTCTGGTAGTGATGGACCAATTCAACAAATATGCTCATTTCACGACATCCTTACACGAGAGTTACAGTGGCGGTGGATTTTATAAGAGAGGTGGTCATATTGCACAGGATACTCGAGTCTATAGTATCATATTGAGCAAGGTATTCTTCAGTCACTTTTAGAGAGAATTGTTCAGGTTATAGGGGCCGGTACTGAAAAGGAACATCGCTTATCACTCTTAGACGGATGGATATACAGAGTTGGTCAATAGGAGCTTGGAGTACATGCGATGCTTTGCTTCAGAGACACCTCGATTGTGGGTTAAGTAGCTGGCATGGGCGGAATACTGGTACAACACTTCGTACCATTTAGCGTCCTAGATGACTCCTTTCAAAGTGTTGTACGACAGTGATCCACCTCACTTGGTACACTTTGGGCAAAATAGCACATTAGTTTTTTTCAATAAAGTAGTACTTGGAAGAAAAGTACAAAACACTAGAGGAACTGAAAAGGCAAGCGGATGAGCACAGGAAGGGCATCCAGTTTGAGATAGGGGATAGGGTGTATCTGAAGCTTCGCCCCTAGAGGCAGCAGACAATGACTATTAGGAGGAATGAGAAGTTGGCCCCGTGGTACTTTTGCCCCTTTGAGATAGAAGAAAGAATTGGAGCTATGACATATCGACTGATTGGTGGCTATTTAGGTATGATCTTATTTAGGAGAAAGGCTAAATAATAATTGAGATTTTTGTATGCTATAAATAGAGGAGAGGGGTTAGGGTTGGGGTATCTTGTTATTGTGCTGAGTTCATTCTTGTGTTTTTGTTTCCATTTCCATTATACATGTCCAAACAACCATATTTACCATGTCATCTTCAAAAGGTGCCACTCACGCCATTTTTGCAATATCATCATTCTTAATAAAATGATTTATCTTGCATCCGTCATATCATTTTTATTTCCTGCACATGTAATCTGGCTGTTGGTGACTCTTTTCTAGTCCTAACACTCATGATTGTCTTAAAAACGCTATAACAAAATCTAAATAGTTGTCTAACCACTTGAACTACTATTGTGAAAGAGTCACGATATTTATGCAGAACTTTTCTTAAAAAGATTAGTAAGATTGGATTAAGGGATGCATTAATAAGAATTGCTGCTCTTTCAGGTTCTACTGAAAATGCTCCCCAAGTATTATGATCACGTTGGAGCTCATGATAATACACTCATAACCAAATTTTTTGGGCTGCACAGGATTACAATAAAATGCGGACAGAAGGTATTTAATTGCTAAATGTATTAGATCTATCTTAGTTCCGAAAGTCTGCCACTGAGGGTTCCCTTCCACAGGTTCGATTTGTTGTGATGGGCAACATGTTTTGCACAGAACTACGTATTCATCGCCGGTATGATCTGAAAGGTTCCTCTCATGGAAGATCAACAAGTGCTGATAAGATAAACGAGAACACAACTCTCAAAGATCTTGATCTGTCTTATGTTTTCCATTTGGAGAAATCCTGGCGTGAGTCACTTTTCAAGTGAGTTCTTTATTACATCGGCTCCTTTTTTTAGTGTAAACCATTCTAGGCATCCTATTTATTGTAAATTCCAACATCATTGCACTTCTACTGGTAAACTGCACCTAGGAGTTATTTCAAGGAATATAATTGAATATGTGTACATTGTCCAGCTACATATTTACTTGATATAAAAGTTAGAGAGAATGACCACAATATTTTTTGACATGGGAATTGCTTAATGGAGTTTACTCTTTCTTTCTATTTTTTTTTTTTAAGTGATGCGAACATATGTATTTTCTTTTCTCTTTCCTATAAATCCATGCAGGTCTTTGTCACCTTCGTTGTTTTCAAGAAATTTACAATGCTTTCCTAATATATTGACCATTTTTTATAAGTACTGTTTTTTCCATTTGTTTGTGAAATTGTACTATCCAAGCAAGTTTTTGTTATTTATGACGTTGTTCAAGTTATATCACAGTTGCAATGTTAATTAGTCCCAATCTGCTTGCTTGTCAGCAAGTATATTTAAATTACTCCGGATTAGCAAAACTCAGAAGATCTGAGGAATTCATTACATTTAACTTGGCCCAAACTTTGATATTGACCGGTAACCTCTTTGTAAATCTTTAATACATTTGAAGGAAGGGCTATTTAGACAATACATTTGAAGGGAATACTATTTAGATTATGTTCTATTAGACAACTAAGAAAAATATATATTGATAGGCACTAATATTTTCTTAGTAATTTGTTAAAACTAAATCACTAATTAGGATTTGTTCTTTGTTAAATTGTTCACTTTCATATTTTTTATTATTACAATTAATCATTATCAACATTACTATAAGTTTTGCTAAATTAATAGGGTTATGAATTCTCATTCATCATTTATTACTATTTGAGTTTGCTTAAATGAGTTAACTTATTAGGGAAATTAATCTGGGATCCTTGATTTTATTTTGATTTATTTTTAGCTCTTTGATTTATTTAATCCTATTCGATTTCAATTTTTTGAATCTTATCATGTAACTATTTGCAATACTAAATATACCCTTATGTACCTTCTGACACATATCATGAGCCATAGTCCTGTTATCCGTAGATTTCAATCCTACCCAAGCCCTATCTTGGTGCCTCCCTCTCTTAATCTAGTTGTTATTACACAATATTTGGTTATTACTTTCCAAAATATTATTATTTTATGCTAGGCAACTACTTGATGCACTTTTCTAATAAACAAATCCTGTCAAACAATAATCATAACGAGGGAATTCAATAAATATTTAATAATGATCACATATAATTTTCCTATAATGTAATTGTAGGAGGAAATAATTAGATTAAGAGAGGAAAAGATAAAGAAATGAGATAAATGAATATTAAATATTTGTTTAAATATACTAATAATTTGTCACGATTCGACCTTGGAGCTCGAAGCGGTAAGGGAGTAGTAGATGGTCGGAGGGAAGTTTGGAGCTTGGTATACTTTCTTAGAACTTTAAAAGAATTTAAAATAATTTCAATTAAGACTTTTAGCATTACAGAAGAGCCCCTAAACCATAACATTTTGTTAAACATGAAACTGTTCATACACAAATTGAGATTTGTACATATATTCTGGAATAGCATATCTAGCATATAAATAACTTTTTATGATACGTTTGAAGGAACATTGCATTGTAAAATATAAGGTTTTCACAAGTAGTTGAAACATAACATGAAACCTACTCATCATTCTTTGCAACATGAATATCACTTGCATTGATAAAATAAATCATTGTATTGCAGGCAATAACATTATCTCATACATGGAAAGGAGGAAGAATCATAAATATAATTAAATTCATCATTTTTAGGAGAAATGAAACATTACTCCAATTTAGAATAGAAATAATTAACCTTAGCTTCTTAGATTTCGGGCTAAAACCTTGGAATCACCTTAAAGCCTCAAGATCTTAGAATAGCTAGCTTGGTATTTCTTGAACTTGGCCTCGGACTTCAACTATGAACCAAACTTATAAACTATACATAGGGTTAAGCACATAACTCGAGTTATACCACTTTCTTAGAATTTATACTTATATCAAACATCTACATGTCTTCTTAAATCTCATATTTAAATAGCACTCATAGGCCAACATTATTCCTATTTCTTATTTTCATAATTCTAATGTAATATAAACCACACTCTAATGATTGCCATTATATCATGACCTTAAGTTACACCATAATAATGCATATATCTTTAGATGTTTATTTAAATACCTAAATACACTTATTTATATTATTTTAAATGTAGTTCGCCATAATCCAACTCTACAAATTAACTTACACTTAATAAAGATCATACTTAAGTTATTATCTGTTAAAACTAGAGATTTGAGAAGAAAAGCCTTGACTTTATTCATTACTATCTTCCCTATTTATAGATCTATACAAGATATCTTAATGAGGAAATAATACATTACATAAAATTTCTAATAAAAATCTTTCCTAAATTCATTCCTTCATTCTGGCGTGATCCATGAGAGCATCCCACGGATTGATCTCTGTGTCCGTCGGATCCTTTGCACTGGGAACGGCTGGATTTCAACATGGCGTGATCCATGAGAGTATCCCACGGATTGATCTCTGTATTCGTCGGATCCTTTGCACTGGGAACGGTTGGATTCTAACACTCCCCTCAAGCTGGTAATACATATGTCATTACCAGCTTGGTAATTAATCACACAAAGTAGAGTTACCATAGAGCCCTCTATTTTGGTCATACTTTATGGAAAATTAGCTTCAGATATTGTGACAGCGGCAAATGATAGTGATGAAGGCTATATCAAACAGGGTAGCAATGAAGGCTGCATTGGTTATAGATAGGATATCAACTACAAGAGAAAGCTGGCAATGAAGGCTGGTGATGGGAACCTATCCTCAAAATTCCGACAATGAAGGCCGGTTGAAAGAGTAGTATTCCTTAGAGTTTTGGCAATGAAGGCCGGTTGTGAGAATTTTGTATTCCTCAGGTTTCTAGCAATAAAGGTTGATTTGATCAGCAATAAAGGCTGATGTTAGCAATAAAGGCTGATTTGATCAGCAATGAAGGCTGATTTTATCATGTTAGCAATAAAGGCTGATTTGATCAGCAATAAAGGCTGATGTCAGCAATAAAGGCTGATCTGATCAGCAATGAAGGCTGATAGTGGGAACTTTGTACTGTTCTTCTTGGTGATACAATCCAGTTCTCTCCTTAGCACGTCCAATCGTCTTCCCCGATTTCTGGTCCTGTGATTGCAAGTGAAGAGGATGCATTTGATTTTTCAAGAGATATCAGGAGTCGTCTCAGTTTATCAATATCTTCTTTATTGAATTCTCCAAGACTTGACTGTGCTTCTGGGTTAGGCTGACTTGTTTCAGTTCTTTGATTCCACTCCTTACTAGGGGGTTTTCCATTTATCTTCCAGCAATCTTCCTTTGTGTGTCTTGATTTCTTGCAATAACTACACCAAAGTGAGTCTTTGTCTTTGTATTTTGAGAAATCTTTACCTTTTTCCTTCCATGGTTCTTTGCTCATCACCATTGCTAAACTTTCAACGACCTTTGGTTCTAGCATCACTCCTCGTCGGCTTTCTTCTGCGCGGATGAGAAAAATGGTTTCATTGAGTGATGGCTTCTCTTCTTTGCAGAGGATCTGGAATCTAACTTGATCAAATTCTGCATTTAGCCCTGCAAGAAAATCATAAACTCTATCTTTTTCAATAAAGTTCTTTAGGATCGCTGCATCTTCCGGACATTTGGTTTCTATGCATCTATAGTGATCGAGTTCCTGCCATAGATTTTGTAGAAGGGTGGCATACTCCGTCACAGTCTTACTTTCTTGCTTTGTGATTCCAACTTTGACTTTAATTTCAAAGATTTGAGCTGCATCACAAGCTTTGGAGAAGGTCTGTCTGGCAGTATCCCATATGTCCTTTGCAGTTGAAAGGAACATAAATGTATCGCTAATTTCTGGAGTCATGGAATTCCACAACCATGACATAATCATGGAGTTTGTTTCATCCCATGCCCCAAATTTAGGATCTCCTTCTTTTGGTCCTCCTCCAAGGAGGTGATGTATTTTTCCTTTCCCCTTCAAGTAGGTCTTCACAAATTGAGACCACTTTAGATAGTTCTTCCCATTTAGACGATAGGAAGGTTGTATGCTTTGGAGATCACCTCGTCCTTGGTGCACCATTGACTCCTCATTTTGCTCAATGCTCTGGGAGGAATTAATTTCAGACATTGGGTAGCAATGAATGCTTCTGACGATTTTTTTTTTCTGTCCGACAATGAAGGTCGATTTTTTTTTTGGTGGGAATACCTTCCCGGTTTAATAAAACCGAGCCGCTGACTCTTTAAAAGAGTTGGACCGGATAGCTTAGGGCATGTACGAAGATCAGGATCTCAGGAGCTCGAGCATTCGCTTAGCTCATTCGACGATCTTCCCTCCCTATCGGATCAGGATGCTCGCCGTCCGCTCCTTTGTCCGTCCGCAAGCGTTCTTCTTCGGCCGTTTCTCCGACCGGCTTCTCTCTAAGACTTGATCGGCTGAGCCTCGGTGTCGTTGCTTAGTAGGAGGCGTAGAGATTGTGCGCGTGGCTCCTTTGGCTCGTTCGTGGCTATTCGACTATCTTCCATTCCGATCGGAAGTTCGATTGAGTCGCCCGTCCCGTCCGCCGTATACGGCCGGCCGCGATCAAGACTCCTCCGACGATCAAGTTTCTTTTCTCTTCCTCCTCTGATGATCTAGGATCGTTCTTCGACGGCAACTAAGGCCGTTGGCTCTGATACCATGTTAAAACTAGAGATTTGAGAAGAAAAACCTTGACTTTATTCATTAATATCTTCCATATTTATAGATCTATACAAGATATCTTAACGAGGAAATAATACATTACATAAATTTTCTAATAAAAATCTTTCCTAAATTCATTCATTCATTCTGGCGTGATCCATGAGAGCATCCCACGGATTGATCTCTGTGTCCGTCGGATCCTTTGCACCGGGAACGGCTGGATTTCAACATGGCGTGATCCATGAGAGCATCCCACGGATTGATCTCTGTGTTCGTCGGATCCTTTGCACTGGGAACGGTTGGATTCTAGCATTATCTATTATACAAACTAAATTTGATTAAGCCTAAATAGATTGATCTCATTCTATTTTGATGGATAAATATCATAGCCATCATAGAGGACTTGTAGGAACTATTTGACTTTCATTCCATTTTAGAGATGGAGATTTAACTAACTCATGTTCTTTAAAAGAACCATCTCATCAAACCTTATTATAACCTCTAAATCAAACCCTACAATTGAAGTAGTTTGAGTACATTCTATATCTAATGTAAAATACACTCTGAAATTCATTTTTTTACTATACTTCTTCATTTACAAATTAGTGTTTGATTATCTAAACTTCAATCCAATGAAAATTCATTTGAATATATGATTAGAAAGTCTCTATATGCATAAATTACAAAATTTGTAATTTAATTATTATACCTAACATTAGTTATATATAAATCTTAAAAATTGTGCATTAGTATTTAGAACCTCTTTTCGAAAATTATTATAATCCTAGCATTAGTTCGGGATAGAATGGGGTACACAGGCTTACCAATGTGTTGCAAAGAGTCCTTAGAATCACAAATCTCCAGTTTAATTCATTTTTTAATTTTTTGGATAATTAAAGATTCGTAAAAAAGAACCAAATTTGCTAAGTGATGAGGGGGACAGACTTGACAAGTATTTCAGAAACATCGTTGATAAAAGAAAATCTTAACTTCTTAAGCATTGCAGCCGAATAATTTTTTAAGCCATAGTTGCCGGCATTTTGGCTTTGATGAGGTCGAATTAGCTTAGATGTACATAATATTGTTTATAACTTAGAATTCTAAAGTAATGGTTGTTATGGCGGAAAAAAATAATTGCATAAATTGTAACTTTCAAGAATCTTTTGATGAATCACATTTCCAGTGCCTACTTTATAGATAGTAAATGACATTTTATTTATTTTCTTATTGCATCTAACTAAAGGGAAGTAAAGTTTTGATTAGTACTTAATTTTTGCAGTGATTTGATAGGTTTTGTGCTACATAGGCAATTAGTTCCTTCTGGGGTTTCATTTGTAATGAAGGTTTTATTTTTCATCCTTCGGTGTTCTTTGATATGTTTTTCTAGACTCATGGTCTTGCATGTAACATTCACGAACTCATGCTGATAGAGTGTGAACTTTCTTGTTTGTTTTAGCTTTTAAGTATGATATTATTTTTCAATTTGCTTTTTTTTCTTTTTGCAGACAAATTTCTCTGGATTGCATGTTCCTAGAATCACAGTGTATTATTGATTATAGCATGCTTTTGGGGCTGCATTTTAGAGCGCCTGAATGTCTGAGGCCTCCCTTAGAATCTGAAAGCAGAAATGAATATACCAGTTCGGCTACTGATAATTGTAGGTTTCTCATCTCAGTCCTATTATTACCAATTCACAATCTTTTTTTATGCTCCTGTCATATTTTGCATTTAAAATTGGCATTGAGTAGTATCTCACTGTTATTGGATGAGAAAGTAGCTGAGCTAGGATTGAGGGCCAAATGCAAAAAATTGAATGCTTTCATTATAATTAATTTTTTTAGTTTCCTGCTTTGTCAATATTCTCTTTAACTAATTGAAGTGCATTTACTTGGCTTGGCGTGATGTATAGTAGGATTACTGTGACCTATCTAAATCAAATCCTGTATCTTATATTTCATTAATTCAACGAGGAATGGGTAATTCAAAATTTGATATGGTATCAAACCAATAGATCCGTTACTCCCTCTCTCCAATCTAGCTGCCACCCTCATTTTCTTCCTAGGGCACATGTTCCCATTATATACCCTCTCATCTATCAATATACGTGTGACCTCCACTAGTAACCTCCTCCATATACTCATCCCTGCTTGGACTCCTGCACACTTGTGTGACTTTATTACTACTACATTGTTGACTTCTATACATGTTCCACGATCAATCAAGTGCGTCGAGGAAGGAGACTTACAGATATGTCACTCAACACGAGCATCGAAAAGCCTCGATCACTACCAAAATAACTCAAAATTTTATTTGATCGTGAAATAGATTGCATCGATGCACTTTGGACATTGAATATGCCAAATAAGAGTCATTCATGCACAACTCAATTGAAAATGACAATGAGCATATCTATTGGCAAGCACGAGGCCACATAAAATTACCTGAATCACCTCTGATCGTTAAATGGAATGCGCCATTGCATCAGAACATCAAATTTAACTTAGGGGAACCCCTAACAATTGGTTTGAACAAAGGTGATCAACATCAACTATCTATAGACATGATGATATGCGACATTGCACAAACGATGTTCATTCATAAAACAGATTTCGTCGTTGAGTTTGAAACGTCGGAATATCAAGAAATGGCTATAATATTGCATGGGTCTTTGCATGAGTGAAAATGCAAAATTGGCATGAATTACGAGGCGACAATAGGCTGCCAAAATTTTATTTGAACTATTATTGGACTTAGAAATTTATGTACGTGATGAGGTCATCGATAGGAGATTTCGGCGCGTCCATCAGAGACGACCACGGAGATCGACGACCATGATTGCGAGCCTTTATTATTGATTTTACTTGTACCATCAGTTTTTTTTATATTATGCTTTTATTTTCGTAGTTTCCCATTTTACCCCTGAGGGTAGTAAATTCTTGTGTAACTCTTCATTGCATCACATCAGTACGACCTGCACAGTTAAAAATTCAATGAAAGAACGACTTTAATAAACTTACATGGAACCGAACCTCAATGAACTTTTTTTTTTAACCTTAATGAACATTTAAGTTAACTTATAACTAAATAAAATTCATAAAGTTAAAAAGCTAAGCAGGGGATTAACTTGCCTACGGGCATGAATAAAGAATTTGGAATATGACAGCTTGCCTACAATTAACTAAGGGGCTTCTATGAACAAAATAATTTGCTTATAAGGATGAGGTACTTGCAATGATCATAGCGACCTGCCTACAGGAAGGCACTAGAAACTCATGGTGTATGTAATAACTTGCCTATAGGCATAGAAAGGAGATGTATAAAATGCACTACTGCCACTATAGCCCGTCTCAGGCAATGTTAAAGGATTTGCACTAAAGGCAGTCCACCTACAGGCATGAGCAGAGGACTTGTAAACATAACTACTTGCCACGAGCAAAAATAAGGGCTTATAACGAATATATTAACTCGCCTACAAGTGATAACAGAGAAGTGACAATGAATATTACTCGCTTATGAGAAATATCAATCAACTTGCAAAGAACACTACTATTCATCTATGAGCAGGGGCAGGAAATTCATAGTGCATACAAAACTAGTTTACAGGCAAGAATAAGGGGGTTCTTATCAAACATATAAAAATAATTAGGCAAATCAATAAAATAACATAAATTCAAAATAAATCAATACAATTCAAAATTAAGAAATCCATTTAATTTCATTTAAAATTAGTACTGATCACTGACTCATTATTTGTTGCATTCAATTAATCATAAATTTACTCAAGCAATCACACTTATATATGTCATTCAATTACTCAATATACCATGAAATAACTATCAATCAATCCATTCAAATCCAATTATAACTATATGAATTAAAATGTTACGAGTGGATCCTCCACGTGCATCTCTATCATTTTGCTAGATTAGATTGCAAACTCTAGGTCATACGGGTGCAAGTGGATGTTTCAATTCATCTCGTAGTCCTCTCAAGAATTTATAGTATTTGTCCTCTGTTATATTAATCAATTGTGGTGCATACCTTTCCGGTGTAGTAAACTTCGCCTCCTGCTGCATCACTATCCTGTTCCTCTTCTCTAATCTCATGAAAGCCTCATGCATTTGCTATCGGGTTGACGGAGGTACGAACCAATCTTTGAAAATAACAACAAACTCTGCCCAAGAAATCTCCGCATTCATCTTGCCCTAAAATTTCTCCTATTGTTATCTTATCCACCATTTCTCTGCTTCTCATTCAAATAAGAAAACTGCAAGTTGTACTTTTTGATTATCTGGGCATTCCATGCTGTCAATTATCTTCTCTATCCTCAACAACCAGGTCCTCTGCTATATGTGGCTCTTTAGCTCCCTTAAACAATGGGAGCTTCAACTTATGGAACATATGTAGATTTTTGTACCCTTCTAACTCTTTGTGTCCCAACTGTCTACTCTGAGCATCACTCATAGCATGTGCAAGTATGCTAACTGGTTGCATCAAACTGTCAGAACTCATTGAAATTACTGTCGCTCTCTATCCATTTTGTACATTCTGATCAGTATGGTCCATCTATCAATTGATAAAATTCTCATTCCTAATCAATAATACACAAACAAAACATGCATACATATGCAATTCGATCAAATGCAGACATAAAAATCTATATTATCTAACTTCTACCCTGCTCATAATCAACGCTCATAGCTCTGGTTACATTTCAATTCTTCCAACAACCTTACTATGATACTAATTGTGGCGCCCTAGATTTAAATTTAGAAGAATTATATATTTTATCTTCTTAATTAACCAACCAAAGCTTCTATAAATCATCAAAATAATAAATTTATATCCAGTGAAAGCAACTAACAATTACATACTTTAAAATATTGCACTATATCAATTCTCTCAAAATCAATATACAATAGCCAGGAGACTAGTACAATTATTACTTTATCACAAATTACTGGCTATAAAAGAATGAGGGAAAATATAAACAAAATCAAAAGAAAACCTGAATATCTCTATCAATCTCATTCGAACTGGTTTTGATCTCTTCCCTGACCTAAATTCATAAAAATTCACGTAATGAGCATAAAATCCCGGCAAGTAATCAAAATTCTATCACTGCTTTCAATGCAAATCAAGAGAATTAATATGTATGTTCGTTTATAATGAATGTCAATCATCACTTAATATAAACAATAAAAATATCAAAAATCAATAATAAAATTAATATGATTAGCAAAGTCAAAAGAGATCTTTTAACTATCAAAATATAAGAAAAATTATTAAAGAAGACTGTCACTCAATAAATCATGCTAGTATGCTATCTTATGTTATATCAATATTAATTATAGTATAAGTTCAGTTATATTTATCAATCAATTTAATATACTATCATAAAAATATCATCATGAGTATAATTATGAAAAGCAAGGCATGACATGCTGCTTTAATGTGGTGTTTTCTTCTTTATATCTGTTATATATTATAACTATTAATCTGTCAATCTTATTTTATATTATTTATTTATTTTCACAGTTGGCTTTCAATGATCATTTAAGAGTCGTCACCCTCTACCCGTCAGCGTAATTTGATCAATCGATTACAAGCTAAAACTAGGATTATATCACCAATTTTTTATTTAAAGGAAAGCCCGTCGGCTCATCCTTCTTACTCAGGATATTATGTTCTAAGAGACAACCTGTATTTGTTATAGTATTAACAGTTAACCTTCTTTTCTTACATGCAAATGTTATATTTTTTTGTCATGTGAGTCAATATCAAATATGAAATATAATAATAAAAATTGCAGGGAAATCTAACAAATTTATCTACTATGCATTTACTTCAAAAAATTATAACTTCTAATTTAACATGTAAAAATTCAATATGTTCCTGTCAAAATGCTTATATAAAAAATATTATTACATATCAGAAGTTATTTGGTAAAAGTTTTATCAATACAAAATGATCTTTGTTGTTCGGCAATGAAAAAACAAATTTGATCGAAACAAATGAAATATACAAAATTATTGAAATTAAAAATAGGATAATGATTCCTTATAATGAGTTGAGCAAATCTCTTAATAGAATCAACGGATGAAAATTTCTCTACGGACTCCAAATCTAAGCTTTTGTTTTCTTTCTCCTCTCTTTCTCTCTTATTCTTCTTTTTTTTTTCTATTTTTTTGTTCAGCCAAACGAATGAGATAAGAGGGATAAAGTAAAGTTTATAATGCTTTAAGATATTTTAATAAAATAATAATATAATTGTTGCGGACTAGAATATACGCGGCGGTAGAGTTAGAAAATTTTCGTCTGAGCGTTGCACGATTATCTAGCACACACAAACAGAAGATAAGAGAACACCAAGATTTTTACGTGGAAAACTCTGAAAAGGGGAAAAACCACGGGGCCACGCCTTGTTGAAAAGTTCCACTAATGTAGTTTGAGATACAAGTGGTTGATTCGTCCCACAAGTTAGGACGATCAGATTACAATGAGTTTCTTCTGAATTGAAATTTAGTTACAAAGTTGTGCAGAGTTCTGGCGTCACCCGAATATCCGACAGAATTCCGGCGTTATTCAGGCAGCGGGAAGAACTCCGACGGTATCGAGGAGGAGCTAATTCTCCTTCTCCTTCTCTTCTTCTTCTCCTCTTCTTGCTTGAGTTTCCTCTCATGAGAAATGAGGGCTCTATTTATAGATTTTTTGGAGTGTCATAGCTTGTAAATAGGTGTGAGATCAGGGGCAAATAGGAGTGATCAAATGGACGGCTGATATTGAATCCCTTGATCGTGCACCATTCGTCAGACATTTGAAGGTCTTAGTGATGTCGGAATTCGACGATCTTGGGTTCGTTGGATTCGTCTCGTCGAGCCGTTCGATTCGACTATAAGCTCGTTAAAATCGGAGACCTTTTGGTAACTCAAATTGTGGTATGAACTTTCCTACATCACTTTGGGTGCTTGATTTGGGCTCGGATTGTGTTGAATTTGGTGTCGTTTGGTTCGTATTTCCGAGACGCTCAATTTGACAGTAAGTTTGCTGAAATCAGAGTTCAGATGCTCCCGGATTTAATTTTTGAATTTTCCGGGTTGATTTTGCCTCGAGATTCGTGCTCGGTCAAGATAATTTTATGATAACGTATCAATAATATTATAATTATATAATTAATCAATTTTTTTATTATAAAATTCATACAAATCTGTTTGGAACTTTTAAAATTATAGAAAAATATGCATAAAATAACCCATTTTATTTAAAAAATTATTGTGAAGTCGGTTTCGAAAATAGACAACTAACAGTCCCAAAATTCTCACTTGTACGGACTAGTCTCAATTTCTTAAGGATTTACACTAGTGCCCAAAAATTTATTATAATTAAAACACAATAATATCAATCTTATTGCGAAGCCGGTTTATGATTTGGACTTAAAATGACTCCTAAAAAGTGATTTATTTAGATCACAATATGGGCTATTAGCCTATTATTCATCCAGCATACTAGCAATATCAATCAATTTGCAAAGCACATTATAACTCACCTGTGAACAAGAACAGGGACTTGATAGTGCACAGAATTAGCCTACAAGCTATAATAGGGGATTCGTAGTGAACAATGTAGTTCACGTATAAGCACGAACATGTTCTCCTACTGCTTATTAAGAAAACATCACCTACAAACTATGCTAAATGATAAATTTACACATGTTAAATGAACTTAATGTCTCTTTTATCTACAATTAAAAGAAACATAATTTGCCTTTATGCCACCGGATCTGCAACACTCATATAAGCGCACATAAGGTATTTGTAGGCCCCTAAATGAAATATTGTGCACTTTTCAACCACAAAGTATATGACTTGAATGCATGACCTTGGAGATATAATCATCTTCTTTAGACAATGGTCCACATGCCCTTTTATATTCTTTTAAACCACATTTATTGCTTTAAAATAATAATATAATATTATAATTATATAATTTAATGAATTTTTTTAGTATAAAATTCATACAAATCCTTTTAGAACTTTTAAAATTATAGAAAAATATACATAAAATAACCCATTTTATTTAAAAAATTATTGTGAAATCGGTTTCGAAAACAGACAACTGACGGTCCCAAAATTCTCACTTGTACGGACTAGTCTCAATTTCTTAAGGATTTGCACTAGTGCCCAAAATTAATGAAAATTTATTATAATTAAAACACAATAATATCAATCTTATGGCGATGACAGTTTATGATTTGGACTTAAAATGACTCCTAAAAAGTCATTTATTTAGGTAACAATATGGGTGGTTATACATCCTGCCTACAGGCAATATTAATCAATTTGCAAAGCACATTATAACTCACCTGTGAACAAGAGCAGGGACTTGGTAGTGCACACAACAACTAGCCTACAAGCTATAATAGGGGATTCGTAGCGAACAATGTAGTTCATTTACAAGCAAGAACATGTTCTCCTACTACTTATTAAGCAAACATCACCTACGAACTATGCTAAATGATAATTTTACACATGTTAAATGAACTTAATGTCTCTTTTATCTACAATTAAAAGAAACATAATTTTCCTTTATGCCACCGGATCTGTAACACTCATATAAGCGCACATAAGGTGTTTGTAGGCCCCAAAATAAAATCTTGTGCACTTTTCAACCACAAAGTATATGACTTGAATGCATGACCTTGGAGATATAATCATCTTCTTTAGACAATGGTCCACATGCCCTTTTATATTATTTTAATCCACATTTATTGCTTTTGTCTTGTAATCCCAATCTCTGATGTTGACCTATGCTCTCCAGTACACCAACCCAATGTTGCTTGATTAATATCAGAGGAAATTTCAGTTTCCACTACCTTAAATAACCCAAATTTCCATCATGAAATTTCTCCTCTTATGGAATGCCTCACTTATAAATTTTTCATCATGGAGATATCTAAAGATCATCACACAACTTCTAGATTTAGAGGTCATCATTGGGCTTGGGCGATTGGGGTAGAACGTTTTTTCTTCTCTATTTGCCTATTGTAATTCTCTCCTCTAATGTCTAACTTTCCTCTCAAAATCATTGTTATGTAATTTTTAAGCTTGCTTGTCATAGTTAATTATTTTCAGATGGTTGATATTCTTTCTTGGGTGACTCCACAGTAGATTTAGGTGGTTCGATCAACATGAACTTTGTGGCTCTTCTAAATGTTGTGATTTTCTTTCTCCTTTAGTAATCCTCCTCTTTCGAACTCCCAAACGTGTGTATTTTCTCTCTTAGTCTCTCAGGTAGAGCGTTTTCACCGCTTACTTTCCTAGGCATCATCTATGGGAAAGTCTACTACTGCAAGTGATGAAAAGGAGCCATGACAAAAAAAAACATCATAGTAGTGGCACTGCAGTCGTATCCCATGCTCAGCGTAGCCATGCACACCATGTTGGAGAACCTTTTGATAGTGGTATTTTAGTTGCTTTGAGAACAACTTGATAATGATAGGAAACACTTATATACCAATTTGATAGAAAATACTTGTAGATCTTAAGTATTTCCTATCAATCTTCGAGAACAACGAGAGTTCTCCATAAAAATCAGCACAAAATCTCAAAAACTATATATTTTTTATTATTTGATGAAAGGGAATGGAAAATAGCAAGATACAATTGATCATCAATTCGAGAGGAGGATCGATCTCTCCCAAATCTCTAGACGCTGCTAGAGCCCAAAGAAAAACCTAAATCTAGGAGATCTCAAATTTAAGCCAAATTCAAGATGCCCTAACCCTAGAAAAACAAAGTATTTAATGCATACAAATCAAAAGGAAATCCCTAAACAATCCCTACATTCAATTTTCCCCCTAGAATTCGTTCAAAAACCTTCCTAAATGAGCTCCCAGGGATTCGCGGTGCGTGCGGCTAACGGAAGAGGCGGAGATGTTTCACCTCATTCGTGCCTGGGCTGATCCCGCGTGGACCGGTCAAACAACACTCCCCTCCCAAAGATCCACCTTGTCTTCAAGGTGGAGATATGCTCGTATTCCCATGGAGGTGGCCATCCTTGATGTGGCCGAAAATCTTTACCAAATTGCTAACTTAAGGGTTGCACTGAAAGAGAAACATTATCTCCCTCCTCCATCCTAATCACATCCAGCTTATGTAGTCCCACCAGAAAATCTTCCCCCACCTCTTGTAGGCTCCTAATCATGGTCTTAAGTGATATCATGGCTTTGGATAGCCCTGTATCTCCCCTTATAACCACATTTCTCCCATCCACCATTAGTTCCATCATGAGTGCTCCCCAATTATCCTTGGTTTCCCTTAAGGTTTGCAACCACTTCATCCTCAGGATGACATCAGTTCCTAACTCTAGTGGGAGAAAGTCCTCCCTTATCTGAATCCCCTGGATGGTCAACACCACTCCTTCATAGATCCCATGGCCTTTCTCCACCTTCCATGTACCCATCATCACTCCATAACAATCGGTGTCCACCAATTTCACTCCCAATTGGTCGACGACCTGAATGGAAATGAAATTGTGGGTAGCCCCACTATCAATTAGCACAACCACCTTCCTTCCCTCTATCTCCCCATTCACCTTCATGGTATGATTCATAGTGAATCCTACCACTGAGTTCAGGGAAACCCCAGCCATATCCAAGTGTAGCTTCTCCTCCATCTCCTCCTCTGTCTCCTCCTCACCTCCCTTAGTTTCCTCGTCATCGCAGACGGTGAGAACCTGAAGAGTTCGATCCTTAAATTGATGCCCTAGTGTATACTTCTCCTCGCACCTGAAACACAATCCCTTTCTTTCTTCTCCTGCATCTCCTTCTCTGTCAACCTCTTGAAATTTTTCCCACTCCCTCCTATTGGCTTCAACCTAGTGGTCTCATTAATGTTGCTTGGTGCAGGCCTCTTGGGTGCTAGAAGAGTGGTCGTAGTCTTGTAAGAGCCTCCTAAGTTGCTGCTTCTGGCTCCCTTCTCCAGATTCTTCTGATTTTTCACCAGTTGTGCCAACTTCATGGCCTCCCCCAAGTCACTAGGCATTAGAACTTTCACTGCTGCTCGGATCTCTGCCTTTAACCCCTTCATGAAGTTTTCCTCCAATACAATATATGATAATCGCTCCACCTTATTAGCCAGGTGCTCGAACCGCAGTAGTCTGCTACTGATCCCTCCTGCATCAGAGCAAATAACTACTCATAGAAATCTCCTCCCCGGTCGGTTTGAAAACGTTTTATTATGCAGTCTTTGAATTCCCTCCAGTTCCAGATAGGCCTCCTCTAGTCTCTCCACTGAAACCATGATAGGGCTTTTCCTTCCAAGCACAATCCCGCTGCTGTAAGCTTCTCCTCCTCCGTCAGCCCATTGACGACGAAGTATCGTTCGACCTTATAAATCCATTCGTACGCATTTTCTCCTTCGAATATGTGACGCCCCAGGCATCCATAGTGAAAGGATTCGTCGACAGTCTTGATCAACCATCACTTCCTGCTCCCTTGCTCAGACCTGAAATTGTTAACCACATATAATGAGCTTCAAAAAGCCCAGCAGGTCACCTAATACCTACAACTAAAATCAAAGCACGGTACTGAAATAATATGCATGTCAGTCCATCAAATCCATAACAATCAGTTGCACATGATCAGTGAATATATGCAGCAGATACGAAAAATCAGTAATCAATGCATAATCGATACAATCCACAAGCATCGGTAAAAGAATCGATAAACAGTATGAAGAAATCCATAAAGCTCAATGAATCAGTACATACGATAAATCTCGTAAGAATCCAATCAAATCAATAGAGGAAAATCGTCATCTCAATAATAACCGTTAAATCAATATCGTATCAATAGAATCAATCAAATCAATTATCTCTGGTCAATAACATCAATCGGTATGAAATCATATAAAACAATCAAACCAATACACCGCAAGAACGGTTGAAATCAAATCAATTCAGTAAAACCTATTCCATATCAGTCAATGAATCACATGCAGCAGTTTAATATGGTGTATCAATGAAGTGATAGTATCAATGAGTCAATATCAATGAATCGATAGTATCCATGTCCATAGTATCAATAAGTCAATGCAATATCGATATCCATATCAGTATCAGTATCAATGCTTAGTGACATAATGCGAATATCAATGAAATCGTACAGTAAGAGTAAATACATAAATCCGTCAATAATAAATTTCAATACAAATTCGTCGATATCAATAAATCCATGAATCCATAGATATCATAAAGACAATTCTGTACACATGCAATTCAATACAATAGTCTTACTAAACAAGTACAATCACTGGCTATTAAGGCGTTTTTCGGTATCGATGTATCGTTGTGTCGTTATATCCGTTGGTTCAATAAGAGTCATCACTCTGTGCCCGTCGGCCGCCCGCCGGCATAATAATCTCCTTATGACTCTCAATCGTTATATCAAATGATCAATAGAGGATATCGTCAAACCCTTTTTAAAGGAAAGCCCGTCGGCCCACCATCTTGTACATGTCAAATCAATCTCCAACCAACGGTTCAACCAGTCTTCACTTGTCTTTCAGTAACAATAAAAATAATTCAATCATATATGCACATTCGTATGCATATCAATAAGGTATTGCAATCAATAAATACAATTCAGCTCTATGCAGAAAAACCCCTTAAAATATCGTATAGTAGACAGACGTGGTTTCAAAATGCACAATTCCCGAAAATTACCAAATTACCAGAAGTCGAATAAAACAACATTTCAAAGCTTTACTTGTACTGAAGCAACATTTTTCAACAACCAGAAAATTTTCTATTTGATTAAAATCGCACAGAACTCAAAATAACCGGTAGAAACTTTACAGAAAATACCCAAATCGTGCAGAAATATCATATCAGAAACATATCAAAAGTTGTGCGGTAAAACTTTCGTCAATATAAAATTATGCGCGTTATTCGGTAACGGAAACACAAAACTGAGCACAGAATTATCAAAACTCGAAATCTTCGAAATCAGAAATAGGATTCGGAGTCCTTACTGCGAGACAAACAAATCTTTCAACTGCGTCGTCGGACGAAAAGCGCTCCGCGGCCTCCAAAACCAAGCTTTCCCTTTCTCTTTCCTGCTCTTTCTCTCTCCTCAAAATATTTCCAAAATATCTCAAATCCGATACTTATCAAGCAGGATCGTCCAGGACAATGCTTAGATCGTCCCGGGACGAACTCCTCTGGACACGGATCGTACAGCGAAATTAATTCCAATTTGTTTCGTCCCTGGACGATGCTCTCGGGTTCAGTTCGTCCCGACCCTTCCAGGTTCGTACAGATTCTTCACAATTTTCTTCAGTTCGTCTGTGACTAAGGCCAGTTCGTACGGACTAACAACACTAAAAAAAATCAGCTTTTTAAGGGTTTTATAGAATATGGGCATCTTCAACTTCCTCACCTTCTGGTCGCCACCATTTTCCCTGATTCTCCCATAATTTCCCCTCTCCCAAGTGCTAGGTCCACCCCATGTTTCCCGATCTTCCCTTGCTCTGCCATAGCCCCAACCCCCTTCGAAATCCCCCTTTCTTCAAAATCAGCACCTCGGCGGCCATAGTATCCTTCCTGGCGTTCCCCGTATCCACCTCCCCTTTCTTCCCTCTGGATAGGCACCAGATGGGGTCTTCTTCCTTCTCCTTCCATGATTTCCACCTCATCTTCCTCCCTACGAATTTTATAATTCGTATTTTTTCCTTCCACTCTTTTCGCCACAGAAGCCGTTTACTTTTGAATTTCTAACATCTTCATCATGACCCGGAGATCGGCAACTTGTTCTTCGTTGGAGGAAATCATTTCCTCCACTGTCGTCTTGATTTGATTCATCTCTCCTTCAAGCCTTTCCTCCAGGGTATCCACTATTTTTGCCGCCATCTCGATCTGAACTTTTGCAAATTCAAAAATTCAGGATTTTGATTGCAAAAACAGCAACTTCGTCTCTTCTCGATCAAAATTCAGCTGCTGAAGTTTGCCCAAATCAGCCCACAAACGGCCCCAAGACTTGCTTTGATACCAATTTGATAGGAAACACGTGTAGATCTTAAGTATTTCTTATCAATCTTCGAGAACAGCAAGAGTTCTCCACACAAAATCACAAAAACAGTAGATAATTTGTATTATTTGATGAAAGGGAACGGAAAAATAGCAAGATACAATTGATCCTATATTCGAGAGGAGGATCGATCTCTCCCAAATCTCTAGACGCTGCTAGAGCCCAAAGAAAAACTTAAATCTAGATCTCAAATTTCAGGCAAATTCAAGATGCCCTAACCCTAGGAAAACAAAGTATTTAATGCATACAAATCAAAAGGAAATCCCTAAACAATCCCTACATTCAACTTCTCTCGTAGAATCTGTTCTAAAACCTTCCTAAATGAGCTCCCAGGGATTCGCGGTGCGTGCGGCTAACGGAAGAGGCGGAGATGTTCCGCCTCGTACTTGCCTGGGCCGGTCCCGCGTGGACCGGCTGGACCAATCCAATGGGCTGGTCTAACAGATACCTATTTTGAGGCTCTTTGCCACAAACATGCCACCCTTACTGAGGTTGGATATGCCTCCTTTGCCTTCCAATTTGCTCTTATCACTCAACCTCCTCGTGTCTTAAATAATGACTGTGATCGGTGAGACTCCTTCACCTCTTCCTTACTATTTTGGCCCTCCATTTTGTTCCCTATAGGTGATTTCCTAATATGTCTATACCAGACTTGTCTGTAACGACTACCAATGATGGAATTGTTAAATTGAATTATTGAAACTGGACTTAAAGTTGGCTCCTTACATGCACGGATGCACCATTAAATTATATTGTATGGTTTAGTAAATTAGCTGTTCTAATATTTCTGAGTAGCACCACCTTTTTAACTTTTTTTTTTCATTTTTTTAAGGACATTTTATCCTTTCAGTGTTACCTCACTATAAATTTTTTTTTAAGAAGTAGCGTTATATTTGTAACCAAATAAAACTGCTCAAAGGCAATATAAAAGAAAGGCTGTTATTCAGAACAATGCACTTTGAACCCTAGTTTCTTAATTCAACTACATTTAGTTGTTTTTTAACATGTCTTGTTTCATACTTTTGTATCATGAAAACTTCCTACAGTTTTCTTCATTGATTTAATGCCCATTGTGGCACAGTTGGTGCACCAAAGCGGGACGAGTTTATAATTCCTCCAAAGGGTTTGCTCTTGGTTGCTCATGAACCTGGATCTGTGAGCAGCATGCCAGGCTCACATATTAGGGGCAGCACATTAAGAGCATCAGCCGATGGTGACAAAGAGCCAGAAGTTGATCTTCTTTTAACTATTCTTTCATGCGACTTCAAAACCCGCTCAAATTGAGCGGGTTTGGAAGTCCTCGCGCGAAATAATGAGAAAGCGCAGAGCACAAAGCGGGTGGGAAGAACGGAGAAGAAGGGAGAGTCTCGCAAAACCATCGCGCGAGGTTGAACCCCTGTTTCGTCGCTTCCATTCGCAGCAGCCAGGAATCGAAGCCAACGCGACCAAATCCACGGCATAATCGGCCTCCTCGTCTTCATGGGCCTCTTCACCATCGTCAGCCTCGCCGTCACCTTCTCAACCCAACTCACCCTCTGCCGGATCATCTATTTTGATACGGATTGTGAGAAGCTCATCCGCTGGACCAACTCACCGGTCTGATTCCGATAAACGCGAAGCGGCGCTGCCCTTCCAGTCACCCTCCCCGTCTCCTCATCTGTTTCAGGTCATTGGAGAAGTGTGCAACCATAACGACGAGCTCGAACCTAGTGAGAACTAGCATGTCTCTGTACCCTAAAGTCTGTTGTGCGCGTTATCATCGACAAGCCTCCTTTACTTATGCGCCCTTCCTTTGGCATCTACCGTAGCAACAAAAGAGTTGGCGTGAAAGGTTTTTAAGCTAAATCCTGCTTAATTCCGTACAGACTTTTAAGCTAGTTTTCGAAACTCTCGTCTTTCTCCCCCAAATCAAAATTCTGTAAATCCTTGACGAATGTTGGGTAAGATCGATGAAGAAGCATCAGCAGAAGCAGCGACGTGTGAAATTTCTGATGCCTTGATTTACTTATTAGGGGATTTAAGATAAAACGGGTGAGAAACGAAATTTAAGATTATGTTGGTTTTAAAAATCTCATTTATGCTGTTTGGCTGGATTTTGGTCATATTCTTCTTAGAAATTGCTATACCCAGTAGATCGGTAATGGTGATTTGCTATCTCTATTTCTTGCCTTCTCCCTTCGTCTTTATGTCTTGCTTTGCCTCGCTTTATAAAGGTTCTATGTGGTGAAATAATTTCTCTGTACCATAATATTTGAAATTGGGTTTGTTTGAACATGATAAGGTCATGCATCATCCCCTCTTTTATGGAGTTTTCTATAGAATTTATGTACATGTGATAAAATTTTGTGACTCAGAGAAGTGATGTATCTTGAAGACGTATAATATCATAATTTGTTTAATTAGCTGAATTTTTTTTTTGTAAAAACATTACTTGAAATAAATTATTACAAATACATCATTTTTACTTTACTCTGGATATACCTAACCAAACAAGGGAAATCATTCTCCTGCATTTATTTTGCAGACAACCAAACAGTAACAAAGTATTCGGAATACAGTATACATTGCATTTACTTTACACTGCATTTCTTTTTCAGGCAACCAAACAGCCCATAAGTTCGAATATTATCTTGAGGTGGGCGTACTCAATTGAAAAATATTTTGTTTTTTATTATTTAAGCAAACATTTGTCATTTGAAATGTTTGTGAAGTCATTTTTAATTTTAAAATATCGCCTTTTATCCACTTGCCTGTATGTTATGGATCCAATGACAATGAAGAGGAATTGGAAATTTATCACATTTTTCATAATGTCATATGATTTTGCTTTTATATGAATGTATTTTAGTGTGATGGGCCTCACATGGGTGTTGAACGAAATTAGGAAAAGGAAAATCGAAGAGAAGCATCTATCCATTACGGCCCCACATCGAGCAGTTGGTCGCCACACAACACATCCCTTCACACTATAACTCCCTCTCACCAATTCAATGATAAATATACGAGGAAACAAAAAGAGACGCTCATTATGTTCGCTTACCTTGTTTCGTCAATCTTCCACAATCCTCCAATCCGCCTGCAACTCACGGCCTGTAGTTGTCTTCGAGTTCCGTTCGACCAAAACCCACACAAAGACCCAATCGCCTTCGCCTTTGTTCCGATCGCGGCCCAACAACCCTGCCCGATCAGCCCTAATACGCGAGCCTCACGCCGAACCAGCCTCCTGTCCGCGAGCAACTCCCGCTTCTGGCTAGGCAAAACGCCTCATGGGTGAAGGCCTCACTCCCGCACCAGCTCGCGATCAAGCCCTTGCACTAGTCCACGATTGAGCCTGATCCACCTACCTAAAAATTTATCATGTTAGATTTCAGTTGGAAATTTAAAAAAAAAAAATGTGAAATTAGCATCATTTTCTTACAGGCTTCACCATTTAATTAATTAATTAATTTTTTTATTTAATTAACAGGCTCCGCGTGCAGCTCGGAGTGAACATGCCAGCTCAAGCTAATCAAAAGCTGCTTCATAACGAGGGTCCTGATTCTCCAGAAGTTGATCTCTTTGAGGTCTACGACGTTGTTCTCTATCTCGGCATAATAGACATACTACAAGAATATGACATAACAAAGAAAGTGGAGCATACCTGCAAATCACTCAAAAATGATCCCCTCACCATCTCTGCTGTAGATCCCAAGCTGTATTCAAGACGTTTCATCAGTTTCTTGGAGAAAGTTTTTCCTGAGCAGATTTGAGATCGACCACAGCCTTACTGTATCATAAATCAGCTTTCTACTTTCTATCAAAGAAGAGGAAGATATCGATGTGTTGTTTATTCAATTCAGGTTTTCTTTCCCTTCCCTTCGACTTCGTTTGAGACGGCTTTCTTATTGTTTTTTAAAGTAGTTTTCTAGCATAAATTTTTTTAATTTTGTATTAAAAAACTGTTTTAAAAAACAGTAAGAAAGTCGTCCCAAACAAAGCCCTTAATGATTTCAAAATAAGAAAAAAACCTCTACTGGATATAGAACCTCTCCAATTATTATAATAATTGTATTTGTGCAATTACCTCAATTTCAGCTATAAATTTCTCTTTAAATAACTACAATTTAGCTACTTTATTTTTTCAAGCATTAGTGGATTGAATTCCAGCCATCAACAGCGAGGTGATTACATTATTTAATTATCATAATAATTGGAGAGGACCAACATCCGCATTGCATGTATTCTAATTAGACTTAAACATTTTTTTCCTCACTCTATTATTCATTCATAATTTCAAATATGCTTATGGTCTACCTATTTGTTTTACAGTACTGATGCAGAATTGCATTAGGAGCTTTTGACTCAATTTGTTTCTCTAAGGGTCTGTTTGGTACAATTTTATTATCGTTTTGTTTTTTAGATCACAACTATAATTCTGTTTGTTTATTATTTTATCATAGTTTATCAGAAATTTTTGTGTTAGAAAGAAGCTGCTTTTTACAGCAGCTTTCAAAAAAGCTATTTTTCCTACAATAACTTTACAATCACCTTACAAGATGTTACAGTCGTCCCAAGCAGATCCTAAATGAGGATCGTGAGTCGTATGACGTATGAAATCTAATATTCTCAAAGTTTTAGTTAAAGTAGTTGATATTTTGGTACTTCCCAAGGGGAAGGAATTGTAATTCTAACCCTTCTGTGCGAATCCTAAGCCTATATTAGCTTAAGCAACAGTGGTGTAATTTATTTATATATAGAGCTCATTATAGTTGGCTCTTGAGAATGATCATCTTGTTTTCCTTAAAAATACTACTCCAGTTTTTTAACAATTGACATCATAATTTTATCTGAGCAAGGTATTTTACTTTTTATTATATTCCAGATCGCTAAAACAGCACAACATCATTGGCCCATGAGGCTTTACTTTTCTTCGGCCTCTCAAATTCTGATCACTTGTCATGGAAGTAAACTTCAATATGTTTTGAAGTATTTCTATGATCAAATATCAGTTTTCTGAAGTTTATCTGAGCTTTCCAGTGTTTTCTCATGTGAATTAGCAAGAGCATGGAAAGAGACCGTGAAGCATCACATGCAAAATTTTATTTTGATTCTGAATTTGATTTAAGCTTTGTTTGAGATAATTTTTTTTATTATTTTTAAGGCTCTTTTTTTTTACATCAATTTCGAGTTCAAAAAAAAAATTGTATTAAAAATTTATTTTAAAAAGTATTAAAAAAGTTTATTCCAAACGAAGTCTCTTTTGGGATAGTTTTTTTGCTGTTTTTTTAAAGCAGCTTTCTAATACAAAAAATCTATTCGATTTTTCAATCGCCTTCTAAATAATTAAAGCCATTTTCTATAGAACTTTTAAATAGGGATTGCTTTCGGCCTTCATCATCTCTCCCCATTGCGATGTCCATCTAGTTGATTGGAGGGTTGGTTGCCTTGTTTCCCATCACCTCTAGATATATGCTTCGTTTATGATGGCTTTCTTACTACTTCTTAAAGTAAATTTTTAATATAAAAATTATTGTAAAAAAGCAGTCACAAATGAAGCTCATATCTCTAATTGACTCTAATTTATTTGAGGTGTTTTGGATGAATGTTTTGGTAGTCAAACTTTTCTCTTATAGGCTCCACTATTCCATCAAGTTTGATTAATCATCTCACACTTTCTAGAGATTTTTTTTTCTATTTAAATTTAAATAATTTGAAGACTTTGACATGTTTTGAATGAATGAGTTTGGGTTTATAAATAGTAAGTCTTTTATCTTATAAAAAAAGGGCTTCTTAACTTCAAGCCTATTTAAGAAAATTTTCTTATAGTTTGATAAAGCTTGAGTTTCTCAACCCCCTTTTTCTTGCTAGAACTTTGTAGTTATATAAAAAATTGCTAGTAAGATTAGGAAGCTCTTAACAATGGATAAAGTTGTTGCTCCTAAATCTTGACTAACTTGTAACGATTAGTATAAAAATCTTTTTTTTTTTAATCATCGCTATTGAATGAAATCTTTATAATTCTTAATGAGGTTAAGTACTCTCAAAAATTTATTTATGATTGGAATCTCTTAAGTATTATTCTCATTTGTCTCTTGAAAAATAGAGTTTATGCTGTTGATTTGCTTGACTTACCTTTCAGATGTAAATATCTCCTCTTTAATAATGGAATTGAGTGTCACAATTTCATTAAAGATCTGGGAGGAAGAAAGTAGATTAAATGGGGATCAAAGAAGCCTTACCTTCTACCCATCTCTTCTAATGCTAAACCCATTCATATCATAATTTCCTTCTCTTCTTTAATCAGTTTCTATAATATGATTATCTATATTTTTAAATTGAAGTGATTCACTACAAGAATGCAACTAAGATTATATTTGGGATGTCTTTCTTATTGCTTTTTAAAGTAGCTTTTTAATATAAAAAATAAAAATTTTGCACTAAAAATTGATTTGAGAAGCAATGCTTTAATACCTCGGAATTCTTGGTGCTCCATTAGACTTGCATAAGAGATTCATTTTAAATATTTAATAAATTTTGGGAATATTTTTTTTTTTTTGGAATATAAATTTTTAATATCAATGCTTTAATACCTCGTAATATGAATAATTTATTCTATGCGGTCACCAAACGGTCTAAAGCCGAATCAAAATGCGTCGCGTCACCTGGTACCGAGCGGTATACAACAACGGTACACACTAAAAAAATAATGTGTCACATTCCCATTTTCCTCTAGGCCAAAAAAATAACGTGGCACATTCTCATTTACTTCTGAACACCGTTGGATAACAATACATAATAATTTCTCCTAAATATGATGTTCTTGAGCCCATATGATTTACCAATTCAACATAAAATATTTCAAATGCTTTTGACTAAATCCAATGTTCTTAAAACCATTTTTAATTATAACTTTCCGTATTTGATTTAGATTTATTTGGAGTACGATCAAGTGGTTCTCTTTTCTTAAAAAGAAATTGCTTAATAATTTTCAGTATCAAAGGGATGATCATCAATTCATCATTGTCCATGAAGTTAAAAAAATATCCCACCAGACCAAAAAATGAAAAGCGCAGTGGGTTCATCACAAATTACGGTCATCGAGAACATGAGAAATCCCAAAAGAGGCATAGAAAAAATGCCTCACAGTAATAACGATACAACAGTAGAGAACATAGAGCCGGAGCTTCCAACAGAATGCATAAATGAGCAGCAAATTTGATTGAACAACAAATTAAATATCGCCTTTTATAGAATCCCAGCTTTTCCATGTTGAAATTTTCATCCTAACAGCTTTCCTGATTTTCAGCACAATGGTATCAACACTACCAATAGTTCCCCCAAATCTTCTATCAATCTTTTCCCTCCAGATATGATAGACATAGCAGCAAACAGTGAGTAAGAAAAGATTCTTAACATCAGCATAAGGGCAAACCAGGTTATCAATGGCCTCAAAAACTTAAAATAAATTCGACTTAAGTAAAAAAAAGGTTAACATGAGGTAGCAGGACCTTGAGAAAAACAAACGAATATTCACATTCAAAAAAGAGATGTGAAATATTCTCCAAGTGTGAACGACAAAGGACACAGAGAAAGAGAAATGTGAATGTTTCACCACAAATTGCCATATGGAATAATGCGGCTATTCCAGGGATACTGAGAGGATCAAGCAAAATTTGAAATAAGCATTGCCTTTTACACCAATGATCCCAATGAAGATAAATGCGACTTTCAGCCTTAATGGAGACAAAGAATTCTCTTCAGCAAGCACAAAAATGGTACAAATACATTTCCAAATAGGGGAAGCTGCATGAGACGTCGGTTTCCACGGAGAAGAGAGTATGGAAATAAACCACAATGACAGGAGGGTGTAGGTGTTATACATCCAAATCAAAGAGAAGTTGAAAGCAAACTGTATAGCTAGAAGATCAAGAGCAGATGAAAGCAAACTGTAGATCTGTAGACGTCGGTTTGCATGTTTTTTCTAAGAAATAAGGTGCAATTTTCTCGTTTAGAAGTCACCAAAACAGAGAAATTTAGAGCATATTTTCATAATTAATTAGTCACAGCCTTTAGTAATATAGTACTTCTAATCCAGTAAACAATAGTGTTCCAAATGATGTATTTTAAAATTTGAAGTCTACTTGCAGAAGTATGAAACTTTTTTGAATGTGGCAAAAAAAGCCCAGCTCATATTGATTTATTGTTTAGAAGCTTTGGCTACCAATAAAAATAATTTGAGTTTGAAATTTATGCATGTGATGTGCCTA
>NW_021318852.1:6973753-6980655 GCF_001605985.2 Dendrobium catenatum
ACAAAGACACAATTGCCCTTAAGGCAAACACATGACAAGGCTCTTAAGCAAGGGCATAAACGGAAAGAAATACAATAGACTCATAAAACATAAAATAAAATATATCAAATACAATAATAATCAAAAGTAGATCGTGGCCGTAGATCATTAATCTTCTGATGTCCTCATCAGTTTACCCTCTAATCCTAGATGTGTCTACACTAGTGGTAACACTATAAGTATGTGGTCATCGTTTTATCCTTAGTATTTGCTTTATGATGCTTAAATGGATTTCTTTTGTAGCGTGTCCAATTGCTTCAAAAAAATCTAAGAGATGAATTCCAATTCTCATCGAACTATATTTAGTTTAGCTCCACTTCTCTCGAAAAATCCTAGATATGTAACTAGACCAAAGCCTTTTTATTGACTTTTGTATTCATGGCAACTAAAACCCTCTCAAGCTTCATCATGCATTATTATCTATGTTTGGCCTTTCCCTAATTATTTGAGCTGGCTTTATGAATATCCATTCCCTCTTATTGGTTGCTAAATATACATGTTAACTCTATGTTGCACTATTTTTGCACAATCTCTTGCTATCTTATCTTTGATCTTTTTTTTTTCCTTTCCTAATCCTTTCACTTTACTTTAATTAGTTTTGTTGGTGCATCTTTGATAGGCTGGTCCAGCTGGCCCAATTGGGCCTGCCCTTGGTGTACAGTAGGTGGATTCCTATTGTTCTGCCTAAACAACCATCAGCCCCCTGTGGGGCCCATTGTTTGAAAGGGAAACATTGGCTTTTGGCAAGCTCTAATTAGGGGAGTGGGGTGGGGTCCATTGCTTAAAGAGTAAGAGGGAATTTAGGCAACATTGAACCCGCGGGGGGGAGGGGGATTCGTGTCTGTTTTAGGTATGATTTGATTTAGGAGAGGGGCTAATTAGTAATTGAGATTATTTTTGTATGCTACAAATAGAGGAGAGGGGTTAGGGTTGTGGTATTTTGTTATTGTGCTGAGTTTATTTTTGTGTTTTTTTGTGCTTTTGTTCTAGCGACGTTTAGAGAAGTATAAGAGATAGATCCTCCTCTCGAATTGAGGATCAACTGTATGTTGTTCTGTTCTTTGAGAGTTTATCTAATATTATGTTGTTTGTGTTACTTCCTTTAAATTTTCTTTCAAAATTGTGCTAGCAAATCGCTAAAATCAATCATTGTTAGGTTTACTCTTGAATTTTATAAGAGTTTCTTATCAAAGTGGTATCAGAGCTCTTTCTTAGGAGGAAACAAATAATATTTCTTAGCTGTCTTTGTGATTGGAACATCAATCCAATCAATGGCAGCAAAGAAGATGGATGCATTGGAGGGTGAGATGGAACAACTCAAGGCCGGAGTAGAAGAAAAGTATTCTGGGGTGGAGGCAAGACTCTCGACCATCTAAAACCGCTTTGGGAACTTTAAGGAGATGATGAAAAAGATGTTGGAGATTCAAGCGAAAGCATCACCGACGATTCCTGGAATGGAATAATAAGGAAAGGAGATCCGAGAGGATGACGATGATTTGGAGAGTATTTTCCTTCAAGGACTGCCGCGCTTTTTGGGAGATTTCCTGGGCATGGAGAGAGGTGGAATGAAGAAGGGTATGGTTGGGGAAATCAAGGGGGTATAGTTGGGAGGGCAAGGAACCTTAAGATGTCGGCCTTTGAAGGGGAGGATGCCAAGGGCTGGGTATACCGGGTTGAGCTTTACTTCTCCATCAATGGTCTGATGGAAGGACAAAAACTCATAGTGGTGGGTCTATGTTTGGAAGGGAAAGCCTTAGCCTAGTTTCAATGGAGGGAGGCTAGGTATCCGATGTGCTCCTGGGGAGAATTTAAGGAGTGCTTATTGGAATGTTTCCAAACCATCCAGGAAGGACACCTCCACGAGTAGTTCTATGTCCTAACTTAGGAGGAGATTGTCATGGAGTACCGGGAGAAGTTTGAGCTGCTACCAGGGAGATTGAGGGGAATCTCTGAGGAAGGATTGGAGGGGAATTTTATGAAGGGGCTTAGGGAGGACATACATGCAGAGCTGAGGGTACTGAGGCCTAAGTGGGTAAGAGGGACAATGGAGCCTTCTAAGAGGGTGGAGGAAAAACTTAGGAGGGAAAAGGGCAGCAGAAGAAGCAGTATGGGAGGGTCCTATCAAAGTACCTCTACTATTTTAGCACCCAGGACCCAGTCAATATCGTTCCAGAGAGAAGCTCCTAGGGAAAAGATCGGTGGAATTCAACAAGGGTAACTTCAGGCGACTCACATAGACGGAGGTGCAGGATAAGCGGGCAAAAGGGTTATGTTTCAGATGTGATGAGAAGTACACACCGAGGCATATGTGTAAAGATCGAACTCTTTAGGTTCTCACTGTCTGTGATGACGAGGAAGCTGAAGAGGGAGGTGAGAGTGATGTATCGACAGAGGAGGAAAAGTTGTATTTAGACATGGCTGAGGTCTCTTTGAACTTTGTAGTGGGTGAATCTCATTATGAAGGTGAAAGGAGGTAGTGGTGCTCATAGACAGCGGGTCCATCTCTAACCAGGTCATAAACTAATTGGGGCTGAAATTGGTAGACACGAGAAGCTATGGAGTGATGATGGGAGCAGGAAAGATGGAGACGGGTAGAGGGTTTGTGTAAGGGGTAGTCTTGACTATTTAGAGGATCTAGGTGAGTGAGGATTTTCTTCCAATTGGAGCTGGGGAGCACTGATGTTATCCTGGGGATGAGATGACTGCATACTTTGGGAGATACCAAGGTGAATTGGGGGATGATGACAATGGAGCTGATGGTGGATGGGAGGAGGATGATGATTAAACAGATGTAGGACTCTCCAAAGTTATAATATCTCTAAAAACCCTGGTAAGGAACATAAAGGAGGTGGGAGGAGAATTTTTTGTGGAGTTACATATCTTGGAGGGGATCAGAGGGGAGGACGGAGGGGACATCCCTCTTTCAGTACATCCAGTTATACAATAGTTCAAAGAGGTTTTAGACCTATCTCAGGGATTGCCACTACAGCGGGGATAAAAGCATGCCATCATGCTAGGATATCACCAATCAACGTCAGGCCGTACTGCCACCCCTAGATCCAAAAAGGATGAGATTGAGATGTTGGAGGCAGGTATCATCAAGCCAAACGTAAGCCATTTTTCTAGCCTAGTTCTATTGGTCATGAAGAAGGATGGAAGCTGTAGATTTTGCATGGACTATCGGGTCCTGAATAAGAAAATCGTGCCAGATAAGTTTCCTATTCCTATGATAGATGAATTGATAGATGAGTTGTGTGGCGCGGCGGTATTCACCAAGGTGGATCTAAAGTTCGGATACCATCAGATCGGATGAGAGAAGATGATGATCCAAATACAGCTTTTAGAATACATGAGGGGCACTATGAGTTCTTGTTGATGCCGTTTGGGCTCACCAATACTTCTGCTACTTTTTAGTCCCTCATGAACAAGGTGTTCCGACCTTACCTCAGGAAGTTTGTTCTGGTCTTCTTTGATGATATCCTTGTATATAACAAGTTTAGTGAGGAGCATCTGGAGCATATAAAGGCACTCTTAGAAGTGTTGCAGGAACATCAACTAAGGGCCAATCTAAAAATATATTGTTTTTCCCAGACTAGTGTGGAGTTCTTGGGACACGTATTATCCTAGGAAGGAGCAGCAACTAATTGAGCCAAGCTTGAGGCAATACTTAAATGATCTCTACCCATGGATCTGAGGGAGTTGAGGGGCTCCTAGGGTTGACGGGGTACTGCAAGAGATTCGTAAGGGGATATAGTACCATAGCTTGGCATTTGAAAAACAACTGAAGAAGGACAATTTCTTGTGGGGAGAGGCAGCTATTTAAGCCTTCTAGAGATTGAAGACGGTCATGACCGTCATTCCTGTTCTAACACTACCCGATTTCAGTCAGGTATTCGTGATGGAGACTAATGCCTCAGGGTATGGGTTGGGGGCAGTACTCATACAATATCACAGACCCATAGCCTACTTCAACCAGGTGCTATAAGTCAGAGCTAGACTGGAGTCAATCTGTGAGAGAGAATTGATGGTCATTGTATTGGCTATTCATAATTGACGGCCATACTTGCTAGGTCAGCAATTCATTGCCAGAATTGACCAATAGAGTTTGAAGTACTTATTGAAGCAGAGGATGGTGATTGAGGAACATTAGAGATGGATGTCAAAGTTGTTGGACTATGATTTTGAGATCAATTATAGGCTAGGGTTGAAAAATAAGGCGGCTGACGCCTTGTCCAGGCGCATGGGGAAACTCCAATAGTTGGCCCATTTGATACCATTGATATTGGATTGGGGGGCCATTAAGGAAGAAAGTGCGTGAACCAGTGGCTAAGAATAATCATGGAGGATCTGTTAAAGGATGAGAGTATCTATATTGGCTATTCCTTGGATGGGGAGAGACTTCTATACCAGGGAAGGTTTGTGCTACCCACACTTGCTACAAGATTTTCACGGGATGCTGTTGGGGGTCACTTAGGTGTGCAAAAGACATACAGGAGACTTGCTGTTGAATTATATTGGAAAGGAATGCACAAGAACGTAGAGGAAATGGTGGCCATTAGTATGGGAAGAGGTCTTTATGGATTTCGTAGATGGCTATCACTATCAGAGGGGTTTATTTTCGACCGGTCCAGTCGGTCCGACGGGACTGGCTTACGTGACTAGAGGCGGACATTTCCGCCTCCTGTACGTGCCGAACGCTGCCCGGGCATGCGTGAGCTATTTAGGAAGGATTTTTGAGGGGGGTTAGGAGGGAAATTTGAATGTATGGAATGTTTAGGGATTTCCTTTTGATTTGTATGCATAAATAGTTTGTTTTCCTAGGGTTAGAGCATCTTGAATTTGGCTGAAATTTGATATCTCATAGGTTTTCTTTGGGCTCTAGCGGCGCATAGAGATTTGGGAGAGATTGATCATCCTCTCGAATAGAGGATCAATTGTATCTTGTTATTTTCTTCCCTAGTTTATTTTCTTGCAATAAAATTAATGTTTTTCACTGGTTTTCTATTAGAATCGTGGAGATCATGGGGATTTCTTGCTGTTTTTGCTCTCTTGATAGGATTTACTTGAAATCTTCAAGTGTTTCCTATCAAATTGGTATCAGAGCAATTTCCTGGCTAAAAATCGAAGTCTCCTCGCTAATTTTTGCTTCGTTTCACTCGCCTAGTTGCTATTTTTTGCCGTTTGAAGGCTAGAAATTGTTATTTTTTTGTTGTTTGGAGCCTAGATCCGGGTACCAATGGCAGGGGAAAAGGTAGAATTGTTGGAAGGGGAGATCGAAAAATTGAAAACTAAAAATTCAGATCTCCACACTCAACTCTCAGATGTCAAAAGTCAAATTTCAGCCATCCATGAGAAGATGGATGAGAATTTTTTAAGCCATGATGAGATGATGAAGAATTTGCTCGAGGGCCAAAACGGCATCATTAGAGGCGAGGGAAGCCTCCGACAACTCAGGAAGCGGGGAAAACTCTAATCCAATAAGACAAGGGGAAGATTAGTAGGTGGAGACTCATAAGGGAAAAGGGAGAATGTCTCCCTTGGAGCCTGTTCCTATGGGGGAGTAGGGTAGGGGGTGTGGGGAGAAGCGTGAGGAGGTGGAGCAAGAATGAAGATGTGATGATTTGGAGAGGAGAGGGGTAGAATTTGAAAGGGAAAGGGGTAATTATGACCAAAGGGGGACTGCATCTGAAAGGGGAGACGTTTGTTATGATACAGGGGGTATTGGATTTGAAAGGAGAAGGTGGGAATATGGTGAAAGGCTTGGGTATGAATGTAGAAGGGATGATTGAGACACTTGGGAGGAACCACCTCCTTGGAGAAGAAGAAATTATGAAGGGAAGAGAGGGAACGGAGGCGATCTGAGGGTGAGGAAGCTGAAGATGCCTATTTTTGAGAAAGAGGATGCCCATGGGTGGATCTACAAGGTGGAAAGGTATTTCACCATCAACAAGTTGACGAAGGGGGAGAGACTGATGGCAACCAGGATGTGCTTAGAAGGGAAAGCTTTAGCATGGTACTAGTAGAGGGATACGAGGCAACCAATAAGGTCCTGGAGGGAGTTTAAGGACCGCCTGTTGGAACATTTCTAAACCAGCAAAGGAGGGGACTTCTACGAGCAGTTCTTCGCTTTGATGCAGGAGGGGATAGTGATGGAGTACCGTGAGCAATTTGAGTACCTTGCCTGTCGATTGGATCAGCTTCCAGAGACTGTACTAGAGGGGAACTTTATGAAGGGACTAAAATCGAAGATCCGCAGAACATTCAGAGTGATGAGACTTCGAGACTTGGGAGAGTCTATAGAGCATGCTCATTTGGTGGATGATCAGAGGCACCTAGAAAAAGGAGCAGGAGGCAGCAGTTCAGGAGGCTCATATAGGATGACGACCACCTTTATGGCCCCCAAGGAGCCCACATTGGGTACTCTTAGGGAGACTTCGAAGGAGAAGACTGTCAGAGGAAGACCTGAGGACAACTTCAAGAAGCTCACAGAAATAAAATTACAGGAGAGGAGGGGGAATGGGATCTGTTTTAGATGTGACGGAGGTATATGCCGGGGTGCATGTGTAAGGACCGAAATCTTTAGGTTCTTATCGTCTGTAATGAAGAAGGAATAAATGAGGGTGTCGTCTTTTCACCTTGCGG
The DNA here is from genome assembly GCF_001605985.2 of Dendrobium catenatum. Taxonomy (NCBI): domain Eukaryota; kingdom Viridiplantae; phylum Streptophyta; class Magnoliopsida; order Asparagales; family Orchidaceae; genus Dendrobium; species Dendrobium catenatum. Next base: position 6,980,435 of record NW_021318852.1, read on the forward strand.
ATAAGGTAGATCTTTGGGAGGAGTATTATAATGGGCCGGTCCAGTTGGTCCAATGAGACCGGCTAACGTGAACAGAGGCGGACATTTTCGCCTCTTGTTCGCGTCAAACGCACGCCCCGAGCATGCGTGAGCTATTTATGAAGGATTTTTTAGGGAGTTATGAGGGAAATTTGAATGTTGGGATTGTTTAGGGATTTCCTTTTGATTTATATGCATTAAAT
>NW_021318852.1:6984522-6997739 GCF_001605985.2 Dendrobium catenatum
AGGGAGAGATTAGCTTTTTAATTAAAATTAATTTTAATTAAGGGAAATTTACATACATACCACTATATTTATAGCAATTTACATATCTAACACCTAAAAATTTAATATTACTCATATACCACCCAAAACTCATTTCATACATCACTTCTACCACTCCGTTACTTCCGCACCCTCACGCTGTGATCCCAACCGGAAAGACTGGCATCCCCAAGCAGCTTCTAGCAGAAACGCCCCAAAAGCAAAAACATTTTTCATGTTCTAGACAGCTCCGGAGCGAGATAACCCAGCGTTCCAACCACACTCGTCGTATCCGCCATGCTCCCGCGGTCGTGCAGCCTTGCTAGCCCGAAATCTCCGAGCTTTCCGTTGAAATCAGCGTCCAGGACATAGCTCGCTTTAATGCCTCTGTGAAATACCACCTGTTCCCATTCCTCGTGTAGATAAAGCATCCCTGCCGCGATGCCTTTGATGATGTTAAATCTTTGCTTCCATGTGAGAGATTGTTCAACTCTGTTGAAAAGGTAATTATGGAGGCTGCCGCTGGGCATGAAATCGTAGACAAGGATGCTACGGGAAACAGAGAACCTAAGACCATTAAGAAAAACACTAGGATTGCTACCGGAAACCAATAGAGAATCATCGATTTCTTTCTCTTTTTAATTTTTGGTAGTGCCAAAAGAGACGGGAGATTAAAAGCTAAAAGCTCTGCTTCTCTGCCGTTCAAACAGAAGCTTCATCGGAGAATGTAATGCCAACCGGCGACCGCACCGGTGGAAGAAGAGAATGTAACAGCGTGAGGTGTGGAATTAACGGAGTGGTAGAAGTGATGTATGAAATGAGTTTTAGGTGGTATAAGAGTAATATTAAATTTTTAGGTGTTAGATATGTAAATGGCTATAAATATAGTGGTATGTATGTAAATTTCCCTTTAATTAATTGTAAAATAAAATGATCTCACCAGAGAGCAGAATAAAAATTCAGATATCTGAATGTCCATCATATTGTATGCCTCAAGCGGCATTATCACATCTTTAAAATAATAACTAGAAAATGCAGAACCTAATTGCAGCGCACAACCTCGGAATTTTTGTAACTGGAACTTCCGCTTCACCAAACACTATTTTTCACCACCTTTGAGTGAATCTGCTTAAAAATTAAAGAGCCCAGTATAGCTGCATGAAAAATAATATCTTTTTGAAAGTTCCGCAGCCAGCTTTAGTGGCAGGAAAACCAACCAACCTCTGACTTAGGACCGAGGTACTCATGTCCCTTCCTTGATTCCAAATCTAACCTCATCAGTGAACGCTACACCGCTTAAGATACATCAAGCGTCTAGTCTAAGCAATAATGCATCAAACATCTGAAAATCTCATAATCAACTGTCAACAAAAAGGGACGAATGGCGGCACTTAACCTCAGAACTTAAGGATGCGCCGAAGAAAACTCCCAGCGGCTAACATCGGGCTTTTATTCTCTACTTTGTCTGCAAAAAATAGATAATAAGAAGACATAACCAAACTAATGCGTAAACCCGAAGCAGAAATTATCACAACACCACCTGGTCTCGAAGAAGGCTGAGGCCTCCATATATACATCATTAGAGTTAATCACCGTAGAAGCTGCATTCTGGTTTAGAACGAAAAAACAATAATTATCAAAACAAAGATCGAGGAAATTAGAAGCCAAAAGTCATAATACAAACCTCCAATTTGAATGATAATATTAAAATTCCGTGCTAAGCATTATCGATCTCCCTCAGAGGCATGCAAATTTCGTGATTGGGAGAGCAAAGCGCGGTGAAACACAAGCCTCCTGTCCGAGGAATTAGAGGAGTAGGAAGCAGGAAGACCTTGAATCCACCGAAAAATGGCAGAGGGGAGGAGTCGAAGGAGGAATGGAGAGGCGACGGCCGATGACATCCGGTATAGGCAGATGAGGCATTAATGATGGAGAATGGTTAAGCAGGGGCGGTAATGGCGACGGTGAAGACGGGAGATACGAGGATTTTCGCCTCCATCCGGAAGATGACATGGTCACGGCGGGCGCCGGCCGCCGTAACCTATACTCTGACGCAGCAAACGAAGAAGCGGGCCATCGACGGCGATGAAACGTGGCGGATGACGTTTGGGTCCCAGCAGAAGATCCCGGAGGAGATGGCTCTTCACGCCTCATGTTGAGCATTTTATTTTATTTTTTATTTTTTTTTTTGAAAAAATGCTATTATATTAAAAATAAATGTAATTAATTTTTTTTATTATGAATTGATGAAGTTCAAAAAATAAATAAGTTTTAAAGATTTTAGATGAATTATGTCATTGGTAGGGAAAAAGTGAGCCGGTTTATATTTTAATTCTGGCATAGACGCAGCTCTCATATTCTTCCTTATACATGGCTTGTTTTGTCTCGATGGTTTAAAAGTTAGTTTGACATTCTTAGCAAGGAGAATATTATTATTCCCTTTGCCAATCGGAGAATGAGAACAGCACCCATGTGTTCTTTTAATGTGACCTCTCTTTTGCTGTTATTACTCATCTTTTGTCTGTGTTGGACTCCTTTTTGTTCAGGCCTACTCTATTACAGTTGTTCGAATTTTTGGAAGAGTTAAGCCTTTACAGCAAAATGGAGAAAGAATTTTGTTTTTTTTTTTTTTGTTATTTGCGCTGCGGTTTACTCTCTCTGGAGAGAGCGCAATGATAGAAGATTTTCGGGATCTTATTCTACATACCAAGTTTTGTGCTGGAAAATTGTTTTGGCTATTGATCGGAAATGGTCTGGAAGGAAAAAAGTGGAACTGCTTCATAATTCTTTTCCTACTTGCTTCATTTAAATGTCTGGAGGTTGGTTTTGACGGCAGGACGATGATGATCGGAACCAGTTTTGTGCCCCCTCCCTTTGGACGGCCAATGGGGTTTATGTTCACTTGTGTTTTGTTAATTGGCCTGGCAACTTCTGTTATGGTTGCACCCTGCTTCTCACTTGTGTTCCTCTCGGTTGGCAACCGAGGAGGGCTTAATCCGACGTCCCTTCTGGCCTTGGACAATTAAGCATTTTTTGCTCTGATGATTTCTCTTGCCCTTGAGCTCTGATGATTTCTCTTGTCCTTGAGCTGGTTCTGAATTCCCTGAGTCCTGTAACTTTTTGAGATTTTCTTTTTGTCTTTTTTGTTTTTCTTTTTTCTATGTTGGTGATCATAGTTTTTAGTCAGGTTTTGTCTGGCTAATTTTTGTAGGTTCCACAATTTTTTGTATATCTCAATATATGGGCTAAGCCCTAATTTTTCCAAAATAAATAAATAGTTATTTTTAATATATTTTTTTATAAAATAATTTATTTATCATTAGAAATTTTATGAGTAAACACAAGTTCTGTCATAATTTTTAAGTCTCACATCACACTCAATTATTTTGATAATAAATTTGAATAATTAATTCTATGATAATTTTAACTATATTTCTAACAAATTTATAAACTAAACAATATGGTTTGATAAGACGAACTAAACAATATTAGAAACATATGAATCTAATACAAATAAGCCTATCAATTTCTATATCCATAATTGAAATTTTTTGAAGTCATTTAAGAGATCGAACATCATCTAATTTTTTTATGTTTGTAGTCTTAAGTAAAAGTCTTGATGACACGAATATGATATGTCCAAGATCTTCAATTCAAATTTTACTATGCCACTAAAATGCTTAAAAAAAGACTATGATCAAAGAGAATTTATTCACAATGTCTAATGAAATTCATAGACTTTTGGCAGAAATGACCAAAAAAATCCTCTAAAACATATAAAAATAAAGATGGTACACATTTCAGATAATATTTTCAATATAAATATATCTAGGATTCATAAAAAAAAAAAATTAGATCTCTTTCTAAATCTATAACATCAATGCATGTCATCATCACCGTCTAACTAAGATTATTAACCAACATCGATGCACGACCTCCAACACCCCCATCAACTTTCACAAAATGTCTAACAATGATCAATATTTAATCTTTATTATCCAATAATATTCAATGAATATCTTTTCAATCATCTGATCTTCCCTCCTATCACGTGAATGATCAAGACAGTCATCCACCATCACCTAACTTATAATGTTCTTTATTGATCAACATTCAACACTTAAAAATGAGTAGGATCTGACTTCTATCAGCCATCAAGATGCTCTTCTTTTTAGTCATGAAGTCTCCCCTATTTCATATGAACAACTAAATTAGCCTTTAACTGGCTATCACTTCCAACATTTCATTATTGTTTTATGCCTTTTAATGATTAAGGTTTAATGTTCAAGAATCATTAAAGTTAGATACCCGACTTCTCAATCATATAATCACCCCTATTATCAAGGGAATAACCAAGCTAACTATCTATCATCGTCCATCTTTCAACAATCCTTTCTTACTACCACAGAGCTCTTGCCAATGGATGATGTTCGATGCCCATTTGCCATTGATGTCTAACACACATCTTGACATCTATTAGCCACTTATGTCTAACACAAGTTTTCTTAGTTAATCTTTATCCTATTAAAAGAACAAACAAGTTGATCGCCCACCATCATTTGATTTCAATGTTCTTTTCTAATTGTCATCTATATATATTCCACTCATTATCGACAACTAATATCCATATCAACCGCTAATGTCGAACAATTGTCTTTATAGTCACCTTATTTTCAACAAAATCACACCTCAAAACTCACTATATTACTGCCATAAAAGATGTTTTGTATGATTCATGTATAATAAAGTATTATAATATCTTATTTTGTTATGATAAAATATGGTTAATCATTTTAATTAGACTATACCTCCTGATTTTACCTTTCAATTTGAGTAGGCCTCATGATTTTTACCCTCTAAATTTTCACGTAAGAAATCGTATTTATTATTTTTTCTACTCCCAACATATTTGCATGTGTGGGAGATTTTAGTATAATATTAATAAAGATTTCTCTTTTGCAAAATAAATAAAATATAAATAAATATTCAAATATATAATTATTTTAAAAATAAAATAAAACACAATTAAACACATTAGCAAAAGCAACCTAAAGAGAAGATAGAATTCATGTGAAGAGCACTAGTTGAATGAGAAAAAATATATATTATTATCAAAATTTTGCACTAATTTTGAATATTTATTGACTTGTGGCAGCATTTCTTTTATATAAATATATTTTTATAGTAGATATTATTAGAACCAATATTATTGTCATAAATATAGAAAATTATATTAACATTTAAATTTAGGATTATAGACTTGAGAATTTTGTGTCCTAAGTTTAATGTAAATTTAAAATTATGATTATGATAATTTTTAGCCAATCATTTTGTGCTTAAAATTACTTTCACTGTTAAAACTTTCAGTGAAATCTTAATAAAAATAAGTTAAGCTTATCATATCAGTCTAATTAAATGCAGAGTAAAATAATTAAATATAGTTATGTAATATAGCCTAATCATAGGTAATCAATTGTTAATTTAATGTATCTACGCATTAATTAGACAATAAATTATTTGCTATATTAAGCACAATTACTTCTACTTGGACTAATTAATCCTGTTTAAAATAATTATATAGGAATTATCAGTTATTATGACTAACTAAAATGTTAATTAATTATATCTAAATTCATTAAATATTTTAATGTGGTGGAGACTATTGGAGACATAGCAAAAGAATAATGATGTCGATTGTCAAATGAGGGCATCAAATGAAGATGGATGAGTAATGACAGTTGGACTACGATGAAAGGATGACAACTGTCAGATGATGGAGGTTGTTGGCGGTCATGGGCGGATCCCCATTGAGTTGAGGGGGGGGGGGGGGGGGGGGAAATGCCCCCCCCCAAAAAAATTTTTTTTTTTTATTTTAGAGAATGTCAAGATTATTAATTTTAGAGGGATATTTTAGAATATTTTGGGTATTTTGCCCCCTCTCAAAAAAATTTTTTGCCCTCATTTAATCATTCCTAAGCATCTTTGCCCACCCCCCACAAAAATTTTTATTTTTGCCCACCCTGAAAAAAGAAGCTGGATCCGCCCCTGTTGGCGGTGTTCATTAATGTCGCATGTCAAGTAAAGCTCTAGTGTTCTTTATGTCCTTAAGATCTCTTTAACTTTAAGTCATGTTCTCTTTCTTGTGAAGAATGATAGTCTATTTACGGCTATTAAGATTGACATTTTGATAAATATATCAGAATGCTTTAGCATATGGCCCTTGTGATTCCTTTGATCATATGTTGTTCACTAAGCATTTAAATAACTTAATGACTTTGAATTTGAGTCATCTTAAGCTCATTGGATTTTCCTTTTTGAGATGCTCATTTTGGTTGCAAGTATATAAGAATTAGGGATAATTTGGTCGACTAATTAATATTAAAAAAAGTTAAGTTAACTTTAAGTGAGACGTTCAGTTTCAAATTCGAATGTTTGATCACTTTTAATGTTATATTTCAGTTTGATTATAAGTCTGTTGAAAGCGGAGTTGGATGGTCCTGAGAACAATTTCAAAAGTTTTCAATTAAAAAATTGTGTCTAGATTCATATTGATTAAATAGATTTTTGGATGATGTATCACTTGCTCCCTATTTTTTGACATTTAGATTTGTTCATTAGAAAGTGCATTAAATCTTTTAAAAAAGTCACAACATGACTTAATAATTAAAAAAAAATGCAATGTATGTCCACACTTTATATGTCATTGTAGAACTCTCATCCATCTCATGAATCAAGTATAATTTCCTCGATCATTATTTCAATCTTTTTTGAATCTAACATGTAAATTGGATAAAAAATTTATCAAAGAAATTCACTAAAACTTTTTTAAATAACTCGAAATTAGTTGTTAATGGTTAGTGATGCTTCAAAAGCACTAAAAAAATTGGAATGGGCACGTCTAGAACATAAAGAATGGTCCTATATATCTATACTATATTACTATTATAAAAGCTGTTAGAGTTTTCTTCCAAATAAAATTATGATTATTCATTTTAATTTTTCAAATGAAATCCTAACATTTAAAAATTAAATTTTAGTCTTTTAATGTAAATTAAATTATGATTAATTAATGAATTTCCATAACAGATTTTTTTTATTAATTTTGATTAATCACGCCCTATTTACGCTACTATTAAAGCCTCTATTCACACTTCCACTCAATTAAACTTCACAATTTTAATTTAGCCTATGAGCTTCTCCTTTGATTTTGATGAGGAGCTATTTCTCATGGCATTCGTTTTGACTCTTCAGATTCGTCCATTTAAGGCTTCGTTTGTGACGGCTTTTTTATCGCTTTTTAAAGTAGTTTTTTATATAAAAATTTTTAGACAAAATTTTTTTGAACTAAAAATTTTTATATTAAAAACCCGCTTTAAGAAGCAATAAGAAAGTTGTCCCAAAATATAAATCAAGATTTTACATAAAAAAATTATTCATATTCCACATTAACCACGTATATATAAATTTGGTCATGTATATATTCTAAACTTTCACTTTTTTTATTTTTAATTAAAATAAAACGTAACGCTCAAATTGCAGTTGTTTGTTTCTTCCCTTCGCCTCTTCGATTTCGCGTGCAATGTAATTTTGAAAGGAGAGATTACGTGCGGAGTCCAAATTGGAGAACTGTTCGGTTTACCTTTTTATTAACACTTATGTGTTGTCCCAAGTTTTGGAAGAGAAAAGTGGAGGGTTGTATTAGATAATCGACAACCAATGTAAAACTTATCGAATAATAATGACATGAATCTTTTAAGAAATTGTGTTAATGCTAGGGCGTCCCCTGGAAGTGACGCGTTGTGTGGCATGAAGATAGTGACAAGTGTGCAAGGGCCGATGCACCGGCACCCGGTGCAGTGTTAAATAGGCAAGAGCTCCCACATCAAGGACGGATGTGGGCAAAGAAGCTAGTCCATGAAACTAAAATTAGGATAGGAACTTAGAATATAGGTTCCCTTACAGAAAAATTAATAGAATTAATATATATTATGATTTATAGGAAGTTAAATATTTTGTGCATTCAGGAAACTAAATGGGGTAGAGAGAAGGCTAAGGAGATTGATAGTTTAGGGTTTAAACTTTAGTATTATGGTAGGAGTCGTACTAGAAATGGTGTTGGTATGATTATAGATAAAAATTTGAAGGATAATGTTATAAAAATTAATAGAATTTGTGATATAATTATAGTTTTAAAAATTATTGTTGATGCTAAGATTGTTAATATTATAAGTGCTTATGCTCCTCGAGTAGGTTTGAATATGAGTTAACAATTAAATTTTTGGAATGACTTAGAAGCTGAATTAATACAAAAGATACCTCTTAAAGAAAGATTTTTTATTTGAGGATATTTAAATGGACATATTGGTAGAGATATAAATGATTTTAAAAGCATTCATAGTGGCCATGAATTTGAAACAACAAATGAAAGTAGAAAGACTATATTAGATTTTAGTTTAGCTTATGATTTTTTAATTTCTAATAACTTATTTAATAAAAGTAATGAGCAACTCATCATTTATAAAAATGGATATATTACAACTCAGATTGACTATTTTCTTATAAGAAAATTAGATCATTTAGATTACAAATATTGTAAAGTTATTCCGAGTGAAAATTTATGTGCCTAACATCGATTATTAGTTTAGGACTTTAAGATAAATAGGCAGAAAATAAAAAAATAAAATAAAACATTATTCTATGATTAGATGAGGGCATTTAAAAAATATTTTTAAGAGTAAGATTTTAGATCTTAAGATTTTGTATATGCATGAGGATACTAATGTTATGTGGGAAAAAGTGGCTTATGATATTAAGAAAATTACAAAAGATGTGCTTGAAGTATCAAAGAGAAAAACTCCTGATAGTAAAAGTAGTTGTGATGAAATCCAAATGTGCAAGAAAAGATTAAAAATAAAAATATTTGCCATAAAAATTGATTTAATTATAAAAATGCTAAAAATTGGGAAAGATATAAAAGGGCACGTAAGAAATATAAGAAAGCAATTTGAGATGCAAAGACCTTAGCTTTTAATGATTTATATATAATATTAGATATTAAGGAGGGAGAAAGATATATATATAAGTTAGCCAAACAAAGAGATAGGAGTATTAAGGATTTAATTTAAGTGAAGTGTATTAAGGATGAAGATAAAAAAAGCAATTTTCTTAAAAGATGATATTCAACAAAGATGGATGAGATATTTTGCTAAACTTTTTAATGAATAATATGAAAATACGATTGACTATAGTGACCTTAGCACCCTAAATAAAAATAAAGATTTTTTATTTTTATCAGTGTATTAGTAAAACAGGAGTTAAAGAGGCTTTAAATAAAATGAATGGTGGACAAGCTGTTGGACCTGATGATATTCCAATAGAGGTGTGTAAATGCTTAGGAGATGAAGGAATTTCTTGGCTTACTAAACTTTTTAATACTATTTTAAAGACTAAAAAGGTGTCAGATGAGTAGAGAATGAGTGTGTTAATTTCTATTTTTAAGAATAAAGGTGATGCACAAGATTTGTAAATTATAGAGGAATTAAGTTAACGTGTCATACTTTAAAACTATAGGAGCAAGTTATGGAGCATAGGTTGCAGCGTGTTACTAATGTTTCTCAAAATCAAATTTGATTCATGTCGGGTAGGTCAACTATAGAAGTCAAACATTTATTAAGAGGTTTGATGGAGAAATATAGAGAAAATAAAGAGGATCTACCTATGATATTTATTAATTTAGAAAAAGCATATGATAAAGTTTCAAGAGAAGTGCTATAGAGAGTTCTTGAAAGGAAAGGAGTTAATACCACTTATATTCAAATAATTAAAGATATGTATGCACGAGCTATTACATGTGTTCAAGCACTAGATGGTTTGACCAATTATTTCCCTATTCGATTGGGTTACATCAAGGATCAGCCTTAAGCCCATATCTTTTTTGCTTTAGTCTGGATGCTCTCACTAGACCTTTGCAAGAGGATGTACCATGGTGTATGCTTTTTGCTGATAATATTCTTCTTGTTTATAAGACTAGAGAGGGAGTTGAAGGTAAACTTGAATTATGGAGTCAACCTTAGAGTCTAAAGGTTTTAGTTTGAGTAGATCTAAAATGGAATATATGGAGTGTAATTTTAATAGGAATAGACCTAGTGAGGGGATTGTGACTTTGGACAATCAAGTCATTAATAAGAGTACACGTTTTAAATATATTGGATCTATTGTTCAGAGTGATGGTGAAATAGATGGGGATATTATAAGTAGAATTTAAGTTGGATGGTTGAAGTGGAGGAATGCATTAGGCTTGTTGTGCGATAAAAAAATACACCTCAAACATAAGGGAAAATTATATAAGATGGTGGTGAGGCCTGCAATGCTTTATGGTGCCGAATGTTGGCTAATCAAAGAGAAGCATAATACTGAGTTAACTGTGTCAGATGAGAATGCTCAAGTGGATGTGTGAATTTACCCTTTGAGATAGGATACGAAATGAGCATATACATGAAAAGGTTGGAGTAGCTTCAGTAGAAGAAAGAATTAGAGAGAGTCACCTTAGATGGTTTGGTCACATAAAATGGCGGCCTTCCGATGACCCGATTAGGAAAATAGAGGTATTAGGTTTGACTTATGTTAATAAAGGTAGAGCCAGACCTAAAAGACTTGGTTAGACAATATTAGAAATGATCTTTCTTTATTAGATTTAAACGATAATTTAATTTTTAATAGGACACAATAGAGAAAAATGATTCATGTAGCCGACCCCACGTAGTGGGATAAAGGCTTGATGTTGTTATTGTATTAAATAGTTTTTGAAATATATAGATGAATGAAATGGAGATATAATTTATTTCCTCATTAATGTAGAATTTGGAATGAAATTTTTTTTTTTTCATTGGCTAAAGTTTTATAAAAGCATTTGTTATCTTGCTACTGTGTTTTCAAATTATATTCATTCCTAACAAGTTTTTACTTAATTTTTTCTTGAAATACATAGATGAATTTTTTGGACCACTTGGTGAATATTGATGTTATTGAAACCATTAATAGGATTCTTATTGATATTTCTTGCAAGGATCAAATTCTATATAAAAGCATTTGTACTATATTTTGTACTTTAAAATATTTGACAAGTTTGACCTATTTATATTGGTTACTTTTGAGATTTATTTTTCATTGTTCTTATTATTATACTCATTGTTTGTTTTGAAGTTCTTAAATCATTTTAATTAAATCTATATTGGAGAGATTTTGAATGCAGATAATTTTGTTGGCAGATGGTATTATAACAATTCTTATTGGTGAATTGGTTGAATTTATGGTTTTAATGATGTTCTATCCTGTAGTGGTTGTGTAATTGCTAGGTTGATAGCAAGTTTATGCTTTCTATTTTTGTTTAAAAAGTTTATTTATTTTACTGATAATTTATTCACTATGCTAATTATGTTTTCTATATGGGTTCAAATCTTATTTTACCAGTATGACGAGGTTTATGAGTTTTATTTTCATACTTCTAAAAAGAGATTAGAGCAAATCTTATTGGATGTCTACTGCTCTGATGCCTTTACATTTGATAATATTCATAATTGATCTATCCATCATAAAATATTTCTTTCATAATTTTGGATTTAACAGTCATTGAGGATGGTGGCTTTTATTATATTGAAATGAAATGCTTTATCAGTGTCTACTAAGTAGAGCTTTATCTATATAATGAATTTTTATCAAATTTACCTTTATATTTTAATAAGTTTCTGGTTCTGGATTTTTAGATGGAGTAAAAGGTTTTTTTGATCATGATGGAAATTTTATGTATGGATTGGTAGTAGGATTTATTTTGCTATGGTTGATTTTCGATGTTTAATATGTTGCTGAAAAGTTTGGTGATTAGGTGGTCAGCTATGATTGTAATCAACTAAACCTTTGATTATAAATTTTACTATGTACATGCTTTTTTTTTTTTGGCTCAACTTATTAACTATTTTAATGGTAGATCATGGTCTAGATGTTCTGTAATAGAATTATGGCATATTTTTAAGAGTTATTAAGATAATGAAGGTTTTTCTTGCAGTATAATTGTTTTAGCTATTTTTGTGTTGTTCTTCTTATAACTGTTTTAAATTTGTTGTGTCATTTGGAGCATATGGTATTATAAGATTTATAATCATTGGCTATTTTGTAATATTACACTTACATGAGCTCTATTCCACCATGTGATCCACCTATTATATGATATAGATTTTGTATTATTGTTAAATGGTTTTTGAAATATATAAATGAAATGGAGATGTGATTTATTTTTCATTGATCGAAGTTCTATATATTTAGAACTTTATTTGACAAATTTGACCTATTTACATTGGTTACTATTTAGTTTCATTTTTCTCTATTATGATTATAGACATTGTATGTTTTGAAGTTTTTAAATCATTTTAACTAAATCCGTATTAGAGATATTTTTGTTGCAGATAATTTTATTTTCAGGTACTTAAAGATGTAAGAGTTGAATGAAAGTATTATTCAGGTGATTTTTTATAGGTATATCTGAAACTTTGTGTATGATTGAAGTATGAAATTGTCCATCAATTCCATTGCACTTGAGAATATGTCGTTTTTTGCATATAATATAATATTTGTAATATCTTTGCATCGTTATATTTTCATGAATTTTTGAGCATTTTGATGTTATGTCAAAAATAATCTAAATATTTGTAACATCTTGAATATCAGATTGATAATTAGAAATCAAATGACTATGGGTGATGCTTTTTTTCTGAATAATTCTAAGATAAATATGATTAAGTAATGGAAAAGTTAGATTAACTTTTTGGCCAAATAAGAGATTTAGTTTTAAATTGAACTCAAAATTTGTATCAACAAACTTTTTATTATGTTAATCATTAGTATTTTTATAGTATTTTCTTATAAACAAACTAATTTTAGATTTTTTTTTAATAAGAGTATCATAGAAATAAAGACAATGATACAGTTACTAAGCTTTCAATTATATTATCACTCCCTTTTCCATTATCATTTAATTCTCAAGTTGTTATGGTATGAATGAGGAATGATAATTCATAAAATTAACTTCTAATTCATAATAAGTATTCTAATATAATTATTAGTTATAGTTTAATTCATAAAATTAATAGTTATAGTAATATAATTAATAATTCTAATAATTTAAAGTGATCAATTTAATTTTTTAA
>NW_021318852.1:7000285-7006934 GCF_001605985.2 Dendrobium catenatum
AAAAAAAAAAAAAAAAAAAAAAAGTTTAGAGTATTTTGAATCAATTAAGATGATTTTTAAAATTGAAAATCATACATAAAAAGTAAAATCATGCAATGAAATAGATTTTTTAAAAATTAATCCAACTTTTCTAGAAACATTAACAATAGGATTTTAGAGTTGAAATATGGAAAAAATGTACTTTTTAATGATAGGAAAAAATATGCCAATGCATTAATTGATTCAAAATAATGTTTTTGAATAATCCCAATTTTTCTTATAATTACTTGGGGTATTTTCCCCTATTTATTAATTAAAATTTTTAATTTTTCTTTACAAAGTATATTTAAATACATTCAAATTTTTTAACAAAATTGGCTATGTTAAGTAACATGAATGTGGCTTTCCAAAATTTTCCCATGGCAACATGCAATAATAAAGTATAAAAATGATTTTTCAAGAATAGCATTTAGAGCCAAACAAAGATTTTTATAAGCTTGATTTACTGCTCTGAACTTACTCAAGAAATTTCTTTCTTTTTTTTTGAAAACTTTAAGTATTTAAAATAGTTAAATTTGAGAGAATTTAATATTTTAATGTTAAAATATAAAATATTTTTAGATAAATGAATATTTTTCACAAAAAGCTCATTTTAGTAAAGATTTTGATGAAAATTTCATTTAATTTGGATTTCTAGTTTGATCGAAGCAAAATTTCAAAGAAAATAACTTATTTTAGCAAGCTAGGAAGATCTGGACTATTGGATATCCCTTAAGAAAGATGGACGGTTGTTACTTCATGCCTTACCTTTAGCTGAGCTAGAACCATGAACTATGGCTTATATATAACTTGTGAACTTCTAAAGCTTATAAATTTTTATATAGAGCTCAAACTTAGATGATTCAAAAAGAAAAGTCTGAATTTTAAGTTTTTTAGTATGGTATAAAGAAATTAAAGAGCTATGGACTCTTAATCTACCCAAAAACATATAGATATGTGCTTATGTGGATAGGATTTGATATTCTCTCATGCTTCGTGGCCAATTTTTTGCTTGCAAGATTGATCCCTCACCTTCGTAAGGTGATTTGTTGAAATGCCCTCCTTCTAATTTGCTTGAAGCGATTAGAGTTGTTCCATGAACCAAATGACCCTCACACTTAAAAAATGATTTAGAAAGGAAAAAAGAGAGATCAAACTAATTACTTTAGATGTCAAGGAACTTTCTTACATGTGGAGCACTGCATACTCTCAAATGTCTTCTCTAACCTCAGAAGTCAATCCTATGCTGTCCTGTTTCCACTAAATACTCAAACCTCAGAGATTTCAACCTCAAAAATATCAATAAATGTTTGTTAGTATCATTAGATTCAGAGGATCAAATTGAAGGGAATTGTAGAAATATTAAATAATTTAATAAAATGCATAGCCTAGTACACATCAATTAAAACATATAATTACTCTTCATCAATAGCTTTTTCATTCATCTCAGAAATGGTTTTAATCAAATGATTTTTAGACAAACAGTGCAAGGCACTAATAATATAGGACAACAAAAAAAAAGTCATGACTGTCCAAATCTAACCACACATACCTAACAGACTAATATATCTGATACGATAACCTTCCCTAATTAGCTTGTCCTTTCCCCTTATCCTGAACTGAAATAGATATAGAAAGCATGTATGAGTAACCACAACTCAGTAGGCTACAATCAACCTACCTAAGTTTCCAAAAATGATTTCCTCCATTAATAAAGTAAAAATATTAAGGTAAAGTAAGTTCATCTATATCGATGTCGAATTAGACTGTTTAGAATACATAAATATTGATAGAGCAGTAAAAAATATATTTAATAAGTAAATTAAATTGTAGAATAATAGAGATATCGAATAGTAAAGAAATATAATAGTAAGCACTTCATATGCATATCTCGGAATAGACATAATTTTTGTCATACTCATATACCTTCCAGCATATGTGAAAATTCAGAATTCAAGTCCATATGATTCCACATGCTAGCATATTAGATAGTAGATCTTTATTATAACTCTCAAATATATAGCACCACAAATATTCAATGATTTTAGGCTCTTATGACTCCGAATATATGCTCATTTGAACTTACTCGAAATATCAAAATTCATCCAAATTCACATATTTCAGAAATATAAACATGGAAATAATTGTATTTTTTAATATAGTACATAATGTCAAAGTCATTGTAGGATTTCACAGCGTGTCTTACAAATAGTTAAACAAATAGAAATTTGGGGAAAAGTCATAAAAAATTTAAATTTTTAAAAATTTTACTAAATTACCATACATTATTCATAGCAATATTTTTAAACTTTTCTTGTACAACACTATTTATAAGTGTCATAATATATTTTTTATATCATTAAATGGTGTATTTTCAAAACTACCCAATGAAATTTTATAATTAAAATATTATAATGTGTAGAATATTATCAACTACAACATAATAAAAGTTACATGATGAAAGTTTTTCCAATGAATATATATACCCATCTTTGTGTGAAGATTTAAATTAAAACATCAAGAAAATTCAAAAAACTTTCAATTATTAAAAACTTATATAGGCAAAATGTAACCTATCTTGATTCAGATAATTTCGTAAAATGTCCCAATAAATAAAATTTATCCAAGGTTTCCCAAAATAGATTTTTTTTTTTTGGAAAACCTCTCTCTCTCTCTCTCTCTCTCTAGCCAACAATCTAAGGGAGGAATTGGTTTGGCAATTAAAAAAGATGAGTGGATTTTAATATTTATAAAATATATGATGTCAATGTCATAGTGCTCCCTTTAAATTCTCAGCCAAATAGAGAGCATGATGTCTCAGTGCTCAAAACCTATGCCATATTTCCCTAATTAAATGACCAAAATGATAGAGAGCTTGACACCACAGTACCACCCCTAGTGTCACAATGATTCGAAAGAAAAATTTCAGAATTCAGATTTCATAGACATTGACCCTTAGGACACGCCCTAATTAGATAAATCAAAATGGACTTTCTCTCTCTACGAATTATCCTCTCTAACTAATCGATTTGTCTAAGAAATGATTTTGGTGTTAATTGATTTAGTGGATTTGGATATTTATATAAAAAGCTATTTCACATTGTCATAGCACTCAGTCACCCAGCACCACAATATTCCCTTAAAATTTTAGAAAGATAGTGCACGGTGCCACAATGTAACAAACCAACACCACTGTACTTGCCAAAAATTCATTTTTATCATTTTTAGAATAGAAAATATAGAAAGCTAAGCATCATAATGCTCCCCGACATAGCACTGCAGCCCTCCCAAGAGAAATTTTATACATGTAGATATTAACGCACAATACCCTCAAGACACGCTCCAAAATAGAGATATTTCATACAAAATTATATGGAGACTTTCAGCAAATAGATAAATATAGAAATACATGCACACAAGACTTATCATATCATATCCATATTATTTTAAAATATTATTACAGTGGATATTACACAACACCGTGTGATTTTGGATTTATTATGGCTAGCCAATGCTTTGTCAGTAGAAATCAACTTATGAGGATCCATGAAAAATCACTATACTTATAAAGAGAGCACTATAAATTAAGGTTAATAATATGATGATTTTATCGACCACATTAAAAAATGAGGTTAATAATATCTGATGTGCTCTTCTTATCCACCTTATACCTTATAAAGTTTGAGTCAAAATATTTTATTAAATCAAGAGAAGTATTGTTCTTAGGATATTAAATGCCTAATGTAGGTATACTATTATCTTTCTTTATAACCTTTTTTATTTTGGCAAATTTTTATAAGTTTCATTATATAGTTGATTTGCCAAAGAAATATATCATTATCTTATTGTTCAACTAAAAAACAATGAAAATATGTCAACTCTCCTATCATATTCATCTCAAATCGATAACCCGTTAATTAACATAATCATTTATCTATAAAATCATATGTAGCTTGAAATAGGATGTCATTTTGATAGATTTGAATAATTAAAAAATCATATCAAAATCTTTAAATACATAATATCATATTTATGGTTTTCTTAATGAATTCATTGTAATCGAATTGTGTTAAGTCATCATACCATGCTCTATATGCTTGATGTAACCATTGATACGTCATCAAAAAGTTATCTTGATCGGGCACGAATCTCGATGCAAAATCAAGTTGGAAACTTCTGAAATTAAATTTGGGACCATCCGAACTCCGATTTCAGCCAACTTATAGTCAAATTGAACGTCTCAGAAATACGAACCAAACAACACCAAATTCGACTCAATCCGAGCCCAAATGAGTCCAAATCAAGGTCCCGAAGCACAATTGGAAGGTTTGATCCACAATTTGGATTACCAAACTGTTTCTAAACATGACATGCTTACAGTCGAATCGAGCGGCTCGACGAGAAGAATCCAACAAGCCCAAGATCATTGAATTCCGACATCACTGAGATATTCAAATGTCCATCAAACAATCCATGATCAAGGGATTCAACATCGGCAGTCCATCCAACCACTCCCCATTTACCCTTGATCTCTCACCTATTTACGGCTCATTCCACTCCAAAAATCTATAAATAGATCATTCATTCCTCTTGAAAAGGGAGGATCTAAGCCAGAAGAGAAAGAAGAAGAGAAGGAATAAGCTCATCCTAGACCATTATCTGAGTTTCGCCGGACCACCGCCTGACGTCGTTGCTCCACCGGACCACCACCTGAGGCCCTCACCTCCGCCGGACCAGCGCCTGATGTCGTTGCTCCATCGAACCACCACTTAAGGCCATAACCTCCGCCGGACCACCGCCTGACGTCATTGCTCCGCTGGACCACCACCTGAGGCCTTCACCCTCGCTGGACCACAGCTTGAAGCCCTCGCCTCCGCCGGACCACCAGCTGATGTCATTGCTCTGTCGTATCACCACTTGAGGACCTCACCCTCATTGGACCCCCACTTGAAGCCCTTACCTCCGCCAGACCACCGCATGATGTCATTGCTCCGCCGGACCACCCCTTGAGGCCCTAACCTCTGCCAGACCACCACCTGACGTCATTACTCCACCGAACCACCGCTTGATGTCGTTGCTCCGCCGGACCTCCACTTGAGGCCCTGTGCTCCACCAGGCCACCACCTAAGGCTCGAACTTCTGTCAGACCATCACCTGAGTCCTAGACTTCTACCGGACCTCCACCTGAGTCCTAAAATTCTGCCAAACCACCACTTGAGGCCCGGACTTCCGTCAGACCGCCACTTGAGGCCCTGTGCTCCACCAGGCCACCACCTAAGGCCCAGACTTCCGCCGGGCCACCACTTGAGGCCTCAAGCTCCACCAGGATAACACCTGATGCTCGAAGTTTTGTCAGACCACCACCTGAGTCTTAGACTTCTACTGGACCGCCACCTGAGGCCCAGAATTCTACCATACCAAAACTTGAGACTTGGACTTCTGTCGGGCCACCACTTGACGCCGAGAGCTCCCAGAGTACCACTCTTTTACTATGGTCTTTCGGACATATGTCTCCTGCCAACTATGGTCTTTCCGACCTCCATCACTAGACAATAGTCTTTCTGACCCCGGCTCCTATCAACTATGTTCTTTCGGACCCCTATCTCGTGCTAACTATGACCCTTCCAACCAAACAAATATGTCTATTATTGTAACTCCCACCATGTAATGCAGTCTATATGATGTATACTTGTAACATCAAGCCAAGGCCTTCTCCCTAAGAATGGCATCATTTGTAATCGACTGCAAATACTAGTGGATTCATTCAAACTGAAGCAGGCCTAGTGGTTTTTCCCCCTTCTCAGGGGTTTCCACGTAAAAACTTTGGTGTCTCTTATTAATGCTACACACTCTCTCTTATCTGCTTGTGTGCTGGATATTCATATAATGCTAAGACATTAAACTGTATATTCCTCTACCACCACGAATACTCCAGGACACAACAACCATTTAATGTCTTTTTTAACTAATAAACATGATATTGGATAGGTTGTTCAACATAAACATCTTGTTTTATCATAATATTAAAAAAATCATTTTACATCTAAAATAGATTGAAGTCCTTGAAGTATGTATATGCTATCAGTAAATGAAGAGCCTCAAGTATTGTTGTTATTGTTAAAATTTTATTCATATTCTATTCCTTTAGCTTGATTAAAATATCTTACAACTAACCTTTCCTTGTTTCTTATAATAGTTTTAGGATCATGTGGCTTATTCTTAAAGGTCCATTGCGTTCCTATCATACTTTGATCACTAGGTCTTGCCACAAAATCCTAAGCATCATTTCTTGCAAATTGATTTAACTTTTACTCTATAGTTACTATACAAATCTTATTTGATAGAGCATGATCTATATTAATTGGCTCTATTAAGGAGATTAATCATAAATGGTTTATCTCTTACCTAAGTATATGTATAGTCCTAACATATGTAGATAGTTCTCCAATGCTCTGATCTTAAGGATGATAAGATGGACACCTCTACTCTTTGAGTGGTGTCTATTTCTCATTTTCTTTCAACCCCAAATTTTCAGTAATAAGTATGACCTCATCATCTATATCTATTCCTTTTGTTTGACAAGAGTTATTTGATTCAACAATAATAATATTTATAGACACTTATACAACCA
>NW_021318852.1:7013860-7019135 GCF_001605985.2 Dendrobium catenatum
TGTAGTGAGGACAACTGTGCTATGTAATCGGCGAGAATGATAATTTAATTAAATGTTCTATTGCACATACATTGATATTTAATGTTTTCCGTAGTTTAAATTTGTTTGTTTTGTTGTTATTTTTGTGATTTTTTGACTTATTTTTGAGTTGGATGTTCTATTTAAGTCCCTGTGTTTGTTCATTATTTTCTGTGATTTCATTGTTTAGTTTGTTTTTAATTGATCAAATACATTCAAAAACACGCAAATTGATGGAAAATGTGGCCGGGACAATATTTTTCGTAACTGACGAAGTGTGTGTAAATTCAGTTGAGTGATGTATTTGCTTTATGGTTTGTTATGTATTTGTGTTCTGTATTAGTGTTGGCTTTTTAGTTGTGTTTGTTTGTGTCTTTAGTTTTAAAAAGTCTTGTTAGAGTACATAATATTTAAGTTTTTGTTGGTTTGTAGATATATGAAATGATCTTGTAGAATCTTTATATTAATATAAATATACACTGTTGTAGTTGATTTTAAAGTTTCGAAATGTTTTATATTGAATGTGTTAGTTTTTCACGCAAATATTCTATTAGTCTTGTGTAATTTTAATTGTCTTAATTAGATGTGTAATCTCTGAAATTAAATTTCATCACGCACAAATACTAGTCTTCTAAATCTCTAAGAATTTGTTTTATGCTAACTTGTTATATATTAGACAAATTTTAATCTCATGTTTATTCATTTGACTACATAATAATTTAATAGCTCTAATTTAATTGTGTAATTTGAGATATTTTTCTTATTTTGAATATTATCTTTGGCTCAAATGATATTATATGTACTTGAAAAAATTTGAATTTTTAGAATATGATCTTGGAAAGCACATTAGCTTCAATTATCTGTATTCTTGGGCACTCAGTAAAAAAATCAAAAGGATGCCAAAGGTTCGTAAAATTTGAAAAAGAGGCAAAAAACTAAGAGCCCATGTAAAAAGGTGCACACTAAATGGCACAAAGAATGTTTGAAAAAAGATGTGCAAAGCTCCCAGTGGCTAATTATCTGCTTCTTTCAAATCCTTTCAATCTCTTATTCAATTGATCTATGTTCATTATATTTTCTATGACCTTTGAATATATAATTTTATTTACGTCTCTTGTAAATGATTTCTATATTCGAAATGTCTAAATTGAATCATGTCTTTGATACAAATTCTTCTTATTTATAATATTATAAATTCATCTTAAATCTATGAAATACTCTATCTAGATCACTAATGTTATTACTTTTAGATGTGCATACCATTAATTCAATATCTTGTAGATTAAATTTCAAATGAAATTCTATATTACTTACAATTCATCTTGCTCTATTTTCTTCTTCACTTTAGTGTTGTCAATAAGGTGGAGGAATTTATTGTGTTTGTATGCTTGTATTTTGTTGTAATGCATTTGTATTTTGATTTGTATCTTCATAGGCCTGTGAGTATGGTCGTAGTATTTTCTTACATGCCTATTGTTAAATTTTTTTTAATTGTCTTCTGGTTTAAGAATGCTCCCTATTTCATGTATTCATCAATTCAAGGGAGAGTTTAGAGAGATTTATTAAATTGAAATCATACAAACAAATAATATATTTGCTCATAAGAAAGGAGGAGATTGTTAAGATAGTTGCTATTGTGCATAGCTTTAGAGTTTATTGCAACTTGTATCAGTTTGATGATATTCCAAATATTATTAGGTTCAGATGTAGATAGTTATCTCCGAACACTTTAGAAAGATTTGTATTTGCTCTTGTTGTATAAATTTTAAGAAAGAAAAATCCGAACTCCAGACTAAAAGACGTTCAAATTACAATTCACAGAAGATACTTGTGAATTTGAAGCTTGTACTTTTCTTTTAAATTAAACATTTGAAAAGGAGTGATTGTAATTGAGTGATAAAGAAACATACACACACACATAAGTGAGATCATATTAAAATTTATACTGATCATAACAAGGGACTGAAATTATCAGGATCGTGACGGGATGATCAAATATTGTCACTCTCCTATTTGAGCACATGGAGACGAATAAGATCGCTGGCTTGAAAAAATTTCTAAGTCCTATTCGTCCGGAGACGAAATTAAATAATCGTCTGGGACGATCTGATCTCTGTAAAATTTTCATCCAGATAAAATTAATTATGCCAGCAAAATGATGTCTCTCCTGTAAAAAACCAGACGAAATTAATTATCGTCCAGGACGATCTGGTCTCTGTAAAAATTTCATCCAGAGAACCAATCTTTCGTCCAGAACGATACAACGACTAGGATGGTTTTCTCTGCAGTTTCTAAGAACCGAACTTATAATAACTGTTCGTCGAATCGAGAAGAAACTTAGTTCGTATCGGGACGATCAAACGTATGTACTCGAAAAAATATTGTCGTATGACATAATGCAAATAGGTTTGTCAATGCTTTTAAGTAAATCGTCCGGAGATGATCTCACGATCGTACGGGACGACTCCACTGCGTACAGAATTGAATACTTGCAGTTTTTTGGCGATTTTTTGTTTCTTTTATTATAAATATGTCAAATTAGACTGGCACCAATGTCTTTTTGGTCATGTTGATTCTCTGCTTGTGCTCTTGAGAGAATGAGCCAAGTGAGAGTGTGTCAGAGTGCATTCAAAGGAGGCATTTCCACCATTTGGAGCGGTGAGGTTCACTTGGGAGTCAAAGGTAAGAATCTCTACTTGTGAATTCGGATTGCTTTCAATGTTTTCTCTCTTCTTCTAGATTTAATTATGAGAAGATCGTCAAGGAGATCCGTTCGCTGCCCAGACACTTAAGATGTGATACCGCCGGAAGCTTCGCTGCTTATACTTTGGGAGAGTTGTAACAGCTGAAGGGTTCTCTGCCACACTAGGAGAGGTGAAAGGACGAAGGGTTCTCTGCCCACACTAAGTAAGAGTGTGAAAAGGACGAAGTTCTCTGCCAAAGTTACGGGTTTGTGGAAAGGATGACGTTCTCCGCCGCACCGGTAAGTGTGAAAGTGGTTTTATAAAGGCTTTCTCTTGCTTGTGGGTGCAAAAGGAAGTCAACTGATTGGTATTAAGTGCATCTATACTCAAAGGGTGCCTCTGATGAGTGGATGTAGGTCGGTTTAGGTATCGATACACTTAAATCTGGTGTCATTTACTTTACGTTTTTACTTTCTCGCATTTTATTTTGAATTTTAAAAACCTCGTGTTGAAAAACATTTTCTCAAAATACTTAAAAGAAAATTTTCATTTTCCGGTTCAACCATAAATTAAAGGAGGCGTTTAAAATTTTTAAACTACCAATTCACCCCCCCTCTTGGTAGCCTTGGGACATTAACTTAGTTTAACAACCTATTTACTAGACTCAATAATATGAAATAGATAATGCTAAATCAGTGACTACACATATCTGTTCCTCAATTCAATTAGATAAGGACCCTAAGGGAAAATATGTTGATCAAAATAAATTTAGAGGTATAATTGGATTATTGCTTTACTTGACTGCTAGCATACTATATATAATTTTAGTATTTCTTTGTGTTTTAGATTTTAATCTGATCCAAAAGAATAATATTTGATAGTGGTGAAAAGAATTCTGAGATATTTTTTAAGAACTCAAAACTTAGGGATTTGGTCTTAAGCACAGCTCTTCATTTGAAATTATTAGATATTTTAATTTAGATTTTGTAGGTTATATGGTTATTAAAAAAGTACATCTAGAACTTATCAATTCATAGGAAACTCTTTAGTTTTTTGGTCCAGTAGGAAATAAAATTCAGTAGCTCTATCTAGTGCTGAAGCAGAGTACATTCCCCTAGGTATTTATGTGGTACAAGTTCTTTGATTGGAACAATAATTAATTAATTTAGGATTTTTAATTAGCACAATTTCAATCTTTTGTGATAATACTAGTGCCAATCGCATTTTAAAGAATATTATTCAACATTCTATAACCAAGCATATAGAATAATATATCACTTTATTATAGATCATATAGCTAAGGGAGTGATTGAATTGAATCACATTACTATGAAAAGCAACTTGCATATATTTTCACAAAATCACTGGCCTATAACACTTTTAGCACCTTAAGAATCAGGTTAGGTGTGATTGATCTTAATGCTTAAATTGAAATTTCAATAAACTTGATGTGTTGTATATTTGTGTCTGTTTAGTTTATCGCTAGTTATTTATTTTGTTTATTTTTATGTGTTTAGTTATGTATTTTTCATTTTTGTTTTAGTTTTTTAATTGTGAAGCATGTCACTTATTGAAAAATGATTGGTTTTGAGAAGTTTTGTTTATTATTGTACTTTTTTCTAAGTGTTATGATTGTACTATACGAAAAGTTTTTGTCCTATATGAATTTTATAGCTAATGCATTGTAGGTTTTGGAGTTGAGCATGTAAAACTTAGTTTTTCATAAGGTTTGTACTATACAATGACATCACTGTTGCAAATCTATTTTCATGACTTATGTTTTGATGATTGACAAACACTATTGATTCTCTAGGACTACCTGTTAGTTCTAACTTTTCAGGAATCGAAGATCGGATGAACAAACGAAGCCAGCTCAAGATTGTGTAGGTTTAGGGATTGAGTTAGTCTGTACTTTTGTTTTTCTCTTCTTGAGTCTACTTGTAATGTTCAAAGAGACTGATGCTAAGTAACCCTACACACACACTTGAGAGACTTAGAATTTCTATTTTTACCCACATCGGCTAGGACGATATTTACATCGTCCTAGCCAATCATGCTTAAAACAGAAAGTCTAAATAAGGATTCTTAATTAAGGCAGCCGTCATTAATAGATCATCCTGGATGATAAGTGTATCGGCCAGGACGATAAGCTCAAAATAGAAAGGAGTTGCCGCCATAGACAATTAAGGTATACAGTACTTTTTAATAATCGGCCAGGATAATCATTGATCGGCCTGGACGATATTCACAAATTATGCTTTAATTGATTAGGAAATTAAGGGAGTAATTAAGGATGATTGATACGATCATATCGTTCTAGACGATCGCATGATCGGCCAGGACGATCTATTCAAAAACCTTAGTTACTTCAGGACGATAAATATCGGTCAGCTCGAATTCAGGCCGATGCTCTGGATGATTTTTCTTTGATTTGAACTGATCGGCCGGGACGATCGTGAGATCGGCCTGGACGATCAAGCCAATTTTAAATCGTTCAGTTTGCATTCAGGGCGATGCTCTGGCCGATCTTTTAAGATTTGTACTGATCGGCCAGGCCGATGTTCATATCGGCC
>NW_021318852.1:7019351-7088606 GCF_001605985.2 Dendrobium catenatum
GAACTTTTAAGTGGTATCAGAGCGGGATTCATAAAAATTGAGTTTGAAAACTTTTTGAATTTTGATCCATGGCTACCTTGGGAATCGTAACACTACGAAAGGTTATTCAATTACATGACCTCCCTTGTTTGACAACTTACCTTTTGATTTCTGGAAAAACCTCATGTCAATGTTTTTACAATCTACTGATTATCGCATGTGGATGCTTATCAAAGAAGGTTATTCTCCACCTTCTCGTGAAATTAATGGTGTTAAAACTGAAGTTGCTTTTACTGAATAGACTTTCGATGAACGAGATTTAGCTCAATTGAATGCAAAATGTTTGAACTGTTTTTTCTGTGCTTTAAAATCTGAGGGTTATATGCGAGTCTCCACTTGCAAAACTGGTAAAGAAATTTGGGATAAATTGTGTATCACCTATGAAGGCACTAATGAGGTTAAACAATCCCGTTTGAATATTCTCTTGCATGATTACAAAATTTTTCGTATGAAACCTCATGAATATGTTTCTGACATGTACACTAGGTTTACTCAGATAGTTACTTCACTGCATGCATTAGAAAAAGAACTTTCAAACTATGAAAAAGTAAATAAGATTTTGAGATGCTTGCCTTCGTCATATGATGCTAAAATCACTGCAATCACTGAATCTAAGAATTTGAACACTTATTCTATTGATAACTTACTTGGCTCACTCATTGCTTACGAGCAAGGGGTGAATCAAAAAAATCTTGATGCAGGTAAGAAGAAGAAGGAGAAAGCAGTTGCATTGAAGGAGCACAAATCAGATTTTGAATCTTCCGGGTCTGAAAGCGATGAAGTTGCCTTCATCACAAGGCAATTCAAAAGCTTTCTAAGGAAGAAGCAAAAGCATCATTAGAGAAAAGATAGGGATCATAAACATTCTAAAGGATCTTCTAATGTTGTTTATTATGAATGCATGAAGCATGGACATGTGAGAGCCGATTGTCCTACATTTCAAGATCACTCGAGCAAAGAAAAGGAAAAAGGTGAGGAGAAACCTAAGTCTAGGAAGGACAAGAAGAGATTCCAAAAGGCATTATAGGCAGAAACTGGTACTGATTCCTCTGAGATTGAACCAGAGGAAGAGACTACAAACCTGTGCTTAATGGGGGGAGATCATGTTGAGCAAAGTGATGAGGAAGAGATATGTAAACCAACCTATGATGAATTATTTGAGATTTGTGAGAAAATCTATGCATCATATAAAAACCTTAAGAAGACTCATGTTAGCTTAAAAGTGGAACTTGTAAAATTGCAAAAAGAGTATGAAGTCATTCTTAAAAATCATTCAACAATGGATACTAATCATATGGCTCTTCTTGATGAATTTAATGATTTGAACAAAAAGCATTCAGAATTAATTAATGAGCATGATGCATTAAAAGTTTCACACAACACTTGAATATAATTTCAAGAAAGCAAAAGAGAAAGAAAAAACCTTGATGATTGAGAATGATGTTCTAAAAAGTACAAAATTGAGGATTAGAAATGAATTAGATACGCTTAAGGGAAATTGGAAGACTCCCACTTTGAATCCAAAGCCAAAACCTAGGAAGAGGCATTATAACTCAAATCATTTAAGAAATTCTTTTCCTGGAGTTAGATATTTTTCTTGTGGCATGCTAGGACACATCTCACACACTTGCACTGTTCACAATAGTACACATTGGGTGTGGAGACCTAAGATATATGATTCACAGCATACCACACCAATATTATATTCTACCTTTCCTAAGAAGGGACCCAAACTAGGTTGGGTTCCTAAATCTGACTGTTGTTGAGTTTTGCAGGTGTGCTCTCACCAAAGACGCCGTGGGAGCATAGGATAATTTGACACATGGAGGCTCGCAGCTCAAAATTTCTTAAACTCATTGCTTCATAATTTATTGAAATGATTTTTTTTAATCTTGTGTTATTTTTGTTGTGTGCTTGCTTTGTGTTGTTCTAGTTTGCTTTGTTTTCGTTATATTTTTTATGTTTGGTTTCCTATATGATTATTTTTTAAGCTTTTTAAATTTTTGAGTTTTAGAGATTATGTTTAGCATTTCTAAATCGGTTAAAGGAAGGAATACCGTTGATTGGTTTCCCTCCTTCTGACCTTGTTTAGAGGTATAATTTTTCTTCTCTAAACAAAATTCTAACTCAGTTTAGCCAATGGATTTTGAAACTAATATTCCTTTTATCTTGCTACAAAAAATTTATCTTGTGCATAATATCCAATGTTCTTATATATCTCTCAAGTTATTTGAGATCTTGCATTTGCACTAATCATATGTTTTTTAGTTTTTTTTGTGGGGTATTCTTCCCTATGTTAGAGAGAGCTCCTATTCTCTAATATTTGGAGGATATACTTACAACTAAGGTCT
The DNA here is from genome assembly GCF_001605985.2 of Dendrobium catenatum. Classification (NCBI taxonomy): domain Eukaryota; kingdom Viridiplantae; phylum Streptophyta; class Magnoliopsida; order Asparagales; family Orchidaceae; genus Dendrobium; species Dendrobium catenatum. The sequence goes on from NW_021318852.1 coordinate 7,021,742, forward strand.
TTTTAAGGGTTTTTGTTAAGGAGATTTTAGCTTGCAAGAATTAAAAAGGAAAGAGGCCAATGACGCCAAATTGAAAAAGAAAAAAAAATAATACACAAATGTGTATCAAAAATCAAAAGATGCTCAAAGAGCCAATCAAAGATTCAAGAGGCATAAAATAAGACCACTAAAAGCAAGCTATCATCTCTTTTCAAAACTTTTAAAACTTAGAAGAACTTATGGGTTATGCGAGATTTTCAAAGGCTTGATTTCAAATTTCATGATTGAGAAAAATTACTTTGACATATTATTTATGAGATATTTTCTTTGTAAACAAGTTGTGAATGCATTTTTTTTTATCCTGTTTAGTTATTTTGAGTTAGGCCTCTGTTTTTCAAAAGATAATTTATACCCTGAAGGATGTCCGATCTAGGGTTAACAGAATTAGATATTCTACCTTCTTCCGATTAAAATTTGTTAACCTATTGATCTCTTGAAACTCTAAAGTTTAAATTATTTAAAAAATTCTCATATGAATTGCTTTGATAAAAAAAATATATTGGCTTTTTAAATTGTTTGTTTTTAGTTTTTTTTTTCGCTGTTCTTTTTTTTTTTCTACTTTTCTTTTGTTTTATTTTTGAGGGCTTTGATCATCACCATCATTCATTGTTTTTCAAATTCTAGTCACATCATCCTGGCCGATACTTTTATCGTTCTGGATGATAGGGCAAATTCTCTTCAAATTCCATCTGCTAATCTTTTCTGTGCTTGTTGTAACTCATCGTCCTGGACGATCTGATTGAACTCTGTTGCAATCATGATGATAGTCCTGGCCGATAGAATATTTTGTCTTGGTCGATGTATTTTATGGGCATCGTCCTGGCTGATACACTAAATCGTCCTGGACGATCCACGTGTCAGTACGTTTGAATCTTTAAAATTGGCCCCGGACGATCCATTATTGGACAATCGTCCTGGCCGATCCACTATTCATCCTTGACGATACACGTGGCACAGATTTAAAATATTTTAACTTCGACCAGTACGATCAATTATTGTGCATCGTCCTGGACGATACACCTAATCGGCCCGGACGATATGCTTTTTCAACGATCGTCCGGCTTGACTCCTCGGGACGATCGCCTGTGTATAATCATCCTGGTCGATATCTGATCGGCCCGGACGAACGGACCGTCTTTTTGACCAATCGGCCTGTATGCAATTATTGTGCCATATCATCCTGGACGATTATGCGATCGGCCTGGACGATATGGCCGCTTCTTTAAATTCTGGTCGTTCCAGCCATGTTTTCCACTTTACATTCCTTCTCCTCTTGTGTTTTCTTGCTAACTCCTTTCTATGGCGGGTGGGAAATGTGTCCGACAAACTTCTGGGAGTTCTTCGAGGGCTAGGATTGACCCTCATTTCAGGGAGGCAGAAGATGAAGCTGCTTACCATTGTTACAAAGAATGTGGGATAACTGTCTTCAGAATCATCAATCCTGCCCACATTTCATATCCGGTAATGGATCTTTTCGCTCACACCTCCCTTTGTTTCATTCTGTCTCTTGCTTTCCTCTTTAATATTGAGCTTCTTCGAGAATTCTTCGCAAACCTTCGCATAAATCCTACCTTCATATCCCTGACCTCCTATGTGAATCGATGTCCTGTCGAAATCACATATCAGGACTGTGTTGAACTTTTACAGCTATCCACCACGGGGGATAAGCTGCACTTAATCGCTTTAGATCCCGACTTTGATTGGTCCACGGTAAATCACTTCCTTCGCCAGACCAATGCACCTTTTTATGTTGGAGAAACAGCTCTTTAGTCAAAGATGCTAGGACAATCCAACATGTCCTTTGCACCTCCATAATTCCAAAAGTTGGGGACTGGATCCACATCACCCCTCTACTTTCCCTGACTACTTTCTACATCATGGCACATAGATATTTTAATACTGCGGACTTAATTTTTTGGTACATTGATCACTTAACCACAATCTGCTATCCAGGTCATAAGAGAAAACCCAATCAAGCTTTAGGACACATTATAGCCCATGTCCTTGAAACCAAATACCAACTTCAGTATCCTATTCCACCTAACCTCCCAACTCTCTTCTACTCAAACAGTTCCTTCAATACCCTTCATAGTACTCATCTCCACCCTGAGGATGAGGAACCTCGAGGGGCTGGGGAGGAGGAGGCACCCGCTCCCGCTCCCGTTCCTGATCCTGTTCCTCTCCACCAGCATTTACCATTTGATCAGTTGATAGAGAGGTTTGATCGATGGGAGACCCACTTTGACGCTTATGTTGCTGCACAGGAGCAGCAACACTCTGAGGACATTGCCTGCTACGAGCAGCACCGAACTGAGGATTTAGCCCGTTTTGACAGCTACATTACTCACCAGCAGCAGCAGCATGACCAGGACATCACCTGGTTCAATGCTCAGTTTAACACGCTTGCCAGCTACTTTCAGCAGCCACCTCCATCTGATGATCAGGGTCCCTCATTTTTCTAGTATGTGTTTTCTATTGTCTATTTTCTATTTTCTATAGTTTGTCTTGTAGTTTGTTTTATTTTCTATTTTCTTTTTCATTTGTGTGTCTAGGACCCTCTTTTTCTGATGACAAAAGGGGGAGTAGGATGTGGTAGGAAAAGTTGATGTGGTATCATAGGATGTGGTAGGAAAAGTTGATGTGCTTGTAACTTTGAAATTTTAATGAATTGCTGTTTTTACTGAGTTGTTCCTACTAGTGTTTTTCCATCATCAAAATGGGGGAGATTATTACAAATCTATTTTCATGACTTGTGTTTTGGTGATTGACAAACACTATTGATTCTCTTGGACTGCCTGTTACTTCTAACTTTTCAGGAATCGAAGATCGAACGAATAAATGAAGCTAGCTCAAGATTGCGTAGGTTTAAGGATTGAGTCAGTCTGTACTTTTGTTTTTTTCTTCTTGAGTCTACTTTTAATGTTTAAAGAGACTGATGCTAAGTAACCCTACACACACACACACACTTGAGAGACTTAGAATTTTTATTTTTACCCACATCAGCCAGGACGATATTTACATCGTCCTGGCCGATCAGACTTAAAATAGAAAGTCTAAATAAGGATTCTTAATTAAGGTAGCCATCATTAACAGATCATCCTGGATGATACGTGTATCGACCAGGATGATAAGCTCAAAATAGAAAGGAGTTACCACTATAGACAATTAAGGTTTACTATATTTTTTAATAATCAGCCAGGACGATCATTGATTGGCATGGACGATATTAAAAAATTATGCCTTAATTGATCAGGAAATCAAGAGAGTAATTAAGGATGATTGATACGATCATATCATCCTGGATGATCGCAGGATCGGCCAGGATGATCTATTCAAAAACCTTAGTTACTTCAGGATGATTAAATATCGGCCAGCCTCGAAATTCAGGGCGATGCTCGGACAATTTTTCTCTTGATTTGAACTAATCAGCCGGGATGATCGTGAGATCAGCCTGGACGATCAAGCCAATTTTAAATCGTCTAATTTGCATTCAGGGCGATGCTCTGGCTGATCTTCTGAGTTTGTACTGACTCAGTCAGCGCCGATGTCCCATATCGGCCTGGACGATATTGTCGCAACTTGCAATTAATGGAGCCTCCTTTGAAACTCTTCTATTTAAGAGCTCTTGGTTCAAATGTTTTTGAAACAAATCTTTTTGGTGGCTTCCTTGACCTGAGAAAGCCCTGAGGAGAAAAAGAGAGAGAGGATCTTGTGAGGGGGAGCTTGTGAGGGGATTCACAAGGGTTGCTTCAAGGATCGCTCTAGCTTCTTCTTCATCTGAGTTTCTCATCGTGGAAGGGTCGGTAGATGTAAGGAGTCAATCTGGTTGTGGTTCTCTGTCAGCTTCAGGAGGAAGCAAAAGAAGATAGGTTCTCTGCCTTTGCTGAGGTGGGGCAAAAAGGGGTTCTTTGTAAAGGCTTCTCCGCCTAGCTGTGGGGGCTAAAGGAGAGTCACGAGTGTAGTGCAATACTCGGAGGACACCTCCAGGAAGTGGACGTAGGTCGAGTTGACCAAACCACTATAAATTTTTGTGTTCTTATTTCTTGCTTCCGCACTTTAATTTCCACATTCATTTCTCTCGTGGTGTGATTTTGGTTTATGTGATTTTTGTTCTTTGAGAAAAGAAAATTTTAAAATACCAATTCACCCCCCTCTTGGTTAGCTTGGGCCAGTTCTATAGGGCTTAACATCCCTAACAAACTTTCAATCATCATACTATATAATTTGTATAGATTCTTCTGTATGCGTGGGGACGATTTACAAGTTGGAGTCAATTATTTATTATTGATCATATGTATGAAATTGCATTTCATTTGTACAATCCAGGTGTCAGTTTCTATGGGGGATGAACCTAACCATCTTTCAAATGATCTTTAATATTCTTGTAGTCCAGGACGAACAACTATTTATATGTATGTTCGTTTGGTCAAAAATCCTGTACAAAAAATGCCTCAGAAATGACATTTTATGAAAAGTTATTTCTTCTTTTGCAGTTTCTGTTCGCACGTATGAAACTAATTTCATCCCATAAGATTTTAAAATCATATATATGATTCAAATTTTGTATTGTATGATAGGTCATTTTTTCTTTAAATAGAAGAGTTTTGAAATTGTTTTTATTCACTTTCTTATCTAGTTGAAATTCTTCTAGAGTCCTTGTCTTAGGAATGGCTAGTTCAAGCAAACATCCATGTGTTTCTAAGAGTTCCTCTTTTAGAAGAGGTGGGGATGAAAAGTTCCTACTAAGGCAAATGAGGATGCCTTCTTTAGGTATTCTATTGCCCAAATCACCCCTTCTAGACTTCTCATTCAAGATGGTCTTCACTTTTTTTTTGTCCTGCCCTTGTTTGCGTCAACTCAGTTCACTTTCATTCTTACTATTATTTATGCCTACCATAAAAAAACCTCAAATACTTCTTGGACAACATGAGATTTAATGAGGACCACTCTAGGATTAGTTTGTATGTTTAGAAACAACGAGTATAAATTATCAAAGAAGACTTAGGCAACTTTCTTCATTTGAGAATCCAAGGCACTTGATCCCACACTTTGACTTGTAGGGCCAATTTTGATTTGATTGAAATTAATAAAATTCTTAGAGGTGTATCTCAAGTGAGTCATTTATCTAGAGTCTACACCTTAAATCAAAATGGCCGGACCTTCCAGCATGTATTGAGAACGTTAATCATTTCAAGGCTGGTGATCACATAAATATGACTCCACTTTTGTCCATAGTCACCTATCTGATTATAACTGAGAAGACCTTTGATGAAGCCCAACTCATTATGAACTATATCTATAATCTTTCTAAAATTGGACTTCTTCATCATAAAAGGAAAAAGAATGTGGCTTTAGGACATTTAGTTGCTTACATCCTACATAATAAGTACAACTTGATCCATCCTGAACCTCCCATTGAACTTTCGATTTAATTTACTAATTCATCTTTTTAGTTACTTTTTGGGAGAGATCAAAGTTCAATCGATTGGAGACTCTAGTTGATCAACGCTTTAATCAAATTGAGACTCACCTTAACCAGCAGGATGCTCGCTATAATAAAGATATGGGGGTGGATTTATGGACAATTTGTCTCAGTGAATATGAATATAACTATAATTAGTAGTTATTTTTCAATGTTCAATCCCCTACCTCCTCCAGACTAAGGCCCCTCAGATTTTTAGTTGTACTTCTATCATATTGTTGCTTATGAGTGTTTGTATTTGATGTTGTGTTGCTTCGTGAGTTTAGTGTTTTCATGTTTTGTGATGTGAAATGTTATGTTGAGATGGTATGTTTTGAGACATATGGTTGTATGTGATCTTGATATTAATGGAATGATGAACTTGCATTGATATTAATTCTTGAAATATTTTTGTTTTTAATTAGAAAAACCTTATGAAATTGATCGTTAAAATGGGTTATAAATTACTTTGCTTTGCTCTACAAATTAATTTCCTTATAAAATTTAATCTTTCAAAAGTTTAAATTAAATTATGACAAAATGTAGACAATGAGATCAATTTCATGTTCCTATAGACAAACATATCTAAACTATAATTGTTGCAAGGTTGTTGTTATATTATTTTTTATTTTTTTTTCAATATGTTTATTTTTGTTATTAGTGAAGTTTATTTTTTAGATTATAGATTTTGAAAAGACCCAAAGAATAAAAAAAAGGAAATGCATAAAGAGTGCACAAATAAAAAAAAATTGCACAATGGTTCGCAAAGTGAAAAGAGGGATAAAAAATAGAAAAGATACACAAAGTGTGCCACAAATATTTGAAAAGATGCACAATGTTGCCAATTAATAATTTTTATTGTGTTCTTTCCTTTATCATTCAATCTCTAATTCAAATCTATCTAATTAACAATCATATACATTATTGAATTTGAAGTTAACTAATCTTCATTTCATTATTTTTTATAATAATTATTTTTATTTAATTTGTTTAGAATGAATATTGAACCTAGTTTACTTTTCTTATCCTAGTTGTTCTTTGATTTAAAATTTTGAAATTTTACTTTTTAGTATTACGAAATTAATATTGTATTTGTAATTGGTTAAAATCCTTTTCTCCTTCAACTCTTTTGGTTATCTATAAAAACCTCTCATTTAAAGGTGTATGGTATCAACTTCCCTTTTTGTTGTTGTAAATAGGGGGAGTCAGAATATTGTTTGATGTTTGATGTTTTACATGTATGTATGTGTATGTGTATGTTTTGCATGTATGTATGTTTTTGAATGTTGAATGTTTGTTCATTTTTGTTTTTTTTGTTTTAGTCTGTATTTTTGTTCGAGTTATTTTTTGATTTGTTATTTTTTTAGGTTTATTATTTTTTATATTCATGGGAATCTTTGGTTATTTAATTGGTTATTCATTTAGGGGGAGTTAAGGAGAAAAATTGTTTGGAATGTTAACTCAAATAATAATTATTTTACCATCATTAAAAACAGTGAGATTGTTGTAACTTAGTTTTCATAACTATATTTTCATATCATGTGTGCTTTTGATGATACCAAAATATTATTATATTGACTACTGTTTCTCTTAACATATATTGGAAAATTTCCATTTATTATTTATGTGTACTAACATTTCATAGAAATCATACTCCATACAGTTTAAGACTTCAAGTTATATTAGATTAGGGATTATTATTTTTGAAGTATGTACTTTTTATACTTTTTTTGAGTTTGAGAGAGTGTGATTGTAATTGGGTAACTATGCACACACATAATTAGGGAGTGTAAAAATGTGTAAATTTTTAAAACTAATCCTACTATACAATCTTGTGTCGTATGTGATGATTTGAATTGAGTGTACCTCCAAAAAGCAGTTAATCAAACCATGCCAAGAAAATTTTCAAAATCCTATTCGTACTATATAAAGTTAGCTTCGTATGTATGCCTTCTAGAGTACAAAATAGATAAGTATAAGTTCGTTCTGATGAACTTATTTTTCTTTTCTTTTTTGAATTGTTCGTACTGCATGATTATAGGTTCAAACAGACACTTCCAAATTACGAAATGAATGCATATATTTTTGTTCAGACGAATATGTAAAATTTTTGAATTGTTTGTACTATACGATCAAAGGTTTATATAGATGACTTTTGTATTACAAAATAGTTGAGGCCATTTTTATACCAAATGAAACATTATTTGATTAAAATAGTTCATACAATATAATATGAATTTTGTACAATACATTATTCAGAGTATGAAATCATTTTGTTATGAATAGTACCGAACGAATCTATTTAATTTTTAACTGATTGTATTGTACGATGTCAGTTCATAACAGGTCATTCAGAGTTTAAAATTAGTTTGTACAGGATCATTCAAGTAAATTTGAATTGTCAGTACATACGATCGTGGATGGTCAAATTGAATTTTTTTTGTTTTCTGAACAGTTTTTCATGTCTTTCATACAGTGAAAAAGATCCTTCTTCATTTTTCTTTGAGAGAGTGTGAGATTGATTTGGGAGAGTGTTTGAGAGAGAGTTCATGTAAGTTGAGAGTGTGAAGGGTTCACAAGGTTAATCAAAGGAGAGAATCTCTTTGTATTTGTGGAAAATCTCTTCCTTACTTCTTTGAAGATGCTCAAGAGAAGATCTTTGAAGAAGATCCAGTTCTCTGTCAAGACTTGGATAGTGTGAAAGGATGACGGTACTCTACTATTACTTGGAGAGTGTGAAAGGATGATGATACTTTGACGATACTTGGAGGGTGTGAAAGGATGACAGTACTCTGTCGACATTTAGAGGGTGTGAAAGGATGATGGTACTCTACCACACCTGAGATTGGTGGAAGAGAGGATAATTGTAAAGGCTTCTCTGCCTTACTATGGGATTAAAATGAGAGTCACTTTAGTAATAGTGAAATACCTGAAGTGGGAGTCTTCAGGGAGTGGATGTAGGTCTAGTTGGACTGAACCACTATAAATTTTTGTGTTCTTATTTTTACTGCATTTTTAATTTTCTGTGTGTTTAAATTTTTGTGGTTGAAAAAATTTTAAATTGATAAAAATTTTTAATTATCTAAAAATTAGAAATCAATTTTCTATATCCAAGAGATTTTTAAAATAACCAATTCATCCCCCTCTTGGTTAGCCTTGGGACAATTGAATTAGGTTTAAGAACCTATATAAACTTTTTATAGTATCATCATCTCTAATCATCCTATACAATCTGATTGAATAGTTTTACCATAATTAAACACCTAATTATAGTATTAATTTATGCATAATTTTTATAGATCATATATTATGATGACTATCATCATATGCAATAAGACACAGATTTTGAATATTAAAATATTACCTTAATTATGGTTGGCAGTTATTTTGCTGATTATAACAGATTTTCCTATACGATCTAGATCATATTGTACGATGTGTTTAATCACTCTTAATTAATTAAAGTGCCCTAATTAGGATTTTCTATTTTAACAGATCGTCTAGTAAGTTATAAATTTTACTATATGACTAGTTCAATATATATATATATATATATAAGTCACCAACTCACTTCCTTAAGTGTGTGTGTGTGCAAGGTTACTTAGCTTAGTATCCACCATATACATGACTTGACTCAAGAAAGATAAAAGTATATTGAAATTGAACTTACAAATTGATGCAACCGTAGTCAACCCAATCTTGAGCTGATTGAAATTGCAAGTAAATAGTGGGCCTAAAATGTTAGTGAGGAATGTAAAACAGATAATAGAATAGTAAAAAGTATAATAATATTTGTTATCATTAAAATCAAAGGACTTGAGTACAAATTTGCAACCATGTCCCCCTTTTTTATGATGACAAACAATGTTGGTTTATTATTTAAGAGTATTTCTTATTCCTTAAGCTCCCCCTTTCTAAGTGAATATTTCCAAAATAGGGGAGTTTTTTTTTTATTATTTTAAAAGAAAGAAAGAAAAAGAATAACCCATAATAAGGGAATATAGAAGATGAAAAGAACAACATGGAATTGAATATTTCAAAGAAAAAATACAAACTACCAATACCTGCTACTGCCCCTTTTGACATCATAAAAAGAGGATCCGTAAACCAAGCCATATCTTTTTTGTGCTATTGCTGCTATTATACAATGTAGCTTCCAAAATGAGCTAGATCAATTGCTTTTTGTTTCTACTGCTCAACTATGTAATTTTTAAATCTAGCCTCCCATTGATCAAACCTCTAAACCAGTGGATTAATTTGAGACTACTTGTAGATAGGGGTTGGTGCTTGCGGTTGTTCTCCCACTCCCTCCTTTAGCTCAAGGTTAACATATCAATAATGATTGTTGTGAAGGATATTGAAGGAGCTATTGGAATAGAAGATTAGGTGGTGCAGGATGCTAGAGGTTATATTTGCTTTTTAAGACATAAGCAATGAGATGTCCTAAGGCAATGTTAGGATTTATTGTATGTTTGGGATCTCTAATGCAAGTTAGATGGTCAAGATAACAAATTATAAGGTTCAGTACATTAAAGTCCATTTGGGCCATGATGTAGTATGTGGCAAGAGAAAGAGTAGGGGTTATGTTAATTTGATCCACTGCTTTAGGAATGATTGAGTTATGAAGGATATGTTGGATGATTCAGACATCCTGGACTAATTGATTGTCATGTTTGATATGACAATTAACATTAGACTCCCTAAGAATGGTGTTGGAAGGTGTCCAATTATAGCCAGGATCTGAGGCTAAAATATGAATTTTGTCCTAACTAGTGGAAAGATGAAAAAAGTCATGATATTCCTTATTAGTGATTTCGACAGGACTTCTATTAACATATGATTATAAGTTAAGGACCTCACTTTAATGCGAAGGCTTTCGAAGAATTCAAATAAAAGTTTAGAGTTAAATACAAAGGATAGGGCATGGATGAAGCCAAGAGTGGTGTGGGAAAACAGATTAAGTACCTAAAAATTCAGAACTTCCTTAATTATGATTTTGGAAGGTGTGATTCCTACCATTTTGTACTGCTGATATGCTTCTTCACCAGCATCCACAATGAACCTAGGGTAGATAGTTCATCTAATAGAACTACCCACCAGTGCTCGGGACCATTTTCCACCAGCCTTATAAGGAAGAAAAGTTCAAGAGGGAAGTAAAGGATTATATAATTAGAGTGGTGTGAAGAAATTGAAAGAATCCATACTACTAAATTAGAATTTGTTTGATCATACAGTATGGTTCTGAGATCATACTGGACAATATAGTGCAATCAATTTATCCAGATGATTGGTAAAAAAGATGGTCTTATCGTATAGTACAATTAGACATCATACTAGATGATTAGAGATAGGGAAATCATCTTGAGGAGTCAGCCTTTATAATTGTTGACTTTTGAGTTCGTATAACATAAATAGATGGATTGTACTATATGATGTGGTATTAAGGATCATACCGGCTAAACTCAATTCGTCCAACAGTTCCTACCACATAGATTATATCGTACAAAGAGAAAATTGTATAGTACGAACACCAATATTTAATTGATATTAGATGTTAGATTTGTTGTGATTTGAGACTTGATATTTTGTTCAGATCATATAGTATGATATGAATCATATTTGTTGAAGTAAATAAAAAAATCAAAAAAGTTATGGCATGGAATGTGATGATCAAGAAGGGTCAAAAGTAAAACCAAAATAAGAGTAAAATAAAATGAATAAAAAACCTAGAAAAAACTTCCACAAAATAATAATTTTTTTAAGAACCAATAAATAATATTGTTTAAAATTTTTACTCAATGATTAGATCAATAAGAAATACATTGACATTGCTAAAATCTAGAAAATTTTAGAAAATAGAATTTTGTCAACCTTAGCTCAGGCTCCTTATAGGTTAAAAAGTCCTATTAAAATAAAAATCCAATTAAGAAATACAATTAGACAGGAAGTGTAATATTTTTAAACTTCTTTTTAGAAATATATCTAAGAGAATAACATTGTAAAGCAATCAACCAAAAATCATAATTTTCAAATTCAGGTGTAGACGATATCAATCGGCACATGAATTTGTCTAAGATTTAAAGATTTGAAAGGATGGGATACTAAATTATGGGTTTATTTTGTGCCACTTTTATTCTTGTATGATGCACTTTGCACTTCTTTTGATTTTTGATGCACTTGGTGCATCTTTTAATTTTTTGGTATTCGTTTTGCATCTTTTCAGCTTTTGGTCTCATTTTACACTTCTTTGTCTTTTGCTTTTGCAAACTTACTTCCTTTCTAGGTCCTTAAAACTCTCAGTTGTTAGATTATCTTCTAAATATAAAAGAAGAAGAACTCACTATCTTATATGAGGAAGAGTAAACCACAAATCAAAACCTAATTCATTTGATATAGATAGACAACTTGATTAAAAAAAATTGAAATAGATTCATTGATATGAAAAAATATTCAAATGAGATAGAGAGCTGTACGTGAAACAAATCTCTATTTCTTAGTACACTTTTTAATTTGAAATAGATTTTGATTAAAAAATAAATAAATTATAGCCCTGAAGGAGTTAGATGAAGGGAGATAACCTCCAATATCTTCCCTTAAATGTTTTTAGAGGAGTCAAACACAGCTTCCAAACATAGGTAAGTTTTTCATTTAAAAATGATTTTAACTACTGAAGTGAGAAGTAATCAGATTCTTAAATTTGAAAGAAATAAAAAACACATGCATAAGACAAAAATCATATGATTCTAAAAAACTAAATAAACAAAATAAAATATAAAACATAGAAAAAGTTAAATTAGATTTCAAAGCATCCAATTTTACGCATGAGCATCTATTACACATAATATGGTTCTTAAGATATTGAAGGTTTCAAAAGCAGTGGTTTTATTAAGATATCTGCAAGCTAATTTTTAGTAGCTACATGATGTAACTCAATGTCTCCCTTAGTGATATGGTCCCTGATAAAATGGTGCCTTATGTCTATGTGTTTGGTCCTGGAGTGTTGGATTGAATTCTTTGAAATTTAGATGTCACTAATTTTATCACATAAGATTGTAATGGTACCTACAGGTAGTCCTAAATCTAGGATTTATTGCTTTAACCAAAGGACCTATGCCATACAACTTCCTACATCTATGTATTCAACTTTTATAGTGTACATGGCTACTGAGTTTTATTTTCTACTAAACCAAGAGATTAAAGATTATCCTATAAATTGGTAGGTTCCAAAAGTGCTTTTTCTATCAACCTTACATCCATAAAAGTCTGAATCAAAATGTCCTATGATTTCAAAGGAAGTGTTGTGCCTAGGATACCGGATTCCCAAGTTTTGGGTTCTTGAGAGATATCTAAGGATTCTCTTAATAACAGTCAAGTGTGCCTCTTTTGGATCAGCCTAAAATCTTCCACATAGACAAACACTAAATATGATATCAGGTTTGCTAGTAGTTAATTAAAGAAGTGACCTAACAATTCCTCTACATTTTTTTCTGATCAGCTAATTTTTCATTTGAGTCCTTATCCAACTAAACAATATAACTTATGGGAGTGTTTATTGTATTGGCTTTATCCAATTCATATTTCTTAAGGATGTCCCTAATATATTTTGATTGATTAAAAAAAATTCCATTATCATTCTTCCTTATACTAAATCCAAGAAAAAGGTTAGTTCTCCCATCATACTCATCTCAAACTCCTTACTCATTATTTTAAAAAATTTCTCACATAGCTTTTTTATCAAAAGATCTAAACAAAATATCTTCAATATAGATCTAGATAATGAGTAGTTCTTCTCCTATTTTTTTAGAAAAAGGGTAGTGATTATACTCCCCTTAATAAAAGTTCTATTTAGTAAGAATGTGCTTAGCCTTTCATACTATACTTTAGGTACTTGTTTAAGTTCATATAATGCCTTTTTAATTTGAGCAAATGATTGGAAATTTGTGAGTATTTAAAGTCTGGGGGTTATTCAACATACGCATCTTCTTTTATTACCTCATTCAAAAAGACACTTTTAACATTTGATATAATTTGATTCCCATAAAGCAGAAAAAAGCTAGTAGCATCCTTATGGCTTCTAGTCTAGCTACAAGATAAAAAGTTTCTTCAAAGTCAATCTCTTCTATCTGATTGTACTCCTTAGATATTAGACTTACTTTGTTTCTAACCACTACACCAAAACCATTCATTTTATTTTTAAAAACCCATTTTATTTTAATAAAACTTAAGTTTTTAAGGCTTTGAACTTGCACCCAAACATCATTTCTATCAAATTGATTCAATTCTTCTTATATGGCTAGGATCCATAATTCATCATATAGTGCTTAATTTATATTTATGGGTTTAATTATTGAGATAAGACGTTCACTTCTTTCCTAAGTCTATGCCTAGTTCTAACACTTTCAGATGGGTCTTTTGAGATATGTTTTTTAGGATGATTTTAAGAATATCTCCATTCTCTAGGCATTGAATTTTTAGCTTCTACTCTTTCTTCCATATTTATATATTCTACTCCTTGGGTGACTTCAACAACTTCTTCTCCTTTTACCCTAGACCCTCCAAATTTATCAGATTCATTAAAAACTACACTAGTGTTCTCCTCTACTACCAGTGTCCTTTTATTAAAAATTCTAAAGGATTTTCCAATATTTGAGTTTCCTAGGAAGACTCCATCAGATTTTGGGTCAAATTTTCCTAGCAGAGATTTTCCATTATTTAGAATGAACACTTTACATCCAAAGACATAAAGGTGAGAGAGGTTGGGTGTCTTACCCTTAAGGATTTCATCAGGTGTCTTGTTCAGCTTGGATATGACATTAACCCTATTCAGAATATAACAGGTTATGTTTACCACTTCTTCCCAGAAGTGTTCAAAAAATGAATATTCAGTTAATATGGCTCGAGAAGCTTCTACCAAGGTCATGTTCTTTCTTTCATCTTACCCCATTCTATTGAGGGGTTCTAGAAGCTAAAAAGTTATGATATATCCATTCCTCCTTATAGAAAGATTCAAAATTTTTATTTTCAAACTCTCCACTATAATCACTGTGAACTGTCAAAATTTCACAACCTAGCTTCATCTGAATCCAAGTGGAGAATTTCCTAAATTCCTTAAATGATTCACTTTTATGAGATAAGAATCTAACCCAAGTAAACCTAGAGTAATCATCAACAATCACATGCCCAAAGACTTTCCCTCCTAGGCTTGTAGTGTTAATGTGTCCAAAGAGATCCATGTGAAGGACTACTAAAGGTTCATTAGTATTAACGTCCTTGATTGAGTGGAAGGATGATTTGACTTTCTTTTCTAACTAACAAGCATCACATAGGTGGTCCTTAGTTAATTCTAGTTTGGGTATGCCTCTTAGTAAGTTTTTTTTTTTGGTGATTTTTCTAAGATTTTTCATGCTTGCATGACAAAGTCTTCTGTTCCATAACCAGGATTCATCAATAATAGTTTTTAGGCAAATGAAGTTAGCATGTTTAATATAGTTTAAATTAAGCATGTAAACATTATTGATTTTTTTCTTGCAGAACAATATTTGTATTTAAGCTTATCATGCAGCTGGTAGATAAAAATTTAATGTTGAAGCTTTTATCACAGAGTTGGCTTATGCTAAATAGGTTATGCTTTAAGTCATCCACCAGTAAAACATTTTCAATGAAAAATATTTTTTGAGTTTCCAATTATACCTAATCCCACCACTTTTCTTATGGTGTTATCTCCAAGTGTTACCTTGTCTCCTACCCTGGCCTCAAGTGAAATAAATTGATTTGTATCTCCAATCATGTGCCTTGAACATTCATTGTTCAGATACCACATTCTCTCATGAGGCCTTCTATGAGAACATCCCTATAAAATCATCAAAGGTTAGATTTAGGAACCCAAACAAATTTGAGTTCCATCTTATTAACTAAAAAATGAGATTGTTGCATGTTATGCCATGTTTTATGCAATTTTTCTCTTCACGCCAAATGTGTTCTATGGTGTATAGTTCAAGTGTGAGAGATATGCCCTACCATGCCACAAAAAAAAAAAAAAATGCCAAAAAAAAAAAAAAAAAACATCTAACTGCATGAAAAGAGTTTACTAATTTATGTGGGTTATGGTGACTCTTCATAGTTTTGAATGCATGTTGTAAAGGTATGTTATGAAGCTGTGTAAGTGTTGGAGGTGTTTTATTTTCTTTGAAAGCTTTTAATTGAATTTGTAAAGATTTGTTTGCCCTTTCAAGAATTGAATTTTTATTTTTTTTTATGTATGTTCACGACCATCTAATTTACATGTAAGAGTTTATAATTCATTGAATGCATTTTCTAATTCAGCATGAGATATTTTTAAGGATTCATGATTAGTAGTTAAATCAAGACGCTTTTTATTTAAAGAGTCGAATTCATCTAATAAAGCCATGTAATTACTATCCAAAGTAGAATGATCTTTCCTTAGGCATTCATGCTCTTTCTAGAATTTTGAAAAATCAAAATTCTAGCTTGCATACATTTTCTTGAGCTTCCTATATGCATTATGACTTTTTTTAAAAACTTCAAATAATTTAATATAGGAAAGCTCACATGCCTCATCTTAATTAGAATGATCAAGGTGATTATCTGCCATTAAGCTCAGGTTGGTTATCTCCTCTTTTACTTTTATTTTAGATGAGTATGAGCATAATCTTTTTAGAAAACCTTATGAGGCCATGGCTTGCCCTTTTTATACATAGGTTTTCCTTCACCCTCCTCCTTTCTTGGGTGAGTTTTAGATTTGGGCAATCAGTCTTTATGTGCCCTGGCTTCCTGCATTCAAAACAGATGACATCATAGAAAGTTTTGGAATTTTTATTGGATTTACCTTTATTCCATTAGTGATGGCATTTTTTGCTTTTTCTTAAGAAATCTCTTAAAGTGCCTAGTCAACAAAGCTATATCATCATAATCCTCATGAGTAGAATGGTCACTACCAGAATCATTAGCCTTTAAGGCTACAATTTTCACTTTTCTCTTTTTTCTTTTATCACATGCATCAAGTTGTCTTTGACTCCCTCCTTACTCATAGAAAATGAGTGATTCAAGTAAGTTATCAATGGAGTAAACATTTAGAAATTTACATCCAGTAATAGCAGTAATTTTTACATCGTAGAA
The DNA here is from genome assembly GCF_001605985.2 of Dendrobium catenatum. NCBI lineage: Eukaryota > Viridiplantae > Streptophyta > Magnoliopsida > Asparagales > Orchidaceae > Dendrobium > Dendrobium catenatum. Next base: position 7,038,378 of record NW_021318852.1, read on the forward strand.
AGTAGGCAAGAAATGAAATATTTTGTGAACTTTTTTATAGTTGGTAAGTTCTCTTCCTAAAGCATGCTTGGAAGTAACAATATTAGTGAACCTAATATGCATTTAAGAGATTGATTCAACAGGTTTCATGTCAAAGAGTTCATAATCATGGAGCAGAATATTTAACCTAAATTGTTTCACTTTATTTGTTCCTTCATAGGTTATGCATAATTTATCCAAATTTTCTTTTCAGTTGTGCAAGTATATATGAGCATGTAATCTTTAGATTTTAATGCACAAAAAAGCAGTTTAAATATTTAGCATTCAGTTGGGCTAAATCTCTATCTTCTATACTCCATTCAGAAGAAAAAAATTTGTTTTCATGCCATTAACTAAATGTGAAGATGCAAAATATTCTTTCTGAACTAATATCCATATGTGACAATCAATAAATTACAAAAGGTAGACATGCAAATTTTCCAAAAGTAAAAAAAGAATATTATCAAATAACCGTGGTTATGTGATTGAATATCCTTCATCGATATTACAATTTTTAAATTTAGCAATAGATTATTTTTCAAAAGTTATTTAAAAATTATTTTTTGAATTGCGCTCTGATACTACTTGATGGTTTATGAAGGTTGTAAACCTTTAAGAACAAGCCAGAGGCTAACCAAAAGGGGGGTGGGAGAATTGGTTGTTTAAAAAATTATTTATAGCTAACAAAAAAGTCTTTTTATCATTTAAGTTTATCCCACAATAAGGAAGCAGATTAAGTTCACAATAATAAAAAATTTCAACCACACTAAAATCACAAACAAGTGCAAAAATTAAAATGCAGAAAAGTAAAAGAATAAACACATCAGATTTTATAGAGGTTTCATCAAATCTGACCTACATCCACTCCCTAGAGGCCTCCTCCAATTATTTAACTAAACCTTTTAGTGTCTCTCCTATAGCCCCCATAGCTAAGCATAGAAGCCTTTACAAAAATCTCTTCCACCGACCCAATGAGGCAGAGTACCTTAAATCTTTTTCACCCTCCTAGTGAAGGAAGAGAATTTGAATCCTTTTCCTCCATCATAGAGTAGGCAGAGAATCTAAATTTTTTTACTCCCTCCTGGAGTTGGTAGAGAACCTGAATTTGATGCTAAAGAATGTCTCCCCAAAGCCACCAAGGAATCAAGAACGCAGCTTGAAGAAGATATTAGAAAACTTGTTTGGAGTTACTTTTGTGAATCCCTCACAAATCCTATCATTTGAATCTCACCCTTTCTTCTCTCTCAAAACTCTCATTTTCTTCCTCTAAGTTCCCTCCCACCACAAGATAACAACAAAAGATCTCTCAACAGTCCATGTAATATATTAAATTAAAAGCCTCCAAAGAAGCCCTAATTTTTAATTTGCCATCTAATATCATCTAGTATGATCATGTAATCATTTTGTATGATTAGTACAAAATAACACTTCCAAATAGTATGAACTGTAGTTTCTTGTACGATTATTTTAAAAAAGTTTGTATCGATCGTCCAATATGATTGGCAATAATTAATTAACATCCCATGCAAAGCTCAGTTTGTATAGTATGAAAATGGGGGATCATCCTAAATGATTAGTTAAAAAACTATGATTTTTCATCTTGGATGATGGGCAATGATTAATCGTCATCCCATACATGACTCAGGTCGTATAGGATGATCATCTCTGATCTTCCTGTACGTTTTGATTGAACAATTTTATCATAATTAAACTTCTAATCATAGGATCAATTTAGGCATAATTGTCATAGATCATATAGTATGATGACTATCATCTTGTATGATTAGACACAAATTTTGAATATTAAAATATTACCTAAATTATGGTTGGCAGGTATTTTACTGATTATAATAGATCATCATGTATGATCTTGATCATACAGTATGATGTGTTTAATCACTCTTAATTAATTGCGGTTCCCTAATCAGGGTTTTCTATTTTAATGGATAGTCCAGTACGTTAGTAACATATGATTAATTATATATATTATCTCAAATGTTCTAATATATCTTGGATTCTCTACCAAACTTAATCACACCCATCATAGGGTTAACTTTTACATGTACCAAAACATAAACCTAAAACTCTATAGATTGGTGCTTAAAATCAAAATAAACTTTTTCTATTTATCTTGAGGTGATTTTAATCTATCTAGGATTTCAGAAGAAATATATATCAGAGCTAACCCTAACTAATTTCTTTCTCCCACATTTATTTAGGACAAAGGTGTCTTCTGCCTACCATTATATAAAGCCTCATACAGTGACATTCTAATGTAGATTAAAAGATTTTGTTATAAGAAAATTTAATCAATTTAATTTAATTTTTATAGCTTCCACCAAAATTAGGTACACAGTCTCAAAAGACCTTCAAGTACTTGAATAATTTATTCATCGGATTATCTATTTGTGAATGAAAAAAAGAACTAAAACTTAATTTAGTTCCTTAACATATTTGAATGCCTCTCCGTAAGCTATAAGTAAAATGATCACCATGATTAGAAATGATCACATTAGGTACCTCATGAAATCATTAAAACTCATGCATATATATATATATATATATATTACTGGAAGAAAATGAGCACATTTTATTAGTCAGTCAACTATAACCAAAATAGCATCATGACATTATCTAAATCTAAGAAATCCTATAATAAAATCTATAGAAATCTCTTTTCACTTTCACTTAAGAATGGGTAAGGGTTGTAGTAAGCTTCCAAGTCATTGATATTGTACTTTCACAATTTGACAGGTTTCACTTTTAGACACAAAATTAGCTACCTTTCTTTTCAATTTGATACACCAAAATAGTTATTTTAGATCATTGTACATTTTACTACTTTTAGTGTGAATTATATATCCCGAATAATGAGCTATATGTAGAATTTCTTGCCTTAAGTTTGCACCTCTAGGAACCCATAAATAACCTTTACAATTTATTACTCCTTGGCTACTTACTTGAAGCTATGGTTTCAATCTAGAATGAATATAATCAATCAATTACACATATTCCTCAATAGAATTTTGATATTCCAGAATTCCTTCATGCAGAGTAGGTCGTACAATCATCTAAGAAAGCATGCCAAAATTCACATAAACTAATTTAATTACTTTTTGATTTAAATTTTCCATATCATGGATTAGAGAAGCATCATATGTAATCATATAATAAATTATTGTAGACTTCCTACTTATAGAAACTACTACCACATTTTTCTTTCCAAGTTAATACAGAGGTTATAGTCCTCAATTAATTTTGACCACCTCCTTTATTTTAGATTTACTTCCTTATGAGTTAGAATATACGTCAAACTTTGGTGATCTGTGAAAATCTCATACCTAATACCATATAGACAGCGCCATAAATTGTATGCAAAATTGAGCAACCATGCACACATAGGGGGAGAGGGTTTTAAAAAATGAAGAAAATTTTTTCTCTATTGATCATACTGTTCGAGTTTAAATTGTACTGTTCGATCATCTCTGGCTCAATGACTATTTGTGAACAAATCATACTATACGATATGTGTCGTACTGTATGATGTGTTTCAAATAAAAAACTCTAGTCGCAAGATTAATTTAAGTAAGTTCTTAATTCATAAATTTTGAACTAATCGTACTGTACGATCCTATTGCATAGTATGGGTTTCTGAATACTTACTTAAATTAACCCCGTAATTAGTAAATCAAAACAAGGAATAATTACTTATTGGTAATTGTACTATACGATATGGTCATACAATATGAGGTACCGAGATTATTTTTTATCATCCCAAACATTGTACCGGATGATCCCTTGATTTTAGCATATCGTACTGTACAAAGTCGATCATACCAGCAATGAATAGAGACAAGTTCTCATCATCCCAGCATTCATCCTATATGAACATAAGGATTTTTACATTTTGTACTTGACGATGTTATATCATAATGTACGATATTATTCAGAATTATTGCCTGTTCGTAATTCATTGAACCAGGATGAAAGCTATTTTGAATTGTTTGTACTGTACGACATTGGATCGTATTGTACGATCATAACAACTAAATTAAAATTTTCAGGGTTTCTTGGAGCCTGATTTAAATATCTAAATTTTTATCTTTTGAAATAAATCTGTGACAGAGGAATGTGATTAGAGGTGGATTCCTTGAGAGAGCGCTCTTGAGAAGATTTTGGGGCTTGTGAGAGGAAGGAGAAGGTGGGCTTTGTGAGGGAGGAGTGTGAGGGAGATCACACTTTATCTCCTAGCTTGCTGGACGTTGCTCCTACTATGGCCTGAGAAGAGCTAGTGGGAGGCTCTATAAGGTGGAGATTCTTCTACGTCTATATCCTCTAAGGTACTCTTCCTTCTCTAGGAGGGGGAAAAACAAAAAGGTTCACCGCTGTCACTAGGAGGGTGACATAGTGCTTGGCACTCCGCCACGCTGAGTTGGTGAAAGTGAGGTTTGTAAAGGCTTCTCCGCCTTACTGTGGGGGCAAAAGGAGAATTACTATTTAGTAGAAAAACTCCCGTAGATGAGGACTTCTGGGAGTGGATGTAGGTCAAGTGATCGAACCACTATAAATTCTCTGGTGTGATTTTTGCCTTACTACACTTTATTTACATTTTGCATTTTATAATATTTTATTTAGCTCATAATAGGTTCCCTAATCAGTGCTATAATGGTCATTAGGATCTCCACTATTAAAAAATATTATCTTTGACATGTCAGTGTAACCATTGGTCATAATAGATTGTGGTAAAGTTTCTCATCTCAAACTCCTTCACCAAAGTTACATCTGTGATAAAAGTTTTACTCCAATGTATCTCTACCATGAAATTCTATTTGCTTCTAAATTGCTTAACATCATAAGCTGGAATAAGATCAGGTTTATTTTCACAACTCAAATTTAATTATACTTCTATTTCATTTTAAAAAAAATTATTTCAATGACTATCTGTGAACAAATCGTACTATATGATATGTGTTGTACTGTACGATGTATTTCAAATTTAAACTCTAGCTGCCAGATTAATTTAAGTAAGCTCTTAATTCATAAATTTTGAACTGATCGTACTGTACGATCCTATTGTATAGTATGAGTTTTTGAATACTTACTTAAATTAACCCCTTGATTAGTAAATCAAATAAAAGATTAATTACTAATTGGTAATCGTACTACACGAAATGGTCGTACAATATAAGGTACCGAGATTATTTTTTATCATCCCAAATATTGTATCAGACGATCCCTTAATTTTAGCCTATCATACTGTATGATGTCGATCGTACCAGACAATGAACAGAGACGATTTCTCATCATCCCAGCATTCATCCTGTATGAACTAGACGATTTTAAATCATACTGTATGATATTATTCATAATTATTTCCTATTCGTAATTTGTCATACCATGACGAAGGCTATTTTAAACTATTCGTACTATATGATATTGGATCATACTATATGATCATAATAACTAAATTGAAAATTTTAGGGTTTCTTGGAGCATGATTTTAATATCTAAATTTCTATCTTTTAAAATAAATCTATGAGAGAGGAATGTGATTAGAGGTGGATTCCTTGAGAGAGAGAGAGCTCTTAAGAAGATTTTGGGGCTTGTGAGAGGAAGGAGAAGGTGGGCTTTGTGAGGGAGAAGGAGTATGAGGGAGATCACACTGTTGCTCCTAGCTTGCTGCATGTTGCTCTTCCTATGGCCTGAGAAGATTTGGTGGGAGGGTCTCTAAGGGGGAGATTCTTCAACGTCCTTTCTCTAAGGTATTCTACCTTCTCCAGGAGGGAGAAAAATAAGAATTTTCGCTGTCGTCACTGGGAGGGTGACATAGCGCTTGGCACTCCGCCACACCGGGTTGGTGAAAGTAAGGTTTGTAAAGGCTTATCCGCCTTACTGTGGGGGCAAAAGGAGAATTACTATTTAGTAGAAAAATTCCCGAAGTGGAGGACTTTGGGGAGTGGACGTAGGGCAAGTGATCGAACCACTATAAATTCTCTGGTGTGATTTTTCCCTTACTACACTTCATTTATGTTTTGCAATTTATTTTCGTTAAAATTGCTTGGTGAAAAACATAGTAAAATTCTTTGTTGAGCAAGTTAAATTTTTACTACCTATTGTTGCAATTGTGTTTTAAGCATTCACTTTCGTATCAATTAGTTTTCTCGTTTAAAATTTAAAGACACAAAAAATTTTAGAACTCCTATTTAGGCTTGTCTTTTAATTGCAATAAATTTCTAATTCACCCTCACTCTTGGCGCATCTCGTACTTTCAAAAAGTTCTTTAATTTAAAAAAGCTAATTTCATAATCACTTGTGCACTCAAATGACATTGCTTTTCAAGTCCATCTAGTTAGAAGGATTTTAAATGGAGAATATACTTTTATAACTTTTTATATGTTAAAATCAAAATTGAAAAATTTATATTTTTTCTATCTCCTTAGTTATTACCAGGGCTACTAATTATCCATTAATTTTAATAATTCCAACAAAATACATGATAAATAAATCTCATCAAAACATATTTTTTTATTTATTCTTTCAAAATTCAATTTAAAATAGTAAGGAGATTCTTCAATATATTTATTTATATTTTAACTCATGACTATAAATGAATAAAATAAAATATAATAAAACCTAAAAAATAAAACTCTGATCAACCTCATAGCACTGGATCATTATCATAGTCTGAAAAGTTAATTAAATACATATAATGAACTATAACACCTTGTAGGTAACTGAGAGCCATAACAGCACTCAAAGCATGAATAGGATATATCATGCATGTAATCATCCAAATTATAGTAATAACACTCAATATAATCACAAATCAATGCAAAATTATGAATATGATAATCATAAAGCTTAAAAATAGTGTACAAATAATGAAACAATAAAATAATAAATCTTAAAATCATTCATGAACCAAAAAATTCATTATTTATTATCAAATTAGTAAGAGAACTATATCAATAAATAAAACAACATACCATATAAATTTACCCATGTAGTTAAACTTCATTAGTAGTATTGTATAAGTTATCTGAGTCACATGAATTTTTTAATCTTAGCTTCATCTAAGTCTTAAAATCAATATCATATGAATAATAATGCATGCATGTAAGTATAAAAGCAATTATGCAAAAATATGTAAGGAGTTTTGGCTTGTTCGATGTTTTTCTAGAAATTATACCTATATTATATTTATTTTAATATCTTAATTCTAATTTAATATTCAGGAGGCTGCTTGAAGAGTCATCACTCCTACCAGTCGACATCTTAAACTCCTTATAACTCCCAATCTTAATCTTGATCTTGATCTGGAATATCACCATAAAACTTATTTTAAGGAAAGTCCATCATCCAACCATCCTATATAAGGTAGAATCAAGCTCTAGCAAACTTATCTTAATAACCAACCTTTCTTAGTTACACATAATTTAGGAATATATATAATTAAGAACAAATAAAAATTACTCATTCACAGTGCAATTATTCATTCATAATGCTTGTTTCATCAGTATGCTCGTATACAGATGTCAAAATCACTATATCTCTTAATCCAACTTAAATTATATTAACTACAATAAATAATGTTTCAACTGATAAAAATACATTATCATCAAGTCAAAATAACTAAAATAATCAATATTATAATATATGAAAAGTCATGAGGTAGAAGTTCACTAAATTAAGAAATAATATAAGAAATATTAATTTAGACAGAAGAATAAATATTGGAATCAAAATATTTAAAAAACATAGGCAGGATTGAAGTAACTGACAAGTCTAAATTATGTAGTGTTTTACATATTTTATTTTCTGTGAAAATGTCTTATTTTAGTTATGTTTATTCAGGAAAAACAAAAAATGATAGAGAATTCTAAGGTGCTTAAATCATTGTGGCATCTTATGAAACAACATTGCAGCGTCACCTTCAATATCTTCGAGGTGCCACAAATCGTATAATGTAGTGTCAAATTTTCTTTTTTTCCAGCGTTGCACTATCAACAAAGCTAGCACAATTCATGGCATTAATAATTCAACTTGACAGAGCCAAATTCTTTATTTTTAAATACCATGGCACCATAATTCCTCATGCTTTAGTGCCATTTTTTGCACTCAGGCACCGCAATACTCGAAGGTCTACAACATTGTTACATTATAGTTATAACTTCTAAGGGCCACATTGTATCAATAAAGAGTTTTGATTGTACACTAAGTAATTGATCCACATCAGCAAGTGCCACGGGGATGCAAAAGTTTTAGCACTAAGACATTAGTTCACTTCAAGGGTGCCAAGACGCCACTCTTTTGAGCGCCGTAGTGCTAGACTCCATTTTTGTTGTCCTATAAATAGTTGTGTGTTATATTTGTAAGGGTGTTCAGGTACTTATATAAAATTCAATATTTCTTAGAGCACTTCTCTAGTTCCTTCTTAGAGTAAAATCTAAGGGAGGCTAGGGAAGTTTAAGATACAATCAATTGGAGTATTTAGCCTATATTTCTTGAAACACTTCTGTAGGTTAAGGAAGAAGGAGTATAGAGGAGATATTTTGTTCCTTTCTAGTGATATCACTCTCTTATATTTTCATTGTTCCCTAAATTAATGACAAAGAGTTTACTTATTATTTATTCTATGCATAGTGAATTCTCTTATTTTGGAATGATGATGTAAAGTGCATGGTAAGTACTAATGAAGACTTTTATTTTATAAATAATAAATGTTATTTTCAATATTATCTTGTTCTCAATTTAATGCATATAGTGGCTATATGTGTAGTTAAAATATTGTGTGATGTATAGCCTCGATGGAGGAATATAATAATGGCATGGAATATTTAGATAGGAAGTTTGAGCCTAGACATAAGTTGTAAAATATTCAAGATTTTTAAGGAGATACTATAACTATAGAAGGTTAATAAATATTCTTTTCACTCTTATAAGCTCGATAGAGATCTAAGGATGTATACGCTCTAAATCACATCTATAATTAAGAGTTTCATAAGGAAAGATATGAAATTTATACTCATAAATCCAAAACACTTAAATTTAATATTGTATCTAATATTTGTACTATTTTGTTTAATTATAGAATTTCCATAATTATCATTTTTATTTTATTATGATAATTATTATAATTAAAGAAAACAATAGTAGTTTTTGTAAGTAAACATACTTCCTCGTGGGTTCAACATTTTACCCTATTACTTTATTGCTTGAATTGGCGTGTATACTTATATATATTAAGTGGGATTTTATTAAATTTATATCAAAGAAAACCTAAGCATTATTTAGGGGTGATGGAGTCCAAACTTTTATTCAATTCAAAAGTTCACTTCATAGCCCTCATCAATCACCTACAATGATGATAACAATTTTTATAATAGGAGCGATGGACAAAAGAAATCTTGAAAATCTTCTTTATTTTTCCTCTCTCCTCCTTCTCTTACCTTCTCCCTTTCTCCCGTCCTTCTTCTTTCCTTCCTTTCCCAAATGAGAGAGAGAGGGGGAGGAATGGCTAAGTGGATAAAATTTATATTAAAAAATACATTTGAGTGCCTAGTATCACGGTGCTCCAAACCTAGTGCCACAGCCTCTTATTCAAAAATTTTAGATTTTTCAAAATAAATCCATTTTAAGAACTTTGGGTTATTTTATTATAGTACCATGTCATAGCTAGAAAGTTACACACGTTAGATAGAATCATTACACTTAGTTAATTTGTAATAGTATGCACCTTATGTGGAACTATAAATAGCCCTTCACTAGTCATAAAATGCCCCATAAATGGCAGACTCAACTAAAATTAACACAGTAAAATTTTTGTGTACAATCAATGTTGCCTTAATGTTTCCAAAATAATTCTTAAATGGCTTGTATAATCTTCCTTAGTATTTGAATACACTAGAATATCATCAATAAAAATAAATACTTAAAGTTTGTAAGGGTTGTTAAACCTTTATGAACTAGCCCTAGGATAACCAAGAGGGGGGTGAATTGGTCATTTAAAAAACTTCTTAAGACAAAAAGGAAATCTTTTTTAAAATCTTTTTGAATATTTTAAAACAAATGATTTATGTGGAAGCAATACTAATTTTACAATAACAAAAATAAAAAAATTTTATCATAGAACAAATCACAGAATAATTCAAAAATTAAATACATAAAATATAATAGAAATAACACATCAAATTTATAGTAGTTCAGTCAACTTGACCAACATCCACTCCTTAAAAACCTTCTTTCCAGGTATTGCATTAAAAGTAATGTCTCTCCTTTTGCCCCCACAATAAGATAGAGAAGCTCTTACAAAATCTTTCCACCGATCTGGTGAGGAAGAGTACCTTGAATCCTTTTACTCCTTCTTGGAGTAGGCAGAGAACTTGGAAATCCTTTTACTCCCTCTTGGAGTAAACAGAGAAACCTGAAATCCTTTTAGTCCCTCTTGGAGTAGGTAGAGAACCTTGAACCTTATGCTGATGAAAGTCTCCCTAGAGCCACTAAGGAACTGAGGAAGAAGCTTGAAGAAGATGGTGAAAACCTTACCTAGAGAAACCTTTGTGAATCCCTCATAATTCCCCTTCACAATGATCTCTCTCTCTCTCTCTCTCTCTCTCTCTCTCTCAAAACTCTTATATATTTCTTCTTTGAGCTCTCTCTCAGGTCAACCCAACAACAAAAAATGTCTAAGTGTATTAGAAATCCTTAAATAGTGGGCTTTAAAAAACCTTAACATATTTACATGCTAAAATATTTTGTTTAAACAAAAATCTAATTCAAAAATTATAATTAGACATGGAAACTCAAACTTTTCAGACTACTAGCATGAAATATATAGAATAGAATATTACTATAAAAGTGATTAATGAAGAACCAAGATTTTCCAAAATCAAGTATTAAATATATATGAAACACAAGTATTTTCTAAGATTTAAAGATTTACCAAAAAGAGAAGCTAATTTAAGTGCAGCTCATTTTGTGCCTCTTTTATCAATTTTTGGCGTATTGAACATCTTTTATTTTTGATAAACTTAGTGCTTCTTTTTCATTTGGCCTCATTGCATATCTTTTGATTTTGGGCTCATTTTGTACCTCTTTTCAATTTTTTGCAAATTGCTTCCTTTCTAAATCTTTAGGAATCTCAATTTTAAAGACTATCTTCCAAATAGAAGAGAAAAGTACATCACTCTCTTATATAGGGAGGAATATTCTATAAAGCAAACCTAGTATTTCTAATAGGAATAAATTTCCTAATTTATTTAAAACATTGAATCTTGTTTATCAAATTATACAAAATATTCATGATAAAAAAATGCACTAGAATGAAAGTGTTTTCATTTCAACCATCTCAACTTTAATTTGATTTAGATTTCAAGTTCACACTAGGAATTATTATGCAAAGGAAATAAGAAGGGGTATGAAACCCTTTAAGATTCATTTGTGCTACAAGTTTTAATAATGCTAGCAATTACTTATTAAACTTTGTAAGTTAGAATAGAAGTATGCTTATTACAAACATCAAAGAGCATTGTAGAGAGTTTCATACAATATGATTGTCAATTATATATTAAATCTAATTCATCCATTGAGTCAAGGGTTGTAATCAAAGCAGTGCTTTGTAGATTGTACAATATGAATGTGGTTCATACAGTATAATACAGTATGATCGAAGAAGAAATTTTTAATTTGCAAGAAAAGATGGTGAAGTTTAGTGAAGTGGTTGTGAGATGACAATGTCACAAACATAAAATAAGATTACAACAAAATCATAATAACAAAAAATAAAAATAAAATAATATAAAATAACATAAACAAATTAAGGACTAAATAAGCAAAATAAAATTACAAAAATTATAAGACAACAGAAACAAAAAGCATAAAACATGTAAATAGAAATAAGTATAACAAAAATAAAAATTATCAATTTCAAGCTAGAATATATATTACACCTAATCGGGTTATTAAGATGCAAAAAGTTTCAAAGGCTAGTGCTTCTGTAAAGATATCTGCAAGTTGAATTTTAGTGACTACATTGTATAGCTCTATGTCTCCTTTGGTAATGTGGTCCCTAATGAAGTGGTGCCTTATGTCAATGTGTTTGGTCCTAGAGTGTTAGAATGGATTCTTTGAAATATATATGGTAGAGCTGTTATCTCATAAGATTGAAATTTTGCCTACAGGTAATCTTAAATCTAGAATTTTTTGTTTTAACTAGAGGATCTGGGCCACACAATTTTCTAAGGCTATGTACTCAACTATAATAGTGAACAGGGCAATTGAGTTATATTTTTTATTGGACTAGGAGACTAAGTATTATCCTATAAATTGACATGTTCCTGAAGTGCATTTTTATTAGCTTAGATTCCTACAAATTTTGAATAAGAATATCTTATGAATTCAAAGGAAGTGTTATGCCTAAAATACTAGATTTTTAAGTCTTAAATTCCTAAGAGATATCTAAGAATTCTCTTAAGAGTAGTTAAGTGAGACTCTTTTGGATCAGCCTAAAATCTAGCATAGAGATAAATACTAAATATAATATCAGATCTGCTAACAGTTAAGTAAATAGGTGATCCAATTATTCCTCAATATTTCTTTTGATCAATAAATTTTCTATTTGAATCCTTATTTAACTGAATAGTGGAACTTTTGGGAGTGTTGATTGGTTTGGTCTTATCTATTTCATATTTCTTTAATATATTTTATTGGCTAAGAAAAGTTCCATCATCCTTCAACCTTATGCTAAATCCTAAAAAGTAGGATAGTTCTTTAATCATACTCATCTTAAAATTATTATTCATTATATTTAAAAACTCATCACAAAGGCTTTTATCAGAGGATCCAAATAAATATCATCAACAAAAATTTAAACAATCAGTAGTTCATCTCCTATCTTTTTTAGAAATTGTGTAGTATTTATGCTCTATTTAATAAAGGTTCTATATAGAAGGAATGTGCTTAGCTTTTTATACTATACCCTATATGCTTATATTAATCCATACAATACCTTTTTTAATTTGAACACATGATTAAAAAATTATGAACTTGTAAAACTTGGGGGTTGTTCAACATACACAACTTCTTTTATCACCCCATTTAGAAATGCACTTTTCATATCCATTTGGTATAGTTTTAATCCCTTAAAATAAGCAAAGGCTAGTAGGACCTAAATGGCTTCAAATCTAGCTATAGGGGAAAATGTCTCTTCAAAATCAATTTATTATATTTGATTGCACCGTTAGCCACTAATCTTGCTTTGTTTCTAACCACTATACTAGAATTATTCATTTTGTTTTTGAAAACCCATTTAGTTCCAACCATACTCCAGTCCTTAGATATTTCAACAAGCTCCCAAACATCATTCCTCACAAATTGATTTAACTCTTCTTGAATGGGTAAGATAAGAATTCATCAAATAGGGCTTGATTTATGTTGGCTGGTTTAGTCATTAAATTAAGGTATAGTGGTTTACTTCTTTTCTAAGCTCATGCCTAGTTCTAACACCTTCAGATGGGTCACCTAAGATCAATTATTTAAGATAACTTAAAGAGTATATCCATTCTTTAGGTAGTGTGTTTTTAAGTTCTACCCTTTCAACCAAATTTGCAGATTCTAATCCTTGGGTAATTTTTACAACCTCTTCTTCTTCTACCCTAAGCCCTCCTTAATTATAAGATTCATCAAATGCAACATGAGTGGTCTCTTCTACTATCAGTTTCCGTTTAGTAAAACTATATAGGATTTACACACATTTGTGTAAACTAGGAACACTCCTTCATCAGATATGGGATCAAATTTTCCTATTAGAGATTTTCTATTATTTAAAACGAACAATTTACATCCAAAGACATGAAGGTGAGAGAGGTTGGGTGTCCTACCCTTAATAATTTCATGTGGTGTTTTATTTAGCTTAGATCTAATATTTACTCTATTCAAAACATAACAAGATGTATTCACCACTTCTTCCCAAAAATATTTAGGAAGTGAGTATTCAGCTAATAAGGGTCTAGCAGCTTCTACCTTGGTAATATTCTTTCTTTCAGTAACCCCATTCTACTGAGAGTTTTTAGGAGCTAAAAAAATGTGATCTATCTCATACTCCTTACAGCATGATTTAAAATTCTCATTTTCAAATTTTCCACCATAGTCACTATAAATGATTAAAATTTCACAATATAGTTTCATCTGAATCCAAATGGAAAAAGACCTAAACTCCATGAATGGTTCACTTTTATAAGATATAAATCTAACCCAAGTAAACCTCAAATAATCATCAAAAATTACATACCCAAAGACTTTCCCTCCTAAGCTTATAGTGCTGAAAAGTCCAATGTGTAGGACTTCTAAGGGTTTTGCTAGTGTTAATGTTTTGATTGAGTGAAGGAGGATTTGACTTATTTTTCTAATTGACAGGCATCACACAGGTGGTCCTAAATGAATGCTACTTCGAGAATTCCTCTCATTAAGACTTTTTGGGTGATTTTCCTAAGGTTTTTCATGATTGCATGATATAATCTCCTAAGTCATAACTAGGATTCATCATTAATAATTTTTAGCAAAAAGAAGAAGCAATTCAACATAGTTTAAATCAAGTATGTAAACATTATTACTTATATTTTCTTGTAGCACAATATTTCTATTTAAGCTAATCATGAAGTTGGTAGATAAAAAATTAATTCTAAATCCTTTATCGCAAAGATTGTTTATGCTAAGCAGGTTATGGTTTAAGCCATCTACTAGTAAAACATTTTTAATAATGAAATTTTTAGAGTTACCAATTATACCTGATCCCACCTCTCTTCTGATGGTGTTATCTCCAAGTGTCACCTTTCCTCCTACTATGGCCTCCAGTGAAATAAATTAATTTGGATCTCCATTCATGTCCCTTGAACATCCGCTATCAAGGTACCACATGCTCTCATGAGGCCTTCTGTTAGAGCATCCGTATAAAATCATCAGATGTTAGATTTGGGAACCCAAACACCTTTAGGTCCCATCTTATGGAAAGAAGAATGAAATGCACACATGTTATGCTATAAATTTTAAAGGTTTACTCCATACCAAATGTGTTTTATGGTGAACGATGCTAGTGGGGGAGATTTTTCATAGCATGGTATAAGAAAAATAACTAACACCAGGGAAAGGATTTACTAATCTATTTGGGTTATTATGCCTCTTCCTAAGTTTGAATGATGTATTTTGAGGTGATTAATTATAAAACTCTTCAATTAAAGGTGGTTTTTTATTTTCCTTAAAAGCAGTTAATTCAGCTTATAAAAACTTATTTGCACTTTCAACAATTAAATTTTCTACTTTCGATGCATTCTCCCTATTACCTAATTTAGATGCAAATATTTCTAATATCATGTATGCATTTTCTAATTCAACTTGTGATATTTTAAAGGAGTCATACTCACTAGTTAATTTAGAATGTTTCTTGTTTAAAATATTAAATTAATGTAGAAAAGCCATTTGATTACTATCCAGAGTGGAATGATCTTTCTTTAAGTATTCAAGCTCTTTTTGTAGACTTAAAACATAAGATTTAAGGCTTGCATGTGATTTTTTAAGCTTCCCATATGCATTATGATTTTTTTTAGGAAACATAAAATAATTGATCATAGGTTTGCTCTTATATCTCCTCTTGATCAGAGTGATCAAGATGATCATCAGTCATTAAGCATATGTTGGTTACATCCTCTTCTACTTCAATTTTAGAAGGGTCTTATGTTGAATTTGCCCAAAAAGCTTTTTGAGTCCTTTGCTTTCCCTTCTTGAATTTTTCTTTTTTCTTCACCCTTCTTCTTTCTTGGTGAGCTTTAAGAGTTGGACAATCAAACTTCCGGTGCCCTGGCTTATTGCATTCAAAGGATATAACATCAAAAGAAATTTTAGAACTCTGACCATTCTTACCTTTTTTCCATTGTTGATGATGTTTTGCTTTTTCTTTAAAAATCTCTTAAATTATCTAGTCATCAGGGAAATGTTATCATCATCTTATCCATAAGAGTCGCTATCAAAATCATTAGTCTTTAAGGCTATAGTTTTCTCTTTTCTCCTTTCACCTGCATCAAGCTACCTGTGACTCACTCCTTACTTGTAGGCAATGAGTGACCTAAGTAAGTTATCATTAGGATAAACATTCAAATCTTTAGATTCCGTACTGATAGTGATTTTTACATCATAGGAAGATGGTAAACAATGAAGAATTTTGTTAACTTTTTCATAATTTGTAAGTTCTCTTCCTAAGGCATATAGGAAAGTAACAATCTATATAAATTTAGTATACATTTTAGAAATATATTCACTAGATTTCATATGAAAAAGTTTGAAATCATGAATAAAATTATTTACCTACATTGTTTCACTTCCTTTATTATTTCATATGTTATGCAGATGTTTATCCCAAATCTCCTTATCAGTAGTGCAAGTAGAAACACTCATGTAATCTTTGAATTTTGAAGCACATAAAAAATAGTTCAAACATTTGGCATTCAGTTGGGCTAAATCTCTATCATATGCAGTCCATTCTAAAAAAGGTGTTTTGAAATTTAACGCCATTTATTAAACTAAAAGGTACAAAATAACAATCATGTACTAAAATCTACATGCGATAATTAATTTATTATAAAAAATTGGACATACGAGTTTTTCAAAAATTGAAAGGAATATTATCAAATAGAGGTAGTTTAGTGATTGAATATACTTCTGTAGTATTATGATTACCTAAATTAGCCAAATATCTTTTTTCAAAACTTTTCTAAGACTTAATTTATGAATACCACTCTTATACCACTTAAAAGGTTGTTAGGGTATTAAACCTTTATGAACTAGCCCAAGGCTAACCAAGAGTGGGGGAGTGAAAAGATTATTTAAAATTTTTCTTAAGATAAAAAGGAAATCTTTTTGAATCTTTTAAAATAAATGATTTACGTGAAAGCGACACTAATTTCACAATAACAAAAATCAAATATTTTGACCACAAAATAAATCTCAGAATAATGCAAAAATTAAATGCAAAAAAGTAAATAGAAATAACACACCAAATTTATAGTGGTTTGATCGACTTGACCTAAATCTACTCCCCAGAAACCTCCTTTCCAGATATTGCACTAAAAGTAGTATCTCTCCTTTTACCCCCACAGAAAGGTGAAGAAGCCCTTACAAAATATTTCCACCGACCTAGTGAGGTTGCACCTTGAATACTTTTACTCCCTCCTATAATAGACAGATAATCTAAAAATCCTTTTACTCCCTATTGGAGTAGGCAGAGAACCTTGGACCTTATAATGATGAAAGTCTTCCTATAGCCACTAAGGAACTAAGGAAGAAGCTTGGCGAATAAGGTGAAAACCTTACCTAGAGCAACTTTTGTAAATCTCTTATAACTCCCCCTCATAAGGATCTCTCTCTCAAAGCTCATCTCTTCCTTCTTTAAGCTCTCTCTTTGGCCAACCCAATAATAAAAGATATCTCATAAGAGTATTAAAAATCCTTAAAAAGTGGGCTTTAAAAATTCCTAAATTTTTAGAGTTTCGTCTTCTATTCATACATATAATACACATATCGTACAGTATAATAAGTTCAATTAAGACTTGTCCAACAAGATCATTTAGATAAAAATATTCAACTTTTATAACATTTCATATAGTATGATTAAAACATCGTACGGTATGAACTGTAGAAATTTCTTCTGTTTGTTTGGGATGATCCTTGGGTCAACCAACTTTGTACATGGGTGACGGTCTAGTACTGTGGACATCGTATGGTATGATCAGTTTAAAAATCATGAATTTAATTCAATATGACCTATGGAATGTCCAATTTCGTACATGGGTTACCGTATAGTATGAACTATATCATATAACATGATCAATTACAATAATTGTCTATGATTTGATTGTCTGATATTAAGAGATTAATTAAGAAATAGTTTAATTAGGGTGTACAGTATGAACCAAATCGTATTGTATGATAAGTATATTTTTTAACTTTTAGTGGCTAGGGTTTTGAAAGAGCACAACATTTCATATAGTACGAAGTAAAATCATACAGTACGAATTACTTCGTACAGTACAAAACCAATATCATACAATATGAATTAATGAAGAAAAATAACTCTCTAAAAATATTTTTTATCTCTCCCCTTGTGTGCGTGCAAGGTTTCTTAGTAATGATATTTACCCAATTACATGATATAACTCAAGAAAGGAGAAAATACAAAATAAAATGTAAACTAATTGTAACCCTAATCTACCCAGTCATGAGCTAATCATAATTACAAATGAACACCTAACTGATTTCTTAAAATATTAATACAAACAATCACAAAACAAAAATATTACAAAGAAAAGAGAAAGCATTTATAGTAACAGTAATGTTTGTTATCATAAAAATCACAATGTTTGAATCAGGTTTGTAACAAATACCAAATGATTTAATATGCTTTAAATATCTTATTCATTAAATGCATAAATATGGTAGGTGCATTAATTATCTGAAAAGGCATGACTAAAAATTTATGCTGGTCGTACTAGGTGCTAAAATCCATTTTTTCCATATTCTCCTCTTTCACTTTCAACAGATGGTACCCATACCTTATGTTTATTATTAAAAACAAAAATACCTCTTCTAGCTTGTCAATCGATCATCAATCCTAGGCAACACATATTTATTCTTAACAATTTCTTTATTTAATTCCCTATAGTAAATACACATTCTCGATCAAACCTCTTCCACTATAAGTTAAAGCCATCAAGTGATACTCTAACATATAACCCTGCACATGTTAAAAATTCTTAGTGGATTCTCTTCAGCCTCCCTAAACATAAGTTTATATTTGATGGAAACACACCAAATATACAAGCTATGGCAAGCTATTCTAAAAAAATTTCTTACAACCCTCCTCCACTGTATTACAAAGTTTTTAGGCTACTTTTTTTATAACCTTAGTTAAATTATAAGTTCTTTTAACCTCATGGAAAATTCAAAATTATTTTTTGTGTCATTTAGGAAAGATTGCATACCCATGTTAACATCTGAGTACATGAAGGGAAATAAGGCCTATGAATCAATGCATGAAAATATGGAATTTATATGCGTATGTGTGTGTATTTGTGTGCATGCACACACACACACACACGTGTGTGTGTGTGCATGTGCATATGTGTGTAGAAGGAACTTTAAAAAATAGTCTTTCTTATATAATCTCAATGTCTTCCTCATCATTACTATATAATACCTTTCTGAACTCACATATAATATCACCCTCTTGGAATGGAGGGAAAAATTATTAGATGCTTTGTTCGGGTATAGCAGCTCGAACTTATCCAAAATCTTGTATATACCAGATGGCCTATTTTATGTAGCCATGGAACCAATCATCAATCCAATGGTGTTCCATATCCATCACCTAGGTATCATATCTTATCATGCTACATTATGTTATAAAGTTCTTAAAGTCTTCTATGATTTTTAAAGATATGGAATTTGCTTTATCTTTCACTTAGAATATGATATGCCATTTTGAATGATCATATATTTTCTCTTCTCTGCTTCATGAATTCCTTAAGAGTTCTTCTCTCCACGAGTATCTTAAAAGTTTTTTTCTCTATTAAATTTCTACCCTGCCTCAAATAATGAATCATAGGAAAAATAAGCCTCTTAACTTATGAAATAAAAAAAAGTTAGTGGTCACCAACTTAGCTCAATATAATGCTAAGTAGCTATCCAAGATAGCTGCCTCTACTTTCAAGTACTTGATTTTAATAAACTTTGTTTTCCACTTGTCTAGTACCATTTCAAATCGAACTTGAAAATCCATCTTTTAAATTATCCAACAATGAACATTTATTTAAGTTAGACATAAATAAGAATTAATCACCTATAAACAAAGAGAGGGTCTTGAAAATTTACCATCTCATTTTTATGCCAACATCTGATGCATACATGATTTTACATATTTTCTAGGATATATAAAATTTAAGTTCATATCCTCCACCAGAATTCAAGGTTATAATATTAATTATTAAGGAATGGGTGTCACTCTTTGACATGATATGAAAATCCAACCTTAGTTCGTCCCTAAAATTTTGGGTCTTGGTCAACCCATTTGTCAAACGGGTCGAGTTTGGGTCAACCCAAAAACCCAAAAGCAACCCATCATGTCTATGCTAGAAGCCTCTAATGTGCTTGTTGGGCTCATCATTGGTTGCATCTTTCCTGTCATACTCGCCCTCCAGCCTCGTACGCGCTCTCTACTGGCAACATCTCACATGCTCATTGGTTAAATCCTTACGTGTGCTTGCTACACTCCATGATCAACTATTGCACAATCGGGTTAGTTGGTTGTATCATGTTGGGTTAGGTCAAGGTTTATGTTTTTAATCCGTTTGGAGAAATTGGTCAGATTCAGGTTGGATGTGCTAAGAGAGGGTCAATTTCGTGTTTGACTTGAGCTCGATCTGAAAACATGTTTTGACGCCCTTATCTACAACCCTCATCATTGCTTGACATAGTTACTTTGCTATCCATTTTTCTATTCTTTAATGTTGATGGTCTATCATCCTGCTGCCCTTTCAAGAGTTTTGTAGATGAAATTTTGAGGACATCTAGACTTACTTCATGAATATTTTTATACTTCTTCAATTAAATTGCATTAGATATCCTCAACTAAATAGAGAGGTCAATCTAAAAATGTATTTCCTCCAACATGTATTAGTTGATATAACACAACTACCATTGCAAATTTTATATTTTGGGGATATTAAAAACATTCAATATTGCATCTTGCCGATATAAAGTGGGTTTTACACTCCAAATCAATCTTCATAAAAATGAATTAACTAGACTAATTCTCAGAAGAATCACATGTAAAAAAGTCTAATAAATTTTTAGGCAAAATTTTAAAAAGGATCTTCGTTGATAGTTAAATTAAGATAAGGATCATTTAGAAAATAAAACTTAAGAAAGATCATACACGTAATTAGAAATTGCGTTTTGTAGAAAACGCAAATGGTAATTGTATTTTATATTGAAATGCAATTTTGAATTGTGTTGCATTTTTCGTTGCAACGCAATTCAAAATTGTGTTTTGTATGAAATAGATATTTTTTTCCAAATGGCTGGAGTATTAAATTTTCTTTATTTATTCTTTTAGATTGTATAAATAAGGAGTGTTAGAATATTTCTAATTATATAATTTTGATATTAATATTAAGATGTATTAGGTTAATTGACAAATATTATTAAATTGTTTTAAAATTTAATTTGATTGATTCATTAAATTTAATATTGAATTTAATTGTTTTTAATTGACAAATAGTTTTAAAATTAATTGCAACTCTAATATTTTTAGATACAAGGTTAGAACTTAGAAGTACAAATATTGATATTTGTAGATGAATTTTTCATTGTTTGTTAATAAATAAATTATATGATTAATTAATAGTTTTGTTAAAACTAATTTGTAATATAAAATGATTTATATTTTGTATTAGGCTAAATTTTTAAGAGAATAATTGATTAAAAAACTTAGAAATTTGCCTATTATGAGAATTTATTTATATTTTGGCTATTAGGCATATATCATAACTCAGATAAAGCGGAATCGTTTATGAAAGTATGAGCTATAAATAATAGAAGAAAAAAAATTCATAATTATATAGGATGAATTAATATGACTATGATAATAAAAGAGTAGAACTATTAATGGCATTGCATTGCTAATCCAATAATTATGCTTGGTTAATATGATGTACTTGTTTAATATTATTGCAGTGATTGGGACAACTTCTCACAAGTTCTTTGAAATAGTAATAATATCTTTTGAACAGTTTGATGAGATTTGGGGCAGAGAAGAGCATTATAAAGTCGCCCTACTAGCATTGAATTCTTTGTTTGTTGTCTGGTTATTGATTGAAGTGGTTTATTTGGTACTATTTCTAGTAACATCCTATAAAAATATGTGAGCTGTAAAGTAATGTTCTCAATAGGTAAGCTTGCAGCAATATATCATATCACATGAAATATAACAATGTATGGTCAAATCAAGCAATTTTGTAATTTTAAGCTGCTTGTGAAGGTGAGATCTATATAACATGTGCTATTTAAGGGGTCCATATGCATATGAAGTTGTGTTTTGAAGATTTTAGGTTATGCATTCAAAATGTATTAGCCATGTATGGAAAGGATTCACAACATCGCCAAAAAAGAAAGGTTTGATGATGCGAGCAGAATAATGCATGAATGTATATCACGGGACCATGATAGTCCATTGGTACAAAAGATGAATGTGAATGAGATATTTTATTATTGCATTTATAAATGGTTATAAGATGAGGATGTTGACCTATGGAGGATGCATGTCGAGATAATGAGGGTAAAACTATATATGATGAGAGATTTTCTAAATGCCATCGGTTGGAAATATCTTTAGATGAGGTATAGGGAAGAAAATGATCATCTTTTTAGTCCTCATTTTCTTACATATGTGATATCATAAGATGCAACGTGAGTGAGAAGGTGGTCATTTTCTAGATGTTGACTCTTGCAAACTTGAAATTAAGCATGTGATTTTGTATCATTATTGGTATCTTGGCTTGTATGAATTCATTTTGGATTTTTATAATAATATGATGAAGGAGTTATTAGCTGACGGTAAGACAAGAAAGTTTTTAATGGTGAGGACTTGCTACACCTTCAATTTGGGTTTGATTTTAAGTTTCACTATTGCCCAACTCAAACCCAACTCCAAGCATGTTTACATATGTTGCTTAGAAAATAGTAAATCTATAAAGTAGTGTGTTTTTTTGCTTTTGTTCAGTCTTCTTCACTAGGCTTATTAAAGTTAATGTTATGTTTAGAATTTGTAAGATCTTAGTATTTTTTTTATAGATTTGAATGAACTTAACTTTATTTTTTAGTTATTTTTTTATTTTTTTTATGGAATTATATTTATTCAGTTTTGTTATTATTTACAAAATGCCAGCAAGTACTATAATGAATGATTTAAATAAATGCGCATAGAAAGAGTCATCTCATTATAATAAAGATAATATAGAAGATTATATGTACATAATGGAAACCTCATATAAATTATAACATTCATGTGCAACTACACTCTCTTCTTCATGTGTCGGATAGAAATTATTATAGTGGTGTATCTTGAGGGTTCGTGTTTATTCCTCTTATGGAACTATAGTTCTTCTTCTTAGTCACCCCCCCCTCCCCCGGCGCCCTTCCTCTTGTATAGTACATATATTTGGTTGTAATTATTTAATAAGCAGGTTCTATTGGGTTGGAGATGTTGGCACGCCAAAAAGGGTCATCTAATTCCAACCTCCTACACCTTCCCTTGCTATAATTGAACTCTCTTCCCCTCATGTCATAGATCTAAAAGTTTGTCAGGGGTGTTAAGCCCTTATGAACTAGTCTCGAGGCTAACTAAAAGGGGGTGAATTGGATATTTAAAAACTTCTTTAACTAAAAGAAAAATATTTTTATAACTTACTACATAAACAAATTAAATCAATAATAAAAAGATTAATCAGAGATTTCACCCAAGCACTTAATTATAACAAAAAAATAATTTACATAAAATAATCAAAAAGAAAACACCAGATTTATAGTTGTTTGATCCAACCTGACCTACGTTCACTCCTCGGAGGCACCCTCCAAGTATTGCACTAAATATTTAGTGACTCTCCTTTACCCCCCACATCTAGGTGGAAAAGCCCTTACAAAATCACTTCCACCATCCTCGGTGCAATGGAGTAGTATGGTTCTTTGACACCAAAGAGAACTTCTTCTTCACAAAACTTCCCTCAAGATGAACCTTTAATCCAATGGTACTAAGATGCAAGCTTGCAAGAGGAACCATGTGAAACACCCTCCACACTCCCTTAACACCCCCTCCAAGGATCTTATCACTGTCAAACTATACCATTTCCTCTCTCCCTTTCAAGTTCTCTCTTCAAATTTTCTCCAGAAGAATGAATAAACAATGGCTGTCAAAGACACTTACCAAATGCCTTAATAAAGCTTAAATAAAAGACTTTGAAACTAAAAATCAATTCTAGCAACAATTATGATCAATACAAAAATAGCTCTTCCAGCCAAGATGATCTGGGTGTGCTATACAATTAGAACATAATTTTTGTTTTGATCATCTAGGACAATTTAGTCATCGTCCCATTAGATTAGTTCAAAATCGTGCAATATCATCTAGCAGATAGTTTGGGACATCTAGGAGATAAATCAGGATAATATAAAAATATAATTGATCATCCAAGATGATTATTGGATTGTCCTGTATGATTAGTTTAAAATCAATGATTATCATCCAACAGATAGTTCAGGATGTCCAGGAGATTCAGGAGAAAACTAAGGTTTTTTATACAAATTGTCCAAGATGATCATGCTATCAGTTAAGATGATATGATCGATCAATATAGCCTTAATTACTTTCTTAATCACCTAACTAATTTAGGCATGATTGAAATGAATCATCCTGGAAGATATGGGATCATCCTATATTATTAGAATAAAATTCTAAAATTAAAATCTTGCCTCTATGAGTTTTGCTGCTTAGAATTTTTTAAGATCAAAATGAATTATCCTGGATGATGATTATAAAAGTTCGATAGGGATGTTAGGCCCTTATGAACTAGCCCAAGGCAAATTAAGAGAGAGGTGAATTGGTTTTTAAAATAACTTTTTAAATCAAAATCAACAAACCAAACCGAAATTCACAACAAAGAAAACACAATGCAGAAATTAAATGCGAAAATAATAAAGGAAAAAACACACTAGATTTATAGTGGTTCGGTTAAACCTTGACCAACATCCACACCTCGGAGGCACCCTCCGAGTATTGCAATAAACTCAATGTCTCTCTTTTAGCCCCCACAGCTAGGCGGAGAAGCCCTTACAAAATCACTTCCACCTTTCCCGGTGTGGCGGAGTAGCCGGGTCCTTTAACACCAAAGAGATCTTCTTCTTCCCAGAACTTCCCTCAAGATAAGCCTTGAATCCGATCGTACTAAGATGCAAGCTCGTCGGAGCAACCGTGTGGAATCCCTCTCCACGCTCCCTTGAAACCCCCTCCAAGGATCTTCTCCCTCTCTCAAACTCCACACTTTTCTCTCTCCCTTTCAAGCTCTCTCTTCAAGTTCCCTCCAAAAGAACAAAGCTACAATGGCTGCCAAAGATACTTACCAAGTTTCTTGTCAAAGCTTAAATAGTATATCTCAAAATAAGTTCATTAATGTAATTTGTCGACTTTATTATCCAGGCCAATATAAACATCAGCTTGGCTGATCAGCATAAATTACGCTCAATCATCCTGGTCGGTTAAGGACGATCAGAAGATTTTTAGTCATAACATCCAGGCCGATAGGATGTCGTCCTGGATGATTAGTTCAAATTAGAGGAAAATCGTTCTGAATATCACCCTTAATAGAAGCTGGTCGATGTCAAATCGTCCTGGCCGATCCTGCAATCAACCCGGCCTATGTGATCGTCCAAATCACCATTAATTGCTTTCCTTAATTACCAGATTTATTTAAGAAAAAATTGTGCTGGATCTGCCAGGCTGATCTGATAGGCCAGGCTGATCCGATAGGCCGGGCCGATCCTCGGGATGATGTCCAAAAATAAGTAATTCCTAAATAGATCTGGCGGCAGATTCTTTCTTATTTGAGCCTGTCATCCTGGCCGATACAAAATCATCCAAGCTGATGTGCTTATTGACAGCTGCCTTAATAAGGATGCCCTAATTAGGGTAACTATTTTTTAACCGATCGTCCAAGCCGATATAAATATCATCCCAGATGATGTTACCAAAATCAGTTAACTCAAAATCAGACAGAAAAATTCCCAAGTGTGTGTGCAATGTTACAAATCAAGCAAGCACCCATGACTCAAGAAATAAAGAATTATATTAGTGAGAATTACAAGTAAAATAGTTTTCCCAAATCTTGAGTTGGTTTCAATTACAGTCTGATCTTATGGACCTGAAATGTTTGTATGCAAGGCAGTCGTAGAGAAATAAGAGTGTTTGCTATCATCAAAATTATAATCCATGAATTCAGATTCGTAACAAACCTTTCCTTTTTGGTGATGGCAAACATTATTGGTTGAATTTGCAAAAACTAAAAATATTTTCTCCTAATCTTCCCCTCACTAGAATAACCATAAAAAAAAAATTTGTTTTTTTATTTTAAAATAAGTACAAATACAAATACAAATACAAATACAATAGTACATTCTACCCTTTTGACATTATCAAAAAGAAAAGGGGCACACATAATAAAAAAATGATTAAAAGATAAAAAATGATCCCTAATAAAGTGAACACAAAATCAAATATTCTTAAAATGAGAAAATTACCTCTTAATTTTATTCAAAAACTTAGAAGGATTGTATTGACAACGCATAGCTCAGAAAATGTTAGAAATTCAAAATTTGTTAATCCAAACCCAAGTTCTTTTAAAGGCTCAAAAACTTTTTAATCCAATATCTAAATCAAGGAACAAATTAGAGAAAGAAACACTAATTTTTTCAAAACTCCTTCCATAAAACATATCTACTAGAAGATTAATATACAAATTGTTAAATCAGGAATCATGATTTTCAAACTCAAGTATCGAAAGTATCAAGGGTTTTCTTAAGCTTTAAGATGTTCAAGAATGGTAAGCATTATATTTTGTAGGCTCATTTTATACTTCTTATCAATTGGTTGGCGCACTACGCATCTTTTGCTTTTTGATACACTTTGTGTATCCCCTTTTTTGGCGTCATTGTGCATCTTTTATTTTTGGCATCATTGGCCACTTTTTTTTTTTAAATTCTACCTTTCTGAAATCTTAAAAATAAAAGTAAACCCATCCTATTGACAAAATGAATTACATGATTGAGAAAATTATGAGGTAGATTCAACAACTTGCAAAAGATTTCTATGCGATAAATAAAATATAGGGAGATGAAAAAAGATCAGTTTCAATATCCAATTTATAATATGATGAATATTTTGAATTAAAAGTAAAATAACCTCTTTAAGAAGAGAGATAGAGAGATAAAATCATGAGTTTTCTTCTTTTAACTATTTTTAGAGAAGTTAACCATAATTTTCATAAGAATTCAAGAAAAAATAGAAGATAGGTTTTTCATTTTTAGAAAGGTGAACATATGTGTTGATCAGAGAGAACTTTACAAAACTAACTATAAAAGCTAATTTAAAATTTCAAAGCAATAACAAAAACAAAAAAATAAAACTTAATGAAAATAAACAAAAACACAGAAAATAACTAAAAACAAAACACAACACAAATAAATAAACATACAAAAAAGGCCTTTAAACATCATCTTTCTCTTGGTCTGATGATTATGAAGCTAGGTCTACCCAGGAGATTTTTTGCTTTTTAGTACTTATCATTTTTAAAATTTGCTAAGCTTTTCCTTTTCTTTTGCAGAAAGAGTTATCAAATTAGGGCACTGATTTTTTATGTGTCCAAGCTTCCTATATACAAAGAAAGTAACATAAGAAGAAATCTTAACATTCTTACCATTTTTACCTTTGTTCCACTTTTTTTTATGCTTATGCTTTGGTGGGTGTGGACTCCGAAGCGGACACCGCACAAACGGGTCAATTGGGAGGGACAGATTGGATCATGTAAAAGACTAACCATTGAGGATAGCGGCTCTCGCCAGCACACCCCGATAGGTAGTAATATACATGATCTGATCACAGTTACGGGTTTCCCCCGTCCGATATAATAGTTTGAATGGGGTTTAGTAGATGTGGGGCTAAGTTTCCCACAGGCGCAAGCCCCTGTGGTTAATTACATGTCAGGCTGGAACCCAAGAAAACTCTTAATTAAGGATCATACATTATCCTTCCTGAAAATGGGATTGACATGAGGGTATAGACTAAGAAGTCCTACTCAAAGGGAAGAAAGGTCCGAAGGGCTAAATCAACATGCATGGTTCATACAAGCATTCAGAGGCTTTAGGGTACTCAAGAAAAATTGGATGAAAGAAAGTTAGGCAATCAATCATATGCGTGAGAGAAGGATGGAGGTGACGTCATTTTGTGATGTAGATAAGTAGAATTTATAGTCCTTGAAAGGAAGGGACCTACCTACTATTTAAGGCATACTACGAGACCATATGTAGTAGCCTTGAATCCTAGATCTAGATTAGGCTTAGTGTTCTTTGCAACACTAAGACTCGTGTCCTAGCTAATGTAGTGCAAAATTTGAACTTACCCTAGCCTGGATTGGGGAGGAAGCTAACCACCTAGTCACTTTAAAACCATCCTATCAAGTCAATTATGAAAGATGGGTGGTATAGTTATTAGAAATATGACTGATATCTAGAGAGTTCTCTAATTGGTCCTGGACTTATGCGAGGTGAATACCCCTAACTAATGCAATAAAATTTTAATTAATTTGTTACTAATACAATGCATGCTAGTTTTAAAGGTCTCAAATCATGAATGCTATAGATTTTAAAATCAGGCTTATAGAAAATAAATTTTTAGAAAAGACTAGGTCTCCTTAGGTCCGGCACTTCATCCTCATAGGTCAGATTATCCGGACTCTATCCGCAGGTAGGGAGATGTCTTATAAGAAGGAGAATAAGAAATGCAATAATATGCATGTGACCCCGGACGATTCCGGCAATTTCTTAGATTCGTTAAGTTTCTATATTATTTAAACTTAAATTTTTAGAAATTAATTATGAGTAGAAAATATTTTTATTGTCCTTAGAGAGCCTAATGAAGTTCATGTGAAAACAAAAGCACATACAAGAAAGAAACCTAAGAAAAAATAGACAATTTCAACAGCGTACATCAGAAAAATATATCAATATAAATCTAGAAAAATTAACTAAATGTCCATAGGCAAACTGCCCTTATTACAACCTAGATATGTAGAAAGTAAAGTGGTGGGGCACCACTGTCAACAACCCAGATTTCTAAGCCTACGACAGACGCCAACAACTTTGAGTGGGATATTGGGTCTTCAATCTTCAGTCTTCTGGATGTCTTCTCCTTGGACTCTTTGGATCTCTTCTCCTTGGACTCCTTGGATCTCTCCTCCTTGGACTCCTTAAATCGTCGTGGCTTGAATATCCAAATGAAGAGATAATTCTCCCCTTTAGGGAGCATTGCCTTTTCTCTTTGGATATCTAAAGCCATCCAACTCAATCTTCCAAATGGAAGAAGACTCTCCCCTTTTCTTCTTCTTCTGGAATCCGAGTTGGATAAGAATATCCCAACTCACAGTTGTTTTCACAACTCTTACCAATTATTATAAATTTTTACATAAATTGGAAAGCATAAAAATTCTAAAATCCCTGCAAAGTTATCCCAATAAAAGTCATCCCAAGCAGTTATATAAAATAAAATCAACCCATTGAAGCTGTGCCAAGCCATGCTCTTAATTAGGAGGGCTAAGCAGTCCACTTGTAATAGTTTTAATTATTTTATTTAGCCCTCATTTATTTAGGGGGGGGGGGGGGGGGGGGGGGGCTGAGCAAGCACCTACATAAAATATTATTAGAAATCATGATAGTTCCCCCCTTTTATTATAGCATGAGCATGGCCACCTGCAAGAAGAACAGTATATATATATCATTCCTAACCTAGGGGTAAATCTAACGACCATCACATCATATCCAGAGTGTAAAAAAAGTAAGCAAACACGCCAATTAATTTCAAACAGCATGCAATGAAAACCACAGAAAAGCTCTGGCATACAGCAGAAAAGAAAACACCGACCTAGCCTAAGTCTAGAAGTGGTGCCCTAGTAAACAATTCTACGTGTTTATAAGGCTGGTGTGGCTTGGATAGATCCTAAGTCGGGTATTTAGTTAAAGTTGCCTAAAATTCAAGTTTGTTATAGTCCGAAAAAGGAAATTTTAGATAAAGTCAAAGTTTTAATGGATTAGGATCCATTTTAGTTAATTTAGTTTGTTGATAAGCTTTAAAAGCTTTGAGTAATGATATTTGAGGTTAAAATTGCATTAGCCAATTTTGGAAAAATCACGGGTCCTCCTAGGCGCTAAGTTCAGGGGGTCTAAAAGATCACTATAGGAGATAGACTAGTTTTGGGTCTCCTAATACTTTAAGTAAATAGTAGACCTTAAGATGGGTAGTTAGCCAGGTAGTACACTAGATTTGGAGTTTTTTAGGCAAAGTTATGAATTTTCTAAGTTTCGGGCCCTAGACTATAGGTTGTGGTTGACCAAAAAGTTGACTTTCTAATTTAGGTGAGTTTCTAGAATCCTAAAATTTTAAATAAATACTAGACTCTAATAGAAGCCTAATGCAAGTGATTTTGTCTAATTTAGAAATTTCTACAATTGGTTATGAATTTTCTAAGTTCAGGGTATTTATGGAATTATCTAAAATATCTAATAAAGGGCTGATTTTATGGTTTTGATCCAAATCAACTCCAAACTGATTGTAATCACCCCCAATGGTCAAGAATGACTTGAGAAAGTGATCCCAAGTATTTAGGTAAAATATGGGATTTTTAATAATTTTTAATAATTTATTAGGGGCAAAAGCTAATTTCCACCTATTGTTAAATTAAGGGTCAACCTAAAGTCAAGCTAAGGAGCCCTATTTATCTAAGGTTGGGATCTAATTTTGGTCAGTTCAAGCTATTGTGGGTATTTTTCTCACTAAAAATGAATTTACTGTAATTTTTAGAAGGTCTTGGGACCCTATTTAACAGGTTAATTAGGGTTTGTTGATTAAGGGGTCTTAAAGCTCCTAAGAATTCCTAAAAAATTTTGAAATGTTTGTGATGTTACTAAGTTTAAATGTTGTAGTTTTTATGTCAATCAGTGATCTACCCTAGCCCCTAGAAATTTTCTAAGTTTACTAAATGGGTTCTTAATTATTTTCCTTAAGGTGTCACTACGTTATACGGGTTTAACTTGAGGTTCACACTAACCCTTCGGTTTACAATGCATGGTAACACATAAAAACAATAAACACACCATATCCTTAGATCTAGGAGAACCTAAATTAAGTGCTCGTTGTGCAACCTACACCTGCAATCTATGATAGAGAAAAGTAAGTACGACTAATGAAGGTATTGGTGAATGATTGAGACTCAACCATCCACTAATCTAGTCCTCCATGATTGCTCTTCACATATAAAACCTATGTTTAAAATTTCATGCGTAGTGGATCTCCCAAAATTAGGATTTAAAATATAAGTAATTTTAAAGTAATTCAAAATACCTATAACTAAATAGATTTTTGGAAAATAGGTAATTAAAAATAAATCAATCTATAATAAATAAATACATGGGAGGCCCACTGACAACCCTAATGAGGTTTCAAAATGATTTAAAAATAAATTTTTATTTAAAAATAATTAGGGTAATTAATTATTTAAATAATATTAAAATAGCCAAATATGAGTAGATGACAGAAATCTCTTTTAATAATAATAATATTATTATTATAAAAATAATAATTAAAATATTAATAAAATAATGATTATTCACTATTTTTAAAATAATTAAATAAATAGAAATTATTTTTAAATGAGACTAATTTTAAAATAACGGGGACAAAAAACCGAGCGATTCGATATATTATACATAATTTTTGGGTAAACATATAATTTTTAATAATTATTTGAACATTTCTGCATTTAAAATTGGTTTAAAAATCATTTTTTAAATAATCCGGCAGTGAGAGGCCACGTGGCAATGTAGGAGTGGTCCGTGGAACCGCGACAATCATTGCCTGGGGGTGGTCAGCCATGTGGCACCACTTAGCCACGTCGGTACAGGCAAAATCCGTCTGATCCCGCATGGTAATGGACATACGGCTTAGATCTGGCTGGATGCAACCGTGGTTCGACCAGATCCCCTGCAGTTAGCAGAGGCTCGGTCCAACTAGGATCTACATCATTAATCGGCAGGATCAATGGTCCAGAGACCATGCGGCTGAGAGTCAGCCGGACCGAGAGCCCTAACCCTATTTTCACCTAGATCTCACGAACCACTCGACGAAACTTTGCAAAATTTTAGATATAGGTGATGGACATGAAGAGCATTAATGGGGGCTAAAGATCACGATCTGAGAAGCGCTTAATATAAAGCTAAATAACCCTAAGTGTCATAGACTAGGGTTTCAATTTTACCTTAATCCACACGATGGATTTAGAAGATCTTGGGCTTGTTGGACTCGTGGGATCCGCACGAACAATCTTCCTCTTGAAATCGAGCTCTAAAAAGGCTTCTATCAAATGGAAGAAGCTTTGGATGTCCCTTGGCCTCGATTCACCGGAGATCACGCTGGCGGCGGCTTGGGACGGTGGGGTTTGACTTGGAAAAGGTCGGGGAATCTCTCTAGAGCTCTCACACAAAGTTTTTCGAGCTAAGGTGCTCTAAGGAGAGAGTAATTGCAAAAGTCCAAAAAAAGATCAAATTTTCAATATTTAAGGACCCTAGACCTAAGATGGACGGTTGGGATCAAATTACAAGGTGATTTAGAGGGAAAACAATTAGATTTGGCCGTGATTTAAACTTTGAGTGCAAGGGCCATCAATTAGAGCCTTTAATCTCATTAATCAGGCTCTTAATGGGCTCTAATAGGTGATTATGACCTATTAATGGCTCGATTTGACCAAGTCAACATTTTACTAGGTCAATTCAGTCAATTAGGATGATGGAGTCAAGGGATTGGGCCATGAATGAGATTGGATTTGATTTGGGCTTTTAATGGGCCTAATGGGTCAAAATTGACCCAATAAGGCTTGGATTGACCAAGTCAAAGTTTGACTTGGTCAACCTCGCCCATTGGGTCCAAGGGAAATGAGGTTTGGTCAAAAGAGAGGTCAACAAATGGACCCCCAATAGGAGTGACAAACAAACTAGTGAATCACTCGTGTTGGCGTTGACCCAAAGTGACAAAGAAAGTATATTAAAGATCATAAGTGGAAGAATATTAGAAAGGTGATAGAAAAGTAGGAAATCCTTCTTCTGGCCTTACACTTAAGCAAGGGCAGAACCTAGGAGAGAGTGAAAAGCAGCAGTGTACAAGTAGGGTGTCACCAAGATGGTGAACCAGTAGTGGGGCCTTCTCCTGGCCTTACCCTTTGACAAGGGTAGAGCCAAGGATAGAACCAAAGTAAAGATCACCACAAGGGTGAAAAGAAGGTAAAGGAATTCTCCCCTAGCCTTACCCTATAATGAGGGCAGAGTAGAAGGGAGAATCAAAAGTAAAGGTCACCACTATGGTGAAAAAAGAGTAAAGAGATCCTCCTCTAGCCTTTCCCTATAGAGAGAGCAGAGCCAAAGAGAGAATCAAGGGTAAAGGTTACCAAGAGGGTGAAAAAGGAGTAAAGAGATCCTCCCCTAGCCTTACCCTACAGTGAGGGCAGAGCTGAAGAGAGAAGCAAGGATAAAGTAGTAAAAGTAGACTGACTATCTGTCTGACTATATCAAATCAGCAGAATAGAAGGTGAAGGGGATCCCATCACCTCCTGCCCATTTTAGGATAGTGGATTGGGGTGACTCAGTATTTGCCTTACCAAATTGAGTCAGCAATAAAAGAATCACAAAATCTGGTGTATACCTAATTGGAACAAGACACTCAGGGAAAAAGGTGGCGAGGAGTTCCTGCCATATGCTCTGTCAGGCTCTCCCTAAGTAAAACCAGCTACCTGCCTGACCATATCAAAACAATAAGGTAGAAGGTGAAAGATCCCGTCTCCTCCTGTTCATCTCAGAACAGTGGATTGGGGAGACTCAATATTTTCTTGACCAACTCAAGACAGCAAATAAAGGAGTCACAAAATATGGTGCCTGTTTGATCAGAACAGGACACTCAGAGAAAGAGGCTAGGAGTTTCTTCCAGGTGCTCTGTCAGGCCCTCTCTACCAAGTAAAGCCAACTACCTATCTAACCGTATCGAAACAGCAGGGTAGAAGGTGAAAATATCCCGCCCCTCCTGCTCATCTCTGAACAGTGGATTGGGGTGACTTAATACTTCTGCCTAACCTTAACAAAAGTAAAGAAGAACAAAATAGAAGCCTGCTTAGTCTTTTACAGGACATCCGAAGTAAAAAGGTGTTGAGGAAGGCCTCCCAGGGACTCTGTCAAGCTCGCTAAACTAGGTAAGTAAAACCAACTACCTATCTGGCCGTATCTAGGCAGCAGGGTAGAAGGTGAAAAAGGATCCTGCTCCTCCTGCTCTTTTCGAAGTAGTGGATTGGGGTGGTCCACTACTTCTGCCAGACCTCAACAAGAAGCTCTTAAGCCATAAAATGGAAGCCTACTTAGTCTTTTACAATACATCCAGGGTAAAGGGGTGTTTAGGAATAATGCCTCCCAAAAACTCTGTCGGACTCACTCAATGGATAAGTAAAACCAACTACCTGTCTGATTGTATCTAGTCAGCAGGGTAGAAGGTGAAAAGGATCCCTCTCCTCCTTCTCCTTTCGAAACAGTGGATTGCGGTGACCCACTACTTCTGCCTGACCTCAGCAAGAAGCGTATGAGCCATGAAATGGAAGCCTTCTTAGTCTTTTACAGAACATCCGGGGTAAAAGGGCAGTAAGGACACCTTCCAGGGGCTCTGGAAAGGCTTCACTTTAACCTGTAAGTAGAACCAACTACTAGGCTGACCGTATCTGGACAATGGGTAGAAGGTGAAAAGGATCGTGCTCCTCCTGATTCTTTTAGAACAGTGGATTGGGGTGACCCACTACTTATGCCTGACCTCAGCAAGAAGCTCATGAGCCACGAAATGGAAGCCTGCTTAGTCTTTAATATGACATCCAAAGTAAAGAGAGGTGGTAAGGGACACCTTCCAGGTGCTCTGGCAAGGCTTCACTTCAACCAGGTAAGTTTCAACATCTGCTCCACCAGCTCGGTCTTGCAAATGAAGAAGGGCTCAATACCCACTCAGTCATTTCAATTGAATGAATAAAGAGTCAGGCTCTGATTCCTATCGGATCACAACAGGACAATCAAAAGAGTGGCGAGGAGTGCCTTTCAGGTGCTATGTCAGGTCCTCTCTACCAACTAAGACTAACTACCTGTCTGTTTATTTCAAACAACAGGATGTGAGGTAAAAGTCACCTCA
Source organism: Dendrobium catenatum (assembly GCF_001605985.2). Classification (NCBI taxonomy): domain Eukaryota; kingdom Viridiplantae; phylum Streptophyta; class Magnoliopsida; order Asparagales; family Orchidaceae; genus Dendrobium; species Dendrobium catenatum. Next base: position 7,073,515 of record NW_021318852.1, read on the forward strand.
ACATCAGCTTGACACGGATCTATGTAGGGATGTGAGGGAGAAAGGAATAAGTAAATGGGATAATTTTAAGGGTAGATCCACCTAGGAAACCCCTTTTAGCGCTTTGGTAACCACATGGTAGAGGACAAGTCGTTGTGGGCATGAGTATCCAAATGCTGACATGATCTCCTTGGGAACCCTAACCCTATACAAAAGGGAAGGAGGACACCAGAATGACGTCTCCCAAACAAAGTTGGAAGAGATATACCATCAGTAGAGTGTGCAAAAGGGTAATCTCATTTCAAAGGAGTAAAAAAAGAACTGGAGTAGTGAGGGGACACCTCTGCTACAAAAGGTAGGACTAAACCTATTAAAAACAAACACCAAAGGAGCTACAATGGTGAACCCATACTAATTGATGGGGCCCCTGTAAGAAGTAGAAATTATATCAAACCATCCAAAGGACCTCTTCAACATCTAGGAGTCGGGTCTCAATGGGGAAACAAGTGGTAAAGATCTAGAAGAGCTGACTCTCTACTAGAAAATCAAAGCTCAAGAAAGAGGTAATGGTGGCACCTAAGGCACGACGTCCCATATCACCAAGTAAGAGAAAAGAACCAAAGCAGTCAGAGAGCACACTTGCTACTAAGGACAACAAACTCTGAGTAGGAAAAATCTTACAGTGGTAACACCCACACAAACTAGTGGGACCCTGTGGGAAGTGAAAGTGACCTTAACACATTCATAAGACTAATCTAGCAACTGAGCCTAACATATGAATGGTAGGATAGGTCAAAGAAAGGAGTGGAATAACTAATCTTCTGATTGAAGATTAAAGTTCTCAAAGTAATGATGTTGACATCCAAGATAGGATATACTACATCACACCCAAAAAGACAACTCTAGGTAGTAAGGGGACACACTCACTACCTGAGGACAGTAATCATGAATAAGAGTGAAGAATCATCAAAAGGATCACAGTGGTAACACCTATCCTGATCGGGTAGGACCCTGTGAGGAGAAAAAGCAACAAAACAATATTTATAGGGCTACTCTAGCTGCTAAGAGTAGGGTAAGAATATAGAAATGGGTGAGTAAAGAAACCAAGGATCTGATCTTCTACTAGAAAATCAGAGCTCCTGAAGTTGTGATGCTAACACTTGAGAATATATATACTACACCACAACTAAGGAAACAACTCTATGGTGACAAGGGAGAACACCTGACACCTAGTATAACAATCATGGGTAAAATTCATGGTAATCAGAAGGTCACAGTGGTAACACCTGCCCTAATCAGGTAGGATCTTATGTGAAGTGAAAGTAACACTACCATATTCATAGGACCACTCTGGCAGCTCAGAGCGGTGCATGAATGGGAGAGTAAGCTGCCAAAAGAGGGAAGCAGGGGGCGATCTTTTCTCAGAAAGATCAAAGCCCTGTGAAGAAGTGACGTTGTTATCTAAGACTACATGCACTACATCACAACCCAAAAATAAAATCATAAAGGATCATTATCAAATGAGTCTAAAATCATCCTTGAAGTGACCATCAAAGTGCTTTAAAGGAGAAGAGAGAAGAACTTTGGGGAATTTGTGCTCTTAGAGAGCTTTACCGGGTTCCTCCTGTGATAAGGGCAACCGGTTTTGCTCTACTATGAGCTTCCCTCTTTTTATCACATGTATATATATATATATATATATATATATATATATATATGGGGATAGTGAATTATTTTGATGACCCAGACCATGTCCGCCACATAAACAAAACTAAGGAAAGAGATCTATCTGGATCTTATAAATAATTTAATCATTGGTTTTGATAACCTATACCACATTCAAATCATGTGAATGAACTGGAGAGCACAATCATATTGAAATTGATGTATAAAAAAAATTAAAATCAGAATAGAGGATCAATATTACCACCCCTGACTAGCATAGGATGACATGGACCCAGTATCCTATCTCCAAAAGAGTTTAAACCAATGACTCTGACATCCCTAGTCACATTCAACTTATATGAATGGATTGGGGGCTACATCTATCAGCTCAGGACTGATAGGAAAAAAGAAACTAAAATAGGGATAATAGATTCCCATCACCACTCCTGGCTATCATAGGAGGGGGTGGACCCAGTATTACCTCTCAAAATTAGACTCGAACTATTGGTTTCGATATCCCAGACCATACCTATGGTGGCAGGTGAAACTAAGGGACTAAGCTCTGTAAATAGAGGGGAGCAAGGTAAAAAGAATTCTATGCTCTAGCATCAATACGATTGGTAAGCACAGACAAAAGTACAAAACATCCCTGCAACGTATTAGCGTATCACCTGTAAGGATAACCTTATACTCTTCAAAGCAAACGTCGTGTGGTAGAGGATAAGTCATCGTGGCCACACAAACTGCTGAAAAGTAAGAGGGATCCTTTTAGGAGCTACATATACATAGGGATATCTACAGGCTGTAGGGAGGCTCCCCCATGAAGTACTAGACTCAGGCATAGTACTTTTTCAAGTAATGCCCGTTGATGATAGGTATGGGAAGAATGTCATTTGCATCAACAAGTAGGTAAGCACCACCTTTATAAACTTACTCTACAATGAAGGGGCCTTCCTAAATAGGCTCAAACTTACCACCTCGCCGACGATTCAAAATGATAGGCCTACATAAAATAAGAACAAACTCGCTTACCCGAAAAGCCCGGGGTCTAACAAGGTGCTCGTAGTGCCGGGGCATTCGGGCCTGGCATAGCTTAAGCACTGATAAGCTCATAAGTGAAGCTCATCTAAACCATCAAGCTCTTCTAATCTTAGTCGGGTGTTATCTTCATCAGATAGATTGTAACTACCTTGTACACGCAGTGAGGGGAGCTCGACCTCAAGTGGGAGGATTGCTTCAACCCCATAAGCTAAAGCATATGGGATGGACTGGGTAGGAGTATGGTAGGTAATCTTATATGCCCATAATGCTTCAGGTAATTTATCATGCCATTCTCCTTGTTTTCAATAAGGGTTTTCCTTATTAATTGTACAAGAGTCTTATTGAATGCCTCTGCCAAGCCATTGGCTTTAGGGTAGTAAATCGAGGAGTATTGCCAATTGATGTTATGGCGGTGGGCAAATCTGGCAATTTTGGTGCTTCTAAAGGATGGGCCATTATATGAGATTATACATCATAGAACACCAAAGTGATAAACGATGTTATCACAAAAGAACCGCATCACATCTTCTGATTTAACTTCCTTAAGTGGGACAGCCTCTGCCCACTCAGAGAAGTAATCAGTGGCAGCTAAAATAAACCTATGACCCTTAGAAGAAGGAGGGTCTATAGGACCCACCACATCCGTGCCCCAGCCCTCAAATAGCCAAGAAGAAATAGTATGGTGCAACGGATTAAGGGGTTGGTGAATTACTGTGCCATGAATCTAGCACTAATGGCACCTCTTACAATGCTCCATACAATCGTAGATCATAGTCAGCCAATAGTACCCAAGGCATTTAATCCTGCCTTTCATTTTAGGTCCAGATTGATGGGCACCACAAAGCCCATCATGTATCTCACTCATGACTTTACTATCCTCTTCTTTATTGAGGCATCTAAACCACATTTGGTCTAAAGAGCGTTGATACAAGGTTTCGTTTACATAGGCGAATGATAAGGCTCTCTTTTTAATTTGAGTAGCGAGAAACTTATCATTTGGATGTTGCAAATCTATTTTCATGGCTTGTGTTTTGATGATTGAAAAACACTACTTGGACTCTTGTTGCTTCTAACTTTTCAGGAATCGAAGACCGGACGATTATGAAGAAGTCAAGTTCAGAACTGCATAGGTTTAGGGTTGAGTCAGTCTGTACTTTTGATTTTCACCTTTTGAGTCTACTTGTAATGGTCAAAGAGACTGATCCTAAGTAACCCTACACACACACATTTGAGAGACTTAGAATTTCTGTTTTTGCCCACATCGGCCTGGACGATACTCATATCATCCTGGCTGATCAGCTTAAAATAGAAAGTCTAATTAAAGATTCTTAATTAAGGCAGCCGACATTAACATATCAGCCTGGAAGATACGTGTATCGGCCAGGACGATAAGCTCAAAACAAAAAGAAGTAGCCGCCTTAGACAGTTAAGGTATATTGTATTTTTAAATTATTGGTCAGGCCGATCCCCATATCAGCCTGGACCAAATTACCAAATTATGCCTTAATTGATCAGGAAATCAATGGAGTAATTAAGGATGATTGAAACAATCATATCGTCCTGGATGATCGCAGGATTGGCCAGGACGATCAATTCAAAATCCTTGAGTTACTCCAGGACGATAAAAATCAACTAGGTCAAAAACAGGGCGATGCTCAGGATGATTTGCTTCTGATTTGAACTAATCGGCCAGGACGATCTTAGGATTGTCCTGGATGATCAAGCCAAATTTTAATCGTCCAGGACTGTTCCCAGGGCGATGCTCTGGCCGGTCTGATGGGATTTGTACTAATCATCAAGGACGATCGTGAGATCGGCCGGGACGATCAAGCCAAAATTCAATTGTCCAGGATTATTCCCAGGGCGATGCTCTGGCCGATCCTCTGAGTTTGTACTGATCGGCCAGGCTGATGTCCATATCGGCCTGGACAATAAAGTCGGCTACTTGCAATTAATGAGCTCCTTGAGAGCTCTTCTATTTAAGAGCTCTTATTTAAACATTTTTAAAAAGGACTTTTAGCTGCTACCTTGACCTGAGAAGACCTTGAGGAGAGAAAGAGAGAGAGGGAGAGAGAGAGGATCTTGTGAGGGGGAGCTTGTGAGGGGGATTCATAAGGGTTGCTTCAAGGATCGCTCTGCTTGTCTTTTATCTAGAGTTTCTCGTCCGTGGAAAGGTCGGTAGAGGTAAGGAGTTTGCCTTTGGTTGTGGTTCTCTTCTAGCTTCAGGAGGAAGCAAAAGGAGGTAGGTTCTCTGCCTTGCCGGGGTGGCAAAAAGAAGGTTCTTGTAAGGGCTTCTCCGCCTAGCCGTGGGGGCTAAATCCCCCCCCCCCCCCCTCTTGGTTAGCTTGGTACTAAGTTCATAGGGCTTAACATCCCGAACGAACTTTCACTGGAAGCCTACCAAGCTTTAAATATTCTACGAAGGGCTCTCCCCAAACTGACTTCTCATCTTTGGTATCTCCTTTAGGTTGTTGAATCTTTGGCATCCCCTCCACCCCTATCAGTTTAAAGTGATAAGTAGAGGGACTTATTTTCATTATGAAATTTCCTCTTTTCTTAATAGTTCCAATATGCTTAGATGCTTGCTAATAAAGACCTCCTTTTACTTCCCAAAATCAGAGCTTTGTACTCAGCTTCATTATTAATACGAGGTTCTGATAAACTATAGGAGTACTGTAGAGTATGACCATCAGGAGACACAAAGATCAGGCCTAATCCTACCCTAACTGTAAGAGTTTTATATAGACTTAAAGCTTTAACGGATGACGCCCCGTCAAAGTAAAACTCCCAGGTAGGGGACTCCTGTTCATCCACACTCAAGATTAATTCATCAGGTAGATTATCATTGAGTGGTGAATCAGTAGGGATCGGGTGATCGGCCAAAAAGTCAGCTACAGCCTATCCTTTGACGGCCCACTGAGGGACAAAGGTGATATCAAATTGCAGTAATATCATAGATCACCATGCTAGACAACCTGAGAGGGTCGGACGAGTCATCAAGTATTGCAATGGGTTGACTCGAGAGATCATATTGATCTTATGTGAAAGTATATAATGCCTAAGCTTCTGTACCACGAAGATCAAGGCAAAATATTGATTTTTGATTGCTGGGTACTTAAGCTCTGCAGGTATTAATCGCCTGCTGAGGTAGTACAAGGCGTTCTCCTTGCCTTCCTCATTCTCTTGAGCCAATAATGCACCTAAGGACTCATCTAGGGCTGTGGTGTAGAGAATCAACGGCCTACCTGGGATAGGTGCAGCTAAAACAGGAGGGTTCATCAGGTAGCGCTTTATGCTCTCAAAGGCCTCCTAACAACTCTCATCCTAGTGGAATCGAGCATCCTTCTTCACTAGTGCAGAGAAAGGATGACACCTACTAGAAAGATTGGAGATAAATCTCTGTAAGAAAGCTATTTTACCCTGAAAGGACCTCAACTGGTAAGACTCTTAGGGGGTTTTAAATCTACTATAGCTTTAATCATAGAAGGATCTATCTCAATGCCAGGGTAGCGAACTATAAACCCTAAGAACTTTCCTACACTGACTCCAAATGCGCATTTTAAAGGATTCTTCTTTAAATCAAACTTATGCATGCATTCAAAAATGATTCGTAGATCTCAAAGGTGATATCCATGGACCTTGCTTTTGATGACCAAATCATTCACATAGCACTCAACTTGCTCATGTGTCATCTCATCAAAGATGACAGTCATGGCATGTTGATAGGTGGCCCCAGCATTCTTGAGACCGTAGGGCATCACCTTGTAACATAATACACCTATAGTTGTCTGAAATGCAGTGAATTTCTTATCCTCAGGGTCCATCTTTATTTAATTGTAACCAGATGAACCATCCATGAATGAGAAGATGCTATGGGATGATGCAATATCCACCATAAGCTCGAGGATGGGAAGAGGAAAATCATCTTTAGGACATGCCTTATTTAGATCACGGAAGTCAATACATATATGAATATGTCCGCTCTTCTTCTGGATTGGAATAATATTGGAAAGCCAAGTAGGGTACTTCTCTTCCCTAATGAAACCAGCTTCTATAATCTTCTTGGTTTCAACGATCACCTGTTGTTCTATTTCTAACCTCATCCTATGAGGTGCTTGTCTAACAGGGACTGCATCAAACTTAATAGCTAATTTATGGACTGCTACCTCTGGATTTAAATGAGGCATCTCGGTGCAGTTCCAGACAAAATAATCTCTAAACTATGATAGTAACTCGATGTATTCTTGAGCCTTTGAATTCGATAGTAGGGCACTATGGAAAATAGGCCTAGAATCTGACTCAGTGCATAAGTTTACCTCACACAGTTCGTCCATAGCAGAAGTGATGACATCTTCAAACTCTTATGGAGCATCAAGTATTCTATCTTCCTCACTATCTAGGTCTTCTTCATCGGTAAGAGAAACAATCAGATAAGGATGGGAAACTGTACGAATGCTGGCATTATTGGACTGATTTAATCCCATATAACTTATACCTCCTAGACCTTGAGGGAAATCAGTCCACCATACTCGGGCTTGCCATAGAGCTTATTCGTCAGGCCAAGTTGAACGAACGAGATCACACTCAACAAAGCTCTCTACAGTAGGTGAAAAGTAACGAGGGGCACTCCTGACCTCTATCTCCATAGTGGTCTCCTCCGGATCCTGGCTCCCAGGACCCAGTGGGGCACCTATACTACGGGGTACAGAGGGACACTCCTCAGACCGTGCCAATGAAAAAGTCTCGTATAAGTGAGGTATGGGATTTTCACTGCCCCATATTGGACTATCATCATCGATTGAGGGAGTGTCATAAGCTCTTTGACTGGAATCCCTAACTCCTATCCCGCGTATCTGATGGGGAGAAGGTTGACTGGTAGTAGTATGATATCAGAAGTCCTCTTCCTCGTCTAAGCTAATATCAATAACCAATCCATCTTCAGGTATTAAATGGCTATGAAAAATAGGCAGGGAATCATAACCAACGGAATATGGTGGTGGTGAAGTGACTGGATGATGAAGGATATCGATCATTTCTTCAACGAAAGAGTTAGACTCTACAATCAAAGAAGAAGTGTAAAAGTTAGGGGGAGGAGGTGTACGAGTGTCGTGATTCCATGGCTCGCGGATCAAAACTCTACCTCTACCCCTACCTTGTCCTCCCCTACCTCTACTAGGGGGACCATCCTACCTCACTACAAACAGAGAGGGATCTCTATCAGAATGGGCAGTGGAAACACCTGGCTCAATACTAACCTATGATGGACCTTGTACTGACGATTGTATAGGACCCTGTGCAGGTGGCTGCATTGGACCCTGTACAACACTAGAGGGTGCCACTGGTGACTAAGCAGGTGGAGGTCTACGAGCCTTATGAGGTACATAGTACTCGGCATCATTGTACATAGAGACCTCATGCATAGAAAAAGGCTGGGTGTCTCTAGGAATGGTGTACTCAACATCATTCCTCATAAACTTCATACATTGGTGCAATATAGAGGACACCATTCCATACTCGTGGATCCAAAGCCTTCCTAAGAGAGCCCTGTATGAAGTATCAGCCTTAATAACATGAAATTGGCCTCAATTAGAAAATTCCCAAACTTCAGAGGTAGGGTGATAGACCCTAGAGCTCGTTGGCCTTTGTCATTGAATCCTTTCAACATAATCTTGTCAGAAGTGAGCTTCAAATGACCTAGGGAGAGGCTCTTTAAAGTTTCATGTGTTAGGATATTTATTGAAGCCCCTTGGTCTATGAGGATCCTGTTCAACTTATAATTATTAACTTCAGCAGTAACATACAAGGGTCGATTGTGCTCAATAGTCCCTAAAAAGAGATAATGATTAGAAATAATAATGCATGGCGTATTATACAAATGCCATGCCTCATCAGCAGAGTTGAAAGCAAAGAATGCTTGATAGAATTCTAGCTCAAGCAAGGCTTTCACCAGTGTCTCTCTCAAGTTAGGTGACATCATCAAAGCATCGTAGATGCTAAGAAGGGAAGAAATCATTCTTAGATGAGCCAACACATTATAATCAATTTTCAGTTGAGGACCTTTGCCTTTCTCCTTAGACTGCTCCTGCGAGGAAGGGATAGGGTCATCCTGCTGGGTAATGATATTCTTATCTTTGTATTCTTAGCCAACCTAGGTGGAAGGACCTTCCCTGAACGCATATGAACTTCCTATATTGATTCATCCTCAATAGGAGATTCCTCTGGTTCAGTGGTGGTGACTGGTGTTGGCTCTAAGGAAAGTATTTGGAGTGGGTTCTTCGATTCATCTTCTGAATCCAGGTAATATCCACCCTCTGGAATTACAAAAAACTGATTCATCTTCATACTCAAACTCAGACTCTTCACCAGAATCATTCACATCATAAGAGACATGTAAAGAAGTAAAAGAGTGAGTGCTACAAGAAGTAGAAGTAGAAGCAGTAGTAAAAATAGTAGGAAAAGAATACCAAAAATAGCCAGAATCACCTTCATCTATTATTTCTTCATCAAATGAAGGGAGAACAAAGTCCTTCAACATAAGTGCTGGAAAGAATCATATCTTCCCCTCTGAGGTTACAACATACTTTTCTCTTTCATATATTTTTTTAGTATATAAAATAGAAGAAAAAAGAAATGTGCTCAGTAAGCACTAAAACAGAAAGAGAAGAAAAAGAAGGTACAAGTGCTGGCGTAGTAACTACAGTGGCAACTATCGACTTGGCCTGGGGTGGCCTCCTCTCAATTGCCTCTGAACTCTGAACTGCATGATCTATCATCATCCTGATCTTCTTGGAGAGTGCTAACTGCCACTCTCTCTCATAACTTTGGGGTAAACTGTCACTACTGCTCTGACTGTCACTGTAGCTGGGACTGGAGATCATCTAAACTGTCTGAGGGCCCTTGCCCTTGAGCTGCACCAAGTCACTATCCTGGAGGTGTATCTATCCTGTGGCCATCAACCTCTTAACTTTATCCTTGAAGACATAGCAGTCCTCTAGCACAGGCATAATGTGTCGGTGGTAAAGACAATAGAGTGGGTGCTCAGTCTGACCCTCTTCCTCCACTCTATTATTGTTGGGGAATGACAAAATATTCTTCTTAGTAAGGAATTTAAAAATCTTTCTTACACATTCTCTTTTGAAGAGATATTCCTTACTAAGCTTCTCCTGTAGGTACTGTTGGCTCTCTGAAGTCCTACAGGAGGTCCTGGGCTGTACTGCTGGCTGACTAGAGGAGTGTGACTGACTGGCTGAGCGTGACTATTGTGGAGATGCTGAACTGACTAAGGGCCTCTTTCCCTTATCTTGTGGTCCCTGGGTACTATGTACCTCCCCTCTTCTGGGTGGAGGTGCCCCTAGAAACTCCTACCGCTGAGGTCTGCGTAAAGGCTGACTCTCAACTTTAGGAGGGACTGTAATGGGTATGCAATCCTGTAGGCTAGTAACCTTGATCAATAACTTCTGAAAGGTTCAAATGGTGAAACCGTTCAGGTATGGAGCAATGAGACCATCTATGTTCTTCAAAAGGATCTCAACTGCATGCTGCTCCTGTAGCTGTGGCTCATACTACAAATTGAGGTTCCTCCATCTAACAATGTAATCCGGGAGACTCTCTCTAGGGCATTGTCTAGTGACTACTAACTCCCCAACTATAACCCGATGCTCTATACTGACAAACCTCTGTATGAACAGTTGCTATAGTTATGCAAAAATCCAGACTGAGTCATTAGGGAGGTCGGTGTACCAAGCAAAAGCTACCCCCATCAAGCTGCTGAGAAACAGTCTCAACATCAAAGGATCACTCCCTCCTATATTACAATATATAGCTCTATACTAAGCCACATGTTACCTCGGGTTCCCAAACCCATCAAAAACTCTAAACCTATGAGGGATGAAACCAAGGGGGTAGTGCTTCTGCTTGTACTCTACCGGGTAAGGACGCCCTTTAATAACTGTCCTCCAGCCTTCTTGGAGGAAATTTCCTGCTCTACCTTCTAGGCAATCAAATCCTGGATCTGCCCTGCTAACAACTGAGCTGGCTGACTTTGGATAACTGGAGGTGCTGCAAAAATTGCTCTCTGTACCCTGTCCACTCTCATGGGGTCTAGTATAATAGGTGATACTACTGGCTGATCTCTGGAAGTACTGGTAGCGGCTACACCTATTATATGGGGCATCGCCCCCAAGGCTATCAATTGTGCTGTCATGGCCGCCATAGCTCTGGCCATCTCTGCCATCTGTGCCTGAAGGTTTAGAACTGTAGCATCCATATCCACTAACCTGGGAGATCCACTCACCTCGGGCTCTCCCTGCATATCTTGGTCCTCGGGCTCCCTCTAATCATCCGAGTGACCTCTACGGGTAATCACACAAACCCGGTGCACTGGCACATCCTCATCAGACTCATCCACTAGTGTATCATCATCATCTAAAAAGGATCGTCGAACTGCCTCTATATAGGGGCTCATAAGAGAAGTGATCCTATAAGTGGTAGGAGCTAGCTCTGTCTCATTCGCTTTGGTGATCTGTCTGGGGTAGGTACTGAACCATCATCACAAGCCATCAAGATTGCCTCAGACCCGAAAGGAGCTACAACCTCCATCTAATCAACTGCCTCATCTAGCTGCTCTGCCTCTGATAACAGTTTTTTCTCAACTGCCTGAACTAGGTCGATAGGGGTTTCTGCCTGTTGACGTCTCCAAACCCACCTCCTATGGCGGGGCTCCGTACTGGCAACTGGCTACTCTGGGGCTACCACCACTAAACTGATCTAAGACCGGGTAGGCTCCTGCTACTATCTCCGTCCTCTACGATGTGGGCATTGTCTCTCAGCAGGAGTAACTTCCAGCGGTCTCGCAACTAAAACTGTCTGTGCTGACTGCTGTGGTGTCTGTCCCCTCTGTCAATTATAAAGTATCCTCACAGTCTATCTCCGTAGCTGAAAAGTCGCCTAAGAAATCTGTCGGAGTATCTTCTTGCGACTAACAAGCCCCCTACTATTTCTAGCCAGGGGTAAGGTAGTGGCGACAGGAGGGGCCGCCGTAATGCAGGAAACGTCCTCCTCATCCCCATTGTGTGTTAGTGGGGAGAAGTGTCCTCCCTGGATCATCTCTATCCCAGATGCTACTACAACATCTAGTGTGGGCACAACTACGACTGGTCGTAGTCTCTACTGCCTGGGAGCCACCATCCTCTGAACTAGCTCCTGGTGAGCTATCGCATCAGCCATCTACTGCCTCTCTGCCTCTGACACAGCTAAACGTAACCTCCTATTCCTCTGGGCATATCTCCCAAGGCCGAAGGTGGAGGTAGACGGAACATCTAAACCCACTGCTTGGGTGGCAGGGGGAACAGGTACAACTAGAAGTGCCGGGGTCTGCCCGGTAGTCTCAGTGACAAAGTCGAGCAAAAATAAAAACCCAGCCAGAAGAGGGCGAAGGCACCTCGGTCTGGGCACCCCTCTTTCTAGTGGAAGTGGAAGGGGGAACCCGAACTCGAGGTACTTCTGTCGGAATAGCGAGAGTAACAACGGCAACAGGCTGCCGGCGCTGAGGGGCTGGAACAACCTGTGCAACAGGAGCGGCAAGCATGGGTCACCTAACCAGAGGGCGCACTGGCTGCACAACTATAGGGACAGGACAAGAAGGTGCCTGGGCTGTCCGCCAAGCAGCCGATCGTCCGAAAGGGCGCATGGTTGTGCATCCTCTCCTCTTGGGAGAAGAGAATGCAGTAGCCTCCATCGGGGTTGGCCTGCCAAGAGTGAAGAAGGTTGAGTCCGTAAAGGAACCAAAAGTGATTCCTCCATCGGGTGGACTAGCGAGCAGGGACTCAGGAAGAGTCACCTACGAGTCCGAGCCGAAATTGAAAGTAACGAAAGGTACGAAAGGTGTCATGGAACTGCTGCCAAGAAAAGAAAGTGAAAAGGTCAGTTAGAATTGAAATCAAGAAAGAGTGAAGAATTTGATAGAGATTTGATAAAGATATATAAGAATGGATGAATGATGGAATAGCCTGCAAGGTTTGAAAGAAGTATAGTAGGGAAGAAACCTAGATAAAGGGGAAGGAACCCTAACTAATAAAAGATCCTAACTAAGAGTGGGATGAACCTAATCTAAGGAGTATCAATCGTGGAGTACACACAAAAAAGGATAATATATAATACAAAGAGGGAGAGAGAAACTGGTCCCATCGTGGTCGCTAGAAACCTGTGAACCTCCAAAGTGGACACCGCACAAACGGGCCAATTGGGAGGGACAGATTGGATCGTGCAAAATACTAACCATTGAGGATAGCGACTCTCACCAGCGCACCCCAATAGGTAGTAATATACATGACCTGATCACATTCATGTGTTTCCCCCATCTGATACAACAGTTCGAATGGGGTTTAGTAGATGTGGGGCCAAGTTTCCCATGGGCGCAAGCCCCCGTGGTTAATTACATCTCAGGCTAGAACCCGAGAAAACTCTCGATTAAGGATCATACATTATCCTTCCCGAAAATGGGATTGGTATGAGGGTATAGACTAAGAAGTCCTACTCAAAGGGAAGAAAGGTCCGAAGGGCTGAATCAACATGCATGATTCATACCAGCATTCGGAGGCTCTAGGGTACTAAAGAGAAATTGGATGAAAAAAAAGTCAGACAATCAATCACATACGTGAGAGATGGATGGAGGTGTCATCATCCTGTGACACAGATAAGTAGGATTTATAGTCCTTGAAAGGAAAGGACCTACCTACTATTTAAGGCATACTACGAGACCGTATGTAGTAGCCTCAAATCCTAGATCTAGATTAGGCTTAGTGTTCTACGCAACACTAAGACCCATGTCCTAGCTAATGTAGTGCAAAACATGGACTTACTCCAACGTGAATTGGGGAGCCAGCTAACCACCTAGTCGCTTTAAAATCATGTTATCAAGTCAATTATGAAAGATGAGTGGGTGGTACAGTTATTGAAAATAAGACCAACGTCTAGAGAGTTTCCCAGTTGGTTCTGAACTTATGTGGGGTGAATGCCCCTAACTAATGCAATTAAATTTTAATTAATTGGTTATTAATGCAATGCATGCTAATTTTAAAGGTCTCAAATCATGAATTCTATAGATTTTAAAAACAGGCTGTTAGAAAATAAATTTTTAGAAAAGACAGGGTCTCCCTAGGTCCGGCTCTTCATCCTCATAGGTCAAATTATCCGAACTCTACCCGCAGACAGAGAGATGTCTTATAAGAAGTAGAAGAAGAAATGCAATAATATGCATACGACCCCGGACGATTCCGATAATTTTCTAGATTTGTTAAGTTTCTAGAATATTTAAACTTAAATTTTTAGAAATTAGTTATGAGTAAAAAATATTTTATTGTCCTTAGAGAGCCTAAAGAAGTCCAAGTGAAAAAAAAAAGCGACATGCAAGAAAGAAACCTAAGAAAAACAGGCAATTTCTACTATGCACATCAAGAAAACACATCAATATAAATCTAGAAAAATCAACTAAATGTCCATAGGCAAACTGCCCTTATTACAACCCAGATATGTAGAAAGTAAAGTGGTCGGGCACCACTGTCAACAACCCAAATTTCTAAGACTATGACAGACGCCAACAACTTTGAGTGGGATATTGGGTCTTCAATCTTCAGTCTTCTGGATGTCATCTCCTTGGACTATTTGGATCTCTTCTCCTTGGACTCCTTGGATCTCTCCTCCTTGGACTCCTTGGATCTATCGTGGCTTGAATATCCAAACGAAGAGACAATTTGCCCCTTTATGGAGAATTGCCTTTTCTCTTTTGATATCTAAGGCCATCCAACTCGATCTTCCAAATAGAAGAAGACTCTCCCCTTTAGGGATGCGTTCTTCTTCTGGAATCCGAGTTAGATAAGAATATAACTCACAGTTGTTTTCACAACTCTTAACAATTATTACAAATTTTTACATAAATTGGAAAGCAGAAAAATTCTAAAATTCCTGTAAGGTTATCCTAATAAAAGTCATCCCAAACAGTTATATAAAATAAAATCAACCCATTGAAGCTGTGCCAAGCCATGCTCTTAATTATGAGGGCTAAGCAGTCCACCTGTAGCAGTTATAATTATTTTATTTATCCCTCAATTATTTAGAGGGGGGTTGAGCAAGCACCTGCATAAAATATTATTAGAAATCATGACAGTGCCCCCCCTTTTATTATAGCATGAGCATGGCCACCTGCAAGAAGAATAGTATATATATATATATATATATATATATATATATATATATATATATAAATTATTTTATTTATCCCTCAATTATTTAGAGGGGGGTTGAGCAAGCACCTGCATAAAATATTATTAGAAATCATGACAGTGCCCCCCCTTTTATTATAGCATGAGCATGGCCACCTGCAAGAAGAATAGTATATATATATATATATA